>NC_050574.1:198826368-199141582 GCF_011100635.1 Trichosurus vulpecula | reverse complement strand
AATCTATCTCTCCCTTTCTCCCTCTCTCAATATATTCCTCTCTTATCCCTTAAATTGATTTTATTTTTTTAGTTATCATCACTTCATATTCAACTCACCCTGTGCCCGTTGTGTGTGTGTGTGTGTGTACATATATATATATATATATATATATGTATGTATATATATATATCTACACATATACATACATAGATACGTATGTATATATATGTATACACACATATATATGCATATTCCTTTCAGCTACTATGATATTGAGGTCTCATGAATCATACACATCATCTTTCTATGTAGGAATGTAAACAAAACAGTTCAACTTATGATTTCTCTTTCTTGGTTACCTTTTCATGTTTCTCTTGATTCTTGTCAAGTTTTCTATTCAGCTCTGGACTTTCCACTGAGAAACCTTGAAAGTCCTCTGTTTTATTGAAAATCCATAGTTTGCCTTGGAGCATGATACTTTTGCTGGGTAGGTAATTCTTCGTTTTAATCCTAGCTCCATTGACCTCCGGAATATCATATTCCAAGCCTTTCAGTCCCTTACTGTGGAGGCTGCCAGATCCTGTGTTATCCTGATTGTTTTTTGACAATATTCAAACTGTTTCTTTCTGGCTGCTTGCAGTATTTTCTCCTTGACCTGGGAGCTCTGGAATTTGGCGACAATGTTCCTAGGAGTTTTCTTTTTGGGATCTATTTGAGGAGGCGATCTGTAGAGTCTTTCAATTTCTATTTTACCCTCTGGCCCTAGAATATCATGGCAATTCTCCTTGATAATTTCTTGAAAGATGATATCTAGGCTCTTTTTTTGATCATGGCTTTCAGGTAGTCCAATAATTTTTAAATTATCTCTCCTGGATCTATTTTCCACATCATTGGTTTTTCCAATGAGATATTTGACATTGTCTTCCATTTTTTCATTCCTTTGGTTCTGTTTTATAATATCTGGATTTCTCATCAAGTCACTAGCTTCCACTTGCCCCAATCACATTTTTAAGGTAGTATTTTCTTCAGTGGTCTTTTGGACCTCCTTTTCCATTTGGCTAATTCTGCCTATCAAGGCATCCTTCTCCTCATTGGCTTTTTGGAGCTCTTTTGCCATTTGAGTTAGTCTATTTTTTAAAGTGTTGTTTTCTTCAGTATTTTTTTCAGTATTTTTTTGGGTCTCCTTTAGCAAGTCGTTGACTTGTTTTTCATGGTTTTCTTGCATCATTCTCATTTCTCTTCCCAATTTTTCCTCTACTTCTCTAACTTGTTTTTCCAACTCTTTTTTGAGCTCTTCCATGGCCTGAGACCAATTCATGTTTTTCTTGGAGGCTTTTGGTGTAGGCTCTTACACTTTCTTGACTTCTTCAGGCTGTGTGTTTTGGTCTTCTTTGTCCCCAAAGAAAGATTCCGAAGTCTGAGACTGAATCTGTGTGTGTTTTCGCTGCCTGCCCATGTTCCCAGCCAACTTACTTGACCCTTGAGTTTTTCGTCGGGGTATGACTGCTTGTAGAGCAAAGAGTACTTTGTTCCAAGCTTGAGGGGATGCGCCATTGATTTCAGAGTTATTTCTATACAGCCAGCTCTGCCACCCCAGCACTCCTCCTTCCTCAAGAACCACCAACCCAGGCCTGATGCAAATCTTCAGCAGGCTCTTCACTCCTGCTCTGATCTGCCACTTAATTCCTCCCACAACATGGGCCTGGGGCCGGAAGTAACTGCAGCTGTAGTTCTGTAGCTGCACCTCCCCCACTGCCCCTGTGGTGGTGGCCGAACTGCGAACTCTGTCCCCCGCAGCTTTTCCCACTTCTCTGTTGTCTTTGGTGTTTGTGGGTTGAGAAGTCTGTTAACTGCCACAGCTCACTGACTCAGGGCACTAGGGCCTGTTCTGCCCGGCTCCTGGTCTGTCTGGTCCTGCTGCCTCCCACGCTGAGCTCTGCTCCCCTCCACTCCGTGCGGGGTAGACCTCATCCAGTGACCATCCAGGCTGTTCTGCGCTGTATCCCTGCTATTTTGTGGGTTCTGCAGTTCTAGAATTTGTTCAGAGCCATTTTTATAGGTTTTTGGAGGGATGTGGTGGGGAGCTCATGCAAGTCCCTGCTTTCCAGCCGCCATCTTGGCTCCACCCCCCCCAAAATAGAGTCTTTTTTTTTAAATATTTTTTCTTGCTTTCTGGCAGGGCAATTGGGGTTAAGTGACTTGTCCAAGGTCACACAGCTAGTACATGTGTCAAGTGTCTGAGGCTGGATTTGAACTCAGGTCCTCCTGACTCCAGGGCCGGTGCTCTACTCACTGAGCCACCTAGCTGCCCCCCAAAATAGAGTCTTAAAGAGTTGCTTAGTGCACTGAGAGGTTAAGCACCTTGATCAGTCACACAGCCAGTATCTATCAGAAGTAGGTTTTCCCTACCTTGAGGCTCATTCTTTATTGAACACATCATGCTATTTTTTTCTAATAGACAATGGGGATACAAAGACAAAAATGAACCATTTCTTGCTTTCAAGGAACTTATGTTAAATTCAATCAATTAACAAACATTTGCTAAGAACTTACTTTGAGAATACAAATAATAAGGCTGCAACAATTCCTACTTTCAGTTTACATTCTAATAGAGAAGACATTAAGTTACACATGCAAGTATATATGAAAAAATATTATGCTTATAAAAGCAAAAGACATAATTACAAAGTAGTTTGAACAAGAAAGAACTAGGAGTTCAAAGGATTGGGAAAGGCTAAATGTAGAAGATGATATCTGAGATATATTTAGAAGGAAGAGAGAGTTTCTGTGATTTGGGGGTCAGGAGAGAGTATGATCCAAACACTGGCATTGGTCAGTACAAAGACACTGAAATGGGAGGTGTTCTGTTTGGGAAAGAAAGAGAAAGCCAGGTTAACTGGATTGCAGAGTGCAGGAGGTAAGTAACATACAGTGAATCTGAAGGGTAAGTTGGACTCAGGTTGTGAGGAGTGTTAAAAGCTAAACATAGAAGTTTATCATTTATTCTAGAAGCAATAAAGATCCACTGGAATTTACTGACTATGCAAATTACCTGGTCGGATCTGTGTTTAAGGTGCATCATTTGGGCAGCAGTGTGCAGAATGTAATGAGGCAGAGAAAAGGATGGAGCAGGAAGACCAAGTAAGAGGCTGTTGCAATAATCTAGTAGAGAGACTATTAAAGCTTCAGCTAAGATAGTGTTGTGAGAGCAGAGACACGACCAGATGAAACAGATGTTATAGAGGTAGAAATGATGACATGTGATAACTGATTGGACATATGGGGTGAAAGAGAGTAAGGCACTGAGGACAGGAATGTAGGATGCTGGAAGGATTACATTCCCTTCAATAGGAATAGGAAAGTTAAGAAGAGAAGCAGGTTTGGGTGAAAAGATGAGTTGTTGTTTTGGACATTTTGACTTTGACATATCTCTGGGATGTACAGTTTGAAATGTTGAATACATAATTGGTGATATAGGACTGAAGCTGAACAGAGAAACAAGTCCTGGTCCTGGGTATATGAATCTGGGAGTCATCCTCGTAGAGATGATAGCTTAAACCTGCAGCGGTGATGTGGTTACCAAGAGATAGAGAGGGAGGACACAAGTCTCTGATATCACCTATAGCTAGAGGGCATGATATGGATGAGCAACCAAAAAAAGAGACAAGAAGGAGAGCGCAGAGAGGTAGGAAAGGGAACCAGGAGAGAGTACTGTCACAGAAACCCAGAGAGGAAAAAGGATGCTGAAGAAGGTTATCCACATTTTCAAACAGCATACAGGTTGAGAAGGATTAGAAGGAAGAAAAGGCCTTCAGATTAAGCAGTTAAGAGATTGCTGAAACTTTGCAGAGAGCAATGTCAGTCTATCAAGCATTTATTCATTGATTTGAACTAAGGCATTATTTTGCTAGATGCTAGAAAGATTAAAACAAACAAAACCGCTTCCTGCTCTCAAGGGGTTTGTGTTTTACTGGAGCAAACTAACTGTGCACAGATCAGTATATATCTATATCTATATCTATATCTATATCTATATCTATATCTATATCTATATCTATATCTATATCTATATTTACATCCATATCTAACTATATCCATATCTGTATCTATATATTTATATTTATATATGCATAGGTGTGTATATATATGTATACATATATGCAGATACATACATGCATACATATATACATACATATGATAGACAGGTAGATAGATAGATAGATATTTCTAGATAATAGATTAGTAGACCATCTGTGTCACATTGTAGCAGCAGCATGGTGGTCTGAATTGACTCAGCCCTAATAGAGAATTTCACAGCAAGGCTACCCTTTAGAAAGCTATGCTTAAGAAGTAAGCTTGTAGCAGGGATTACTTAGATTCCACAAATTCTTTTACTCACCCCATCCCTTCCTGTCAACCAATTCCAGTGCCTATTCAGCACTCCCAGTAACATCTGGTCTCATAGAGAACCTTGCCTGTGGCAATGCTTTACACTTACCACACTTTCCAGGCAGGCCTGTCCCCAGGACATTACAGCTAAAAAAAAAAAACCTTTTCTTTTTTCTACCATAAATTCCTGGAACCAAAGCATGTTAAGCCAGCAAAGGTTCTGGAGGTTTTCTAACTCAGCCACCTGCTCATCTTTTTTGTAAACCTTGAATTCCCACATATAAAGACCTGATGAACTTAGAGACAGAACAAGCAAAGGTATAGGAAAGAAACCCCTGAAAATATCAAAGAACTTTCACTTTGAAAGATTGAATAGACTCCTCCCCTTCTTTCTAGCTGATCAGTCAATTCAGTAGAGCCAAAGGGACTGAGGTGGTTAGTGTTTGTCTTCCAAATTGTCCTGAGGGGCCTATTGCTGCTGCTTTGGTAGACTGCTCAAGAGAAATGCTACTGATTAGTGCTATGGATCCAGTTTTTTAATTAACTAGCTATTTGGGAGTGGGGGGAGAGAGGGAAGATTAAAAAAATTATATCATACTATTATACATCTAGAGCTGGAAGAGACCCCAGAAACCATCCGACTCAATCTGTTCATTTAACAGAGGAAATTGAATCATGGAGGTAAAATGACTTACCCCAGGCCACCAAGGTAGTAAATATCAGAGGGGAGATTTGAACCAAGGTCCTTTTTCTCCAAAACATTTTCTCACTGTACTATGGGAAAAATTAATTTGTTTTTGAGATTTTTTATGCAATGTAATTTTTTATTATTAAAATATATAGCTATAAGTGATAAAGACTACAAGAAATATTTCCCAGAGGACAGTACTTACAGAGCTGCCCACTCAAATGTGTATGACCTCTGATTTCTCAGTCTTTGATCCTAATAGGTGGCTCTGTTAGGCAGGTATGCACAGGTAAATACAAAGAACTTGTTAATCTCCTTCAGTTGTTATGTTGGACACATCTGTTTCCGCTCAGCCTCCTCTGTTGATCTTTTCCTAAGCAATAGAGGCCAGATTCAGGAGGGTGAGAGCAGGTGAGCTCTAAGCAGTCACTTTAGAGGTTTACATCAGATAACTGCCTGGATTTGTTCTGATTAGATTCCTAGACGTCATCAGTCACTGATTTAAAAAAAAAAATTAAGGAAATTTCATCCTCAATCTACTCATTTTTTTTTCTTTCTTTCAACGTTTCTTTCTGTTAGTATTACCAGACCAGATATCTCAGTGCATATAATTCCTCCCTAATGTCATTAAGTGATTCTGCAAAAGAAACATGGTGTTAGGTAAAAATTACATTATGAGTGACAGTTCCATAAGGACAATGTTATAAATGGGTGATTAGACAAATGACTATACAGAGGTGTATGATTATGATTAGGAAATCCTTTATATGCATTATGCCTATATATTTAATACTCTATTTTGGAAGGAACGACTGAACTCATAGATGGAAGGGAAGAAGAAAAGAAGCATTTATTAAGCACCTACTATGTGCTAGGCACTATGCTAAGTGCTTTACTACTCCCCAATGTGCTGTACTACCATTGTACTATGAGCCCCTGCATACTGTTTCCCCACCTCTTAGACTGGATATATTTGTGGGAAAGTTTGCCCTTAGTGTTGGGGGAAATTATTATAACTACTCCTCTTGCCATATCATTTGAGTAAATGTCTGTGATAAAAATCTGAGTAAATGACTTTGCTAAAACAAAAATCTAAATGAGCCTACTGGCTGATTGTTATGGGGATGCATACCAGTGGGGTCTCCTGAGCTGATGTTTGAGAGGATAACCACACACAAGGTTCTTCCTAGAATTTTAGAAGTAGTAAAAGCCCCACCTGGCCACTAGCAGGGTGGGTTACATAAGACTCAATGGGGGCATTAAACATGGACTACTCTGCAACACCTTAATATTGAGATTAGTACTTAGTGCAATTTAATTTAATTTAGTATAAATTCATACTCTATTCGATGGCTACCATAGTTCATGGGCTTCCTGAGTTACAGAGGCCAAAATTCATCGTCCGGAACCCAAATTTTGGTGATAAACCTCTCTGAACTTGATAGGTTCCTCAGATAATAGATGAACCTTGACACAACTTGAAACCTTCCAAGAGTATTTCACTGACATAACCTTCATGAACCCAAGATCATCTCCACATTATCCTAAGACATTGGAGGAGGAATAAAGGACACTTACAGAAATTAACTTGGCAAATATCTAGTAAACCATAAGCTCTTTGAAGATGGAGACTTTGTGCCATTTTGTTTCTATATCTCTAGTTCCCTGCACATAGCAGCTACTTAAATGCTCACTGAATTGGGTTGAATTTTAATTACCATTCAAGACAAAGCCAGGTCCAAAACTTGGAGCATTGCTTTGGTAAGATAGCCACACTAGAGGATCTTGTGACCTGCCAACATTTATGAAATATACCTGTCCTTAAGCAATACCTGTAGGCTACCTACAGGCATTGAATGTCAAAGACTTACTTAAAAAAGCCCTCCATTCTCTTGAGGGTCTGCCATTTAGCTTTGAACTAGTGTTGATGTACATTTATAGCTACTATTTCAATAGTACCAGCTATTGAATATTAACCCGAAAACAATAAATCGTACTTTGTTTTCGTCTTACTATGTAGTAAGATGAAAACAAAGTACAATACAGTACTATATAGTAAGTCAAAGTACTATGATACGAAGAACTATATATAAGGCAAAAACAAAGTACCATTTGATGTTCCAATTCTAATATTCTATTCTATTCTAATATCCAATAGCATGTAGTAATGAAATTCACACATATATACATTATATATATATGTATACATTTATGTGCATATGATTTGTGAATTTCTCCATTGAGTTTCTTAAAATGTGACTGCCAGTTTTAAATTCTTCTCACAAGAGCATGCATAACTTTCCAAGATTGCTCTTAACCTCAGTAACATGATATTCAGGTAATCATAAGAAAAAATGATCAGAAAATCCACTGTTGTTTACAGGGTGATATGTTTAGTATTACGGTGAAGTACCCTTTCATTTCTTGAAGCTGACATTTTCTTTTGCGTGCTTCCCCATTTGGATCCAGAAATTTTTCTTAGGTAACTCTATGAGAATTTTGTCGTTGATGCCCATCATATAAGGACAGAGGATCACAAATAGAAGGAGATGATTGGGCTTTCAGGCAGCTTCATTTAGTAGCTCAGATTTAATGATTCTTGATTCAAAATCATGCTCACTTTCATTTAATAAGACCAAAAAAGCTACCAAAAATTTCTTACTAATAATAAGACATGGAAGACTCATTAAAAAGTGCCTTAGGTGGACTATTCCATTATCAGCATTCAAGGTAACATAGGATATTTTCCTGTCCTACTAAGACATGCATCATTTTGCACGATCAACAGAGATACCTCTAGGCACTGTTGTCAAGTATATACAATTTGTTTCCACTGTGCTCATCCTCCTCATTCTGGGTTCTTTCTTCTTTTTGCTGATACTCAATGATTCAGAAAATTGATGGACTTATTATTGACTGGGTGAGAAACCAAAGGTTATTCAATTACTTAATGATAATTCTTGGGGAGAACCCAGGGTTCCTGATCCCAAGTCCAGAGTTCTTCTCTCTGCACCATGCTGCTCCTTCACAAATTACCCAGTGACATTCCTCACCCCACCCTCCTGAAAATCTGTATATCTGAAAGGATCTGAGGACAGTCTCTCACACATAGGTATAAATTTAAGTCAATATATTACTGATGTATTATAGATATGGAGCCTAAAGACATGGCATTTAGTTTTATACATGAGGAAATTGATGCTTAGCATTTAAGACTTACCCACACTCATAGAGGCACTTTTCAAAAGGCAATTACATTTTAAATCTTATCTCTAATTGTGGAATAAAAAGGTTCCACCATTGATAGAGGAGCATCTAGTATCACTGAGCATGAGGTAAAACTATATTTGGGTTCAGGAGGCTTTTCCAGACCCCCTAACTTTACACCACAAAGGCAGCTGCCTTTTAGGTATCCAGCACTTAGAAGCTAGGCTAAAGAAGGGGGTTGTGTTCTGTTTTGGTTTTGCTCCTACCAAGGTTTGATTATACACCATTTCCTATCTAGGTTTTCTTCCTTCAGCGACTATCAGGTAAATATATCTGAAATAAATTCCTTAAGTAGAGGGGAAAAGGGTGTTTTTCTATCATTTAAACCTTTGAACTCATCTTGTATATCTTATCAAACATGCTCAATAAAGGTTGATTCAGATATTGTGGTACTTGTAATGAAAAAAAAGTCAGTTATATCTATGACTGTTCTCAAATTAAATCAGCTCTAGTTTCAGAATATTTTCATTTAAATGGAATAGTGTATATGTGTATATATGGGTCCTTTCCACTTAAAGGGATTTAAACAAAATTTCAGGCCGGTTTTATTTTAGGAACTGTTAGTAAAGGAAGTGAAGGAACACAAATCTAGGATCAAAGACTGTTTGACTCTGCCTGACTATCTGGCAGGAAGAAGAAATGTATGAAAAAAAAGGTTTAGGGATTTAAGAGAACTTTAGAGACTATTAAAGAGAGATTTAGAGCCAGGTGACTGTGGGCCATATGGATCAATGTATTCATCAGGAGATGAAGAGAAATGTATTTTGAGATAGGAAGTCCAGTCTCTACTGGCCTGAGTATCATCAAGCCTTAGATTTCAGTTGCCAATTTCTGGAATCAGCCTGGGGCCCTTGGCAATGCTTCTGACTCTGCTCCTTAACAAGCTGCCTCTGACTCAGTTCAGCAGCAGTCAGTTGGCAATGGTATCTCTCCTCACCTCCGAGCATGGTGATGGGCTGGCTGCCAAAGAAGTATGTGTCAGGTGAGGGGAAATCATTCAAGAACTGGAGAATCCCCATTCTCAGCCAATTCTCTTCTGAGACAAGTAGTTAAGAACTACAGTTATTCCTTCCACATTGGAGTGTTAGGCACCCCCAGGATCTGGAAAATCTGCATAAAATTTGTTGGCCACCACCCTGCTTTGTACCAGAGAAGAAGCCAGAATTTTTTCTTTTTCTCTTATGGGGTATTTATAGTACCTTATCGTAAAATTTGGGTTAACTATTTGTTCATAGGCTATGTGTCATCTTCTGGCCTTTGCATGTCATTTATAGCTTCCCCCAAATTCCCATTTAATTTTTTACACTGACCCAAGATATATCGAAATGGTGATGGGGAAAGTTGCAATGTGGAAGGAATAACTGCAGAGTTCTTTAACCTCTTTGTGTGTCATGGACCCCTTTAGCAATCTGGGGAAGCCTATGGACCCCTTCTCAGAATAATGTTTTTAAATGCATAAAATAAATTTCATAGGATTACAAAAGAATCCAATTATAATGAAGTATAGTCATAAAATAAATTTTAAAATAAGCAAGTCCACAGACCCCAGGCTAAGAACTCCTAGATTATTTAGCTGAACTGAAAGAAATTCAGTGGCAAAAACAATGAAAAATCAAGATGCCAGGGTTCACATTGCAATTCTGAATAATAATAATAATAGTAACTGAATAAATTGCATTAGGTCTGCTGAAAAGACCACTGAATTTGGAGTCAGAAACCCTAGATTTCAATAATTAATTATTATCTATATGCCTTGAACATATCACTCTGGGCTTCATGTGTCTCATTTATTTAAAAAAAATTGGACTAGATGTTATATCTAAGGTCCCTTCCAGCTCTAATCCTACAAAAAATTATTTTATCTCTTTAAACCTGTTTCCTAGTCAGTGAAAAAAAAAATTGATAGGGGGCAGCTAGGTGGCGCAGTGAGTAGAGCACCAGCTCTGGAGTCAGGAGGATCTGAGTTCAAATCAGGCCTCAGACACTTGACATACTTACTAGCTGTGTGACCATGGGCAAGTCACTTAACCCCAATTGCCCTGCCTTTCCCCCTCCAAAAAGCGTTTTTGATATTAATACTTTTACTATGCATTTCACTACATAATCGAATTGAACCTTAAGGTACCAGGTAAATGTAAGCTATTCAACCTTAAATCACTGTATAACTATGGATTTTTACTATTTAATTCTAAATTTGGGGGTTATTCCTATTTCACTGTGGATCTAATTCTTAAGAAATGGAATGGTCATATAACTGGAGCCTGGCCAATGGAGGCCCTGTTCTTAGAACATGTACAACATTCTCTGCCTAGGGCCAGTACAAGTGAAGGCTTGCTTCCAGTTATACATAATGAAGAGGTCTTAACCGTATCCAGAGTTTGCTCAGGTACCTTAGCCATTTCTGGCCCATTATTACGTGGCGACAGAAAGACTTTTAAATGGCTTCTGAACCAGGGCTGAGCATTCATACAAAAAGCATAAAGAAATCACTCAGGTAGCTTTTCAGTGAGGAGGAAGAAAGTCATAAACCTTCAGCTGGGGAGGAAAGTAGCAAGCATTGTTATTGGCTATCTTAACATCTCTCCTTGGGCTACCGTATAGCCTGAAACATGACATTGCTGTATCTCCAATCTCTACTATGTTTTATTTTCTCTCTTGATGTTAACTAAATAGGTCTCAGAAATGAAAGAGAATAGCTCATGTCGTTATGAGCTTCAAAAAGTCAGACAACTTCAGAGTCTATTGACTGTACTCCATAGCAGAGTATGCTAGTATCTGTAGCAGTCAAATCAGGTGAGTAGCCAGCATTAGCCCAGAGCAGTCTTGGTAGAGTTGGTACATTGCGGCAATCACTTTAAGTTTGAGTCTACTATCCCCAGGACCTATGTGGTAGATAAGATTGGGATCCCGACTTAAAAGAGTTTTGTTCTTCAGTCTTTTCAGTAAACATCTCTTTGTTACAGATAGTTGATGTTCATTGGTTAATTGATATAGAGGAAATGTTTACTGGACAAAAGGATACTGGGGCAGTAATCACCGGTTAGATGATATTGAAGAAATGTTAACTAGTGATAATAGTGGGGAGGATACATTTGAGGGGACTAGAATAGTGGACAGTCTGCGTATGGAACGCAAGGATAATTTAAGAATAGGGAAAACTGTATAAATGTCATATTCCCCTATAATAATAATAGTAAATATAATTTACATAGCGCTTTAAGGTTTGCAAAGTGCTTTACGAATATCTCGTTTTTTTCATCACAACAACCCTAGCGTGTAGGTTCTATTATTATCCCCATTTTCATAATTTAGGAAACTGAGGCAGACAAAAATTGAGTGATATTCCTGGGGCACAGAGCTAAGTGTCTGAGGCCGGTTTTCAGTTCAGATCTTCTTGACTCCAGGTCAAACACTCTGTCCACTGTGCGACATTTAGAAGGAAAGAATGTGCTATTTTTCTACCTTTGTTTTTGCGAAAGGTTTATCACAGTGACTTATGTGGAATAAGTGCTTAACAAATGTTTGTTGGATTGAATTGAATTGAATTGAGTGCAGGCACACAAGTGGAAGGACACACATGTCTGGGGGAGGATGAATAGTCCAGTTTAATTGGCATGGATCATTGTTTTTGATGTGTTTAATGATATTGGAAGGATTGCACATATATATGCATATATACATACATACATATATACATATATATATATATAAAACATATATGACACCAAACAACATAGTTATGAATGAACTGACTTCCCAAAATAGCAGAGGGAAGGAACTAAGCATAAATCAAGTTCCTGTATATTCACACATCCTTTAAATACTACCTGGCAGCAAAGCCACATATGGTTCAGAATAGAGGACTTTGGCTCCAAAGGCTACCTTAGTGGTAAGAGTCTTTCTTCATAAAGCCATCCTGGCATAGATTAGTAGTAGAGGGAGGCTTCACTGACTCTGTATGTCCCCATGTCCCTCCCATACTCCCAGCTCCAACTCTGTTCCTATTGTTACATCTTACCCAAAAGGACATCTTTTATCCACATGTACAAGCATATTAATAGCAGCTCTTTTTGTGGTGGCAAAGAACTGGAAATTGAGAGGATACTTATCAGTTGGGGAATGGCTGAACAAGCTGGGGCATATGAATATAACTGAGTACTGTTGTGCTATAAGAAACAATGAACAGACAGATTTCAGAAGAACCTGGAAAGACTTACATGAACTGATGCTGAGTGAAGTGAGCAGAACCAAGAGAACATTGTACACAGTAACAGCAACATTGTGAGATGATCAGCTATGATAGAATTAGCTGTTCTCAGAAATACAGTGATTCAAGACAGTCCCAAAAGACTCATGAGGGAAAATGCCATCCAGATCCAAAGACAGAACTATTGAATCTGAATGCAGATCGAAGCATCCTATTTTTACTTTTTTGTTTTTTTTCTTTCTTATAGGTTTCCCTTGTGTTCTGATTCTTCTTTCACAACATGACTAATGTAGAAATAGTTTAACATGATCATACACATATAACCCATCTCTGATTGCTTGCTGACTTGGGGAGGGAGGAAGAAAAATTTGGAACTCAAAATCTTATAAAAATGTATGCTGAAAAAGAAAGAAAGAAAAGAAAGAAAGAGGAGTTTAAAAAAAGACATATTTTCCCTCAATACCTGGTACAGGAAGATGATCAGATTATTCATTCTCTCTGGGTAGCTATGTGCATGGTCTATCTGTCCCACCTGCTACCTCTTTGTCCAAGCCTCTGCCCCTCAGACTGGGTTCCCTACTGCTAGACTTGTTTCTTACATCTTCTTTTTCTATTACCTATTTATTTATTTATTTATTCCATTTCTGATGCCTTTCATGGTATGAAATCTACTAAAGAATGTCTGAATTGAAAAGGACCTCATAGGCCACATACTCTAACCTATACCTGAACAAAAAATTCCCCTCCTTAACATGTCCTACAAGCATAGCTGTCCTTTGCTTGAAGACTTCAAATGAGAAGAACCTCACGACATACCTTTATCCAGCCCTAACCTCTCTCCTGACCTCCAGGCTCACATCTCCAACTTCCTATCAGATACCTCAAAGTGGATGTCCAATGGACATCTTAAATTCAGCATATCCAAAATTCAACTCATTATCTCTACACCTTCAACCCCCCTCCCTCATCCTGATATCCATATTACTGTCAAGGGACCACCATCCTCACAATTATATAGGCTCACAACCTAAGTGTCATCCTCAATATCTCACTCTTTCTCATCCCTGATATTTGATCTGTTGCCATCTTGCTTATTTTACCTTCATAACATTTCTTGTATATCCCCTGTTCTCTCTTATGACATGGCCACCACCCTGGTGTAAGCCTTCATCACTTCATGCCTTGACTACTGCGATAACCTGTGGGTTTGTCTCCCTATATCAGTCCATCCTCCACTCAGTTATAAAAATCTTCCTAAAGTTCAGGTCTGATCATGTCACCCTACTATTCAATAAAATTTAACAATCAGCTCTCACAGTAGGGAAAAGGATGTAGAAACAACACACTTTTAAATTTAATCTGCAACAATATTTTTCCACTTTTATTCTCTCCATCACTTTCTTAATTCTAGACAATTGACAAAATAACTCAAGCCCTAGTTTGGAGAGTTTATCAATTTTGTAGCAAAAATGCTCTCACTGAAAATTTAGCAATCATCTCTCTCCCCTGCACAAGCTGGCCCTAGCACACCTCTGCATAAAGACTATAAAGACCTGAGTTGTTTCTGCAAAACAATTCATGCTTATGCTACCCAATCAACGTGTTCACCGGTAGAAGAAAAAGCATCCTGAATCATCGTGATACCAATTAAATCAGACACTCAGACATGGTCTCTGTAGCTCCTCCTGGAAGTGCTTTATTCACCAAGGAAAGACTTTGAGATTCTTAGCAAAGAACGAGATCATTTTTTTTGGAGGAAGGAAGGTTGTTGTCATAGCATTCTCTCCAAACATGATTCAATATAATAAGTCAGCTTCATGTCACTTGAGAAAAAGTATTTGCTTTTGCTGGAAAGCAGTAGGTTCTAGGGAGGCATGGGATGGATGCAAAAATTCAAAGAACTGACTCTCTGGATAAGAGCTGAGTAATAACACATAGTTAGAAAGCATGGTTAATCCATCTGACCCTAAAAATATTTCATTACTCTCCCCATGAGTCATGGCAATGCACCTGCATCCTGGGAAAACATGAAGCCTTCCCTAGAGTATACACAGCCCACGATGTGGACTACTTATTCAGTGTGGGGGTGGAACTCTGGTTATCAAGACTCATTTCTTTCCCCTAGCTATTCACAAAGTATAAGGTTTTAGCTTGTTTTTGGTTTCTAATCAGAGAGATTCAATGGAATTGGCTGTTAACCAAACAATAAAATGTAAAGAGCAAATCCTCAGAAATCTGGGAGTTAAGCACCTTACCTGGAAGGATCAGAAAGTGATAGATTTAGAAGTGGGAGAGACTTTGGATTTCATTGTGTCCATCCTCCTCATTTTATAGTCGAGAAGAGATTAAGTGACTTGCTGAGGGAGTAGCAAGTACATTCCTAATGTAGGATTCAGACCCTGGGCTTCCTGCCTTCTATTCCAGCCTTCTCTTCACTATCCTATGTTGCCTCTTAAAATTTCAGAATCCCATTCCAATTCTCTAAATACTAAAGAGTTGGACAAAATGGGTCAGAAAGGACAGACTACTAATTTCTGCATTGTTGATAATAAAATTTAATTTTTATATAATGTGGCAGAATTAGAAAGTGTGGATGATTTTATATTTATAATTAACATCATTACTAATAGTAATTTACATTTGTGTGGTGCTTTAGTGTTTTTTGAGGATATTTGCTCTCATTTTTTAAATCTCTTTTCTGTCTGATATTGTGGTTTAGACAGTCAGGATTTATACGCCTATTTCAGAGAGGAGAAAGTTAAGGCTCTCTTAGATTCTTCATTTATTGATTTCCGCCCCCCTCCAAGGTCATACAATTATTAAGTAGAGGAGCTAATGCTAGTCCTCACATTTTCTGACATCTTGTTCAGTGCTCTATTCACTATTATGTGTTGTATCTTTTAGAGCTCCATCTATATCATATGTATGTTACATACATATAGTATGTATGTATGTATTTTGTTATCGTTCAGTCATTCAGTCATGTCTGACTCTTCATGACCTGATGAATCACAGCATGCCAGGCCCTTCTGTCTTCCATCATCTCCCAAAGTCTATCCAAGCTCATGTTCATTGTTTCCATGACACTATTTATATATCTCATCCTCTACTGTCTCCATTTTCTTTTGCCTTCAGTCTTTCTCAACATCAAGGTCTTTTCCACTGAGTCTTGTCTTTTCATTTTGTGGCCAAAGTATTTAAGCTTCAGCTTCAGTATTTAACCTTCCAATGTGCAGTCTGGCTTAATTTCTTTCCGTATTGACTGATTTGATTCTCTTGCTGTCCAAGGGACTGTCAAAAGTCTTCTCCATGACCACAATTTTAAAGTGTCTGTTCTGCAGCACTCAGCTTTCCTTAGAGTACAGATCTCACAGCCACATATAATGGCTGAAAAAACCATAGCTTTAACCATACTGACCTTTGTTAGCAAGGTGATGTTTTTTTTTCAGTAAGCTATTCATATTTGCCATGGCTTTCCTTCCAAGGAGTGTCTTTTAATTAAGCACAAGAATATAATATCTGACACTACTTCCATTTCTTCTCCCTCTGTTTGCCAGGAAATGATGGCACCAGTTGCCAAGATCTTTGTTATTGTTGTTGTTGTTGTTGTATTTGATGGTAAGCTTCAAGCCAGCTTTTACACCCTCCTCTTTCACCCTCATCAAGAGACTTCTTAATTCTTCTTCACTTTCTGCCATTGGAGTTTTATCTTTTGCATATCTGAGATTGTTGATATTTCTCCAGGCAACTTTAATTCTGACTTTTGATTCACCCAGCCTGACATTTCATATGATGTACTCTGCATATAAGTTAAATAAATAAAATGACAATATACAGCTTTGTTATACTCTTTTTTTCCGATCTTAAACCAATTAGTTGTTCTACGTTCAGTTCCAACTGTTGCTTCTTGACCCACATACAGGTTCCTCAAGAGACAAGTAGGATGATTGGACACTCCCATCTCTTTGAGGACTTGTCACATTTCCCTGTGATCCACACCATAAAAGGTTTTAGTGTAGTCAATGAAGCAAAAGTACATGTTTTTCTGGAATTCCTTTGCTTTCTCCATAATCCAGCAAATGTTGGCAATTTGGTCTCTAGTCTTTCTGTGTCTTCAAAACCCAGCCTACTATTGTATAAGTTCTTGGTTCATATGTTGCTGAAGCCTAGTTTACACAATCTTAAAGATAACATTATTGGCATGTGAAATGAGTGTAATTGTTCAGTAATTTGGACATTCTTTGGCATTATCTTTCTTTAGGAATGGGAGGTAAACTGATCTTTTCCAATTCAGGGATCACTCTAGAGTTTTCCAAATTTGCTGGCATATTGAATGTAGCACCTTAACAGTGTCATCTTTTAGGATTTTAAATAGCTCAGCTGGAATTCCATCACCTCTACTAGCCTTATTGTTAGCAATGCTTCCTAAGGCCCACTTGACTTCATTCTCCAGGATGTCTGGTTCTAGATCAGTAACAATACTATCATGATTATCAGTGACATTAAGAACATTCTTGCACAATTCTTCTGTATATTCTTTCTACCTCTTCTTAATCTCATCCATTTCTGTTAAATATATACATATGTACTGTATATGAGAGAGTCTGAGGTAGACAGACAGACAAAGACAACAGGGGATGTAGTGAATAGAAACTGGCTTCAGAATCAGAAATTCCTAAGTTCAATTCCCAACTCTGACACATACTGGTAATGTAACCCTGGGAAAGTTCCTTAACCTCTTAGTGCTCCTAAGAAACTTTCTAATCTGTTGCCAATCTATATTGGTAGAGGGGGTTTTCATACTGGGATTTCCCTATGCTAACAAAATCAAAGACCTGGATAAGAGAAAAAATTATATGTAATAAAAATGGATTGTAGTACATATTTCATTATGTCAATATGTTTAGGATCTGTGATCTTGCAGATGTGTGGATTCTCTTCATCAAGGTAGCTAGAAATTGGTCCATGACTCAATAGATAAGTCTGAGGCAGTTGCTTGAATTTTTAAGAAGTTAAATAACTTGCTCCTGATTGTACAGTTATTGAGAATCAGATGAAGATTTTAACTGCATTTCTTTCTGATCTCCAAGTCCAGTGCTCTATCTACTCTACTATGCTGCTTCAATGTCTTATGTACAATTGGTAACATTACATATGTACTGTATTGGTCAGGCTATACAAATCCACAATCCTAGAATCAGATCTCTAAAAAGTAAAAAAAGTATTCACTATAAAATGTATATAATATTACTGTATTAAAATATATTTTCTTTTATTTTTATATGTATTATAATTCACAAAGATCATTTAATTCTTTCTGTTGTTGTTATTAATGAAAACATAGCTGTTGTCAAAGTTCAGTTCAACAGTTATTTCTTATCCTTTCCTGAACCCCCAGTTCCTAAATTACCATGTCTTTATCTCTTAAATACTAAATATTTATTTAAACATATTGTGGTAATTTCTTTTACCCCAAAAGACTGTGAAAGTCTTGTGGTCAGAAATTGTTTAATGTTTATTTTTGGATCCTCATCACCTTAAATGGTATCTGGCACACAGTAGGTATTTAGTAAGTTCTTGTTGGTTGATGGATTCATCATCATTTTTGTTTGTATTCTCTTTCTATAGGTCTTCTCAATATGTTTTCTTCCCTTCCACTTGATTCCAGCTCTCACCTGTGACTCCAAGAAGTTTTAGCATACATAGCAGTCACACCCTACCAAACCATTTTGGCAAATAGGCTAAACCAGGTTGAAGGTAACTGAGGGGTCTCAAACCCTTAGATGAGTTAGGGGGTGTCTACCCCAAGCATGTGAAAACTTTTCCTGGTGGAATGGGCCCATGAGAACAATTTGTTCCGATGGCCATGAAGGTAACTGAAGCAGGTGCTATAGAGCACTTAGAGCTTGGTCAGACATTAGAGATGCCAAGGTCATCCACTGCATCCTGGGCCATCAACAGTCTTGACTTTGTTTCATCACTGGATTTGATGACTTTGGAAGAAAGAGTGAGGCTGACAACTTTGTGCAACTCTGCCTCACTTAGATCCAATTTATGTGCAAATCAAAAGATATCACCCATGCCATTTTATCATTTTTATCAATCTCAAAGTCCTGCAGTGACAAGCAAGTGATGAGGCAGCAGGTGAGGATACACTGGGATCTGTAGTCACAACCCTGCACACAGGTGGCCCAGGCAATAGGGTCGTCTCACTGGAAGCATCAGTGAGATTCAGGAGCCCCCTGAATGTCTTAAGAACCACATTGCTAACCTACTAGTGTAAGGAAGGGGCTAGAAAAGGTGCCCTACAAATTGTCTGGCCTGCTTACTATGGCAGGCAGGGATCCCATCCTGCAGTTGAGAGAGCACATGGTGATCAGAAGAAACAATACAAAGATACTCAAGGTCTCTCTGAAGAACTTTTGAATCAATTGTTTGACATGGGAGAGGCTGACAAAGGACTGCCTAACACGGCGAACCTGCATCAAATAAGGCACTGTGCTCAAAAGAAATGTGAGATGTGCAAATTTAGAGACAGCTCCACTCCAAATGATCACATGGACAGTTTGTCCCTGACCTGTGGGAGAACATTTCAAGCTAGTATTGGTCTGACCAGCCACAGCTGGACACATTGTACCTTGACTCCAACAGAATGACATCATTTTGGTCCTCTTCAAGGTAGCAAAGGACAACAACCAAACAAAAAACTAACCAACCAATCTTCCTTTCAACTCACTCCATTTGAGAGGCAGCATTTTGGGGAAACTATGTATTCCTTTGTTCTTTTATCCCACATATAAGACTACTGAAGTTTACCTAAGTCTTGCAGGTTTCCTGAGGTCTCATCTTAAGTCACAGCTGCTCAACTTGTGGTATAAGGATTGCAAAAGTTTAAGTTATATTTAGATCTTATAAAAGTCACATTTGAGAGGAAAGGGAATCCTATATTTGGACCAGTATGCTAGACTGCCACATTTTCTGAAATGCTCAGTATCATCCAATGTACAATATTGTATATATAAATATATGCAATATAGACTCTATCAAACATGCTGTTCCAAGCTTCCATCTGAAATGAAGTCCTCATCTTTAACACAATTGTTCTAAATCATTTTTGTATTATGAACTCCTTTGACAGTCTGGTGAAACCTATGGACCTCTTGTCAGGGTAATGTTTTCAAATGCGTAAAATAAAACATAGAGAATAAAAAGGAAACCAATTGCCTTAAATTGATTTTGTCAAAATGTAGTTTTTAAAAAGTTCACAGACCCCCAAGTTAAGAATCTCTGTTTTAACATCAGTAGTTTTCCACTGATGCTATATGGCTGAAAATCATGCAATACTGCCACCTCTGAAGAATTAAAGTTTTAGGTCACCAAAGGATAAAGGTGATGGTGTAGAAGTTTTTTGGTTATGAGTAGGTTACATATTTCCAATGAAGAACTGACTGTACAAGAGTAGCAAGAAGGATATAACCAGAGAGATATTTAAGTAGAAAATGAGGTTGGCAGGTCACAAAGTAAGGACCAGGGATGGCTGTCAAGAGAGAGAAGAAACCTCAGTGTGTTGGTTTAGTTGGATCCCTTTTGGGTGATTTACAAGAGGACATGAATGAGAAATGCACAATACAATAAAGTGTTGATGGGTTACAGTTTGTACTGTTAGAGGAAAATCCCATATCAATGGTGGGATTTGGAGTAGAAATAGATCTTTGAGTTTTTTCCTCCATTCAAAAGTTGTACAATCCTAAGAGTACCTTCCAAAACATCTGTTTATGGGAAATAATTTTATTTTTTGTTAGGATTTTTTTAAAATCCATTTTTTACTTTATTTATATTTTGAGTTTACATTTATATTTTGAGTATCAGTAAAATATCCAAGTATAAAAAAGGGTTTTAGTACATGATAACCCAAGATGGAGGAACAAACACAGGAGACCAAGGGGCTTACTTCTGGGAAAAAAACATTCTGTGTTTACCTATGACATGATTGGGAACTCGTTCTTTTCATTGACTACATAGCCAGAAATACCTGGATCTTTAAAACTATCAGACTAGGACAGTCTCTCTCTTTCTGGTGGCCATTAGGGATGAAAGTCTTTTTCACTTATACAACGGGCACCGTGTATTAAGCAGGTTTTGGAAAAAGCCACCTTCTTCTCCTTAGGTCCTATAGCCTTGAAAAATGGACTTGGGGGGGGGGGGCGGAGCCAAGATGGCGGCTGGTAAGCACGGACTAGAGTGAGCTCCGTACCCAAGTCCCTCCAAAAACCTATAAAAATGGCTCTGAACCAATTCTAGAACAGCAGAACCCACAGAACAGCAGAGGGAAGCAGGGCTCCAGCCCAGGACAGCCCGGATGGTCTCTGGGTGAGCTCTATTCCACACGGAGCTGGGAGCTGGGAGCTGGGAACGGAGTGGAGCAGAGCCCAGCCTGAGCAGCGTGGACGATCCAGACCAGAAGCCTGGCGGAAGGGGCCCTAGCGCCCTGAATATGTGAGCTGCGGCAGTTACCAGACCCCTCGACCCACAAACACCAAAGACTACGGAGAAGGTTAGTGGGAAAAGCTGCGGGAGTGGAAGGAGTTCGCGGTTCGGCTTCCAGCCCCCGGGGGCAGCGGAGGTGGGGCAGCTACAGCTGTTGTTACTTCCGGCTCCAGGCCCACCTGGTGGGAGGAATTAAGTGGCGGATCACAGCAGGGGTGCACAGCCTGCCGAAGATCTGAGCCCAGTCTGGACTGGGGGTCCTTGGGGAAGGAGGAGTGCGGCTCTGATAGAGCTGGCACCTCCCCCCCAAACGTAGAACATAGAACTCTGTAATCTACAAGCAGTCATACCCCACTGAAAAACTCAAGGGTCAAGTTAGTTGGTTGGGAATATGGCCAGGCAGCGAAAACGCGCCCAGATTCAGTCTCAGGACTTTGGATTCTTTCTTTGGTGACAAAGAAGACCAAACATACAGCCTAAAGAAGACAACAAAGTCATAGAGCCTACAACCAAAGCCTCCAAGAAAAACATGAACTGGCCCCAGACCATAGAAGAACTCAAAAAGGATTTGGAAAAGCAAGTTAGAGAAGTAGAGGAAAAATTGGGAAGAGAAATAAGAAGGATGCGAGAAAACCATGAAAAACAAGTCAATGACTGGCTAAAGGAGACCCAAAAAAATACTGAAAAATACACTGAAGAAAACAACACCTTAAAAAATAGACTAACTCAAATGGCAAAAGAGCTCCAAAAAGCCAATGAGGAGAAGAATTCCTTGAAAGGCAGAATTAGCCAAATGGAAAAGGAGGCCCAAAAGACCACTGAAGAAAATACTACTTTAAAAATTAGATTGGAGCAAGTGGAAGCTAGTGACTTTATGAGAAATCAGGATATTATAAAACAGAACCAGAGGAATGAAAAAATGGAAGACAATGTGAAATATCTCCTTGGAAAAACCACTGACCTGGAAAATAGATCCAGGAGAAATAATTTAAAATTATTGGACTACCTGAAAGCCATGATCAAAAAAAGAGCCTAGATACCATCTTTCAGGAAATTATCAAGGAGAACTGCCCTGATATTCTAGAGCCACAGGGCAAAATAGAAATTGAAAGAATCCATCGATCGCCTCCGCAAATAGATCCCAAAAAGAAATCTCCTAGGAATATTGTCGCCAAATTCCAGAGCTCCCAGATCAAGGAGAAAATACTGCAAGCAGCCAGAAAGAAACAATTTGAGTATTGTGGAAACCCAATCAGAATAACCCAAGATCTGGCAGCTTCTACATTAAGAGATCGAAGGGCTTGGAATGCGATATTCCGGAGGTCAATGGAGCTAGGATTAAAACCTAGAATCACCTACCCAGCAAAACTGAGTATCATGTTCCAAGGCAAAATATGGACTTTCAATAAATAGAGGACTTTCAAGCTTTCTCAGTGAAAAGACCAGAACTGAATAGAAAATTTGACTTTCAAACACAAGAATCAAGAGAAGCATGAAAAGGTAATCAAGAAACGGAAATTGCAAGGGACTTACTAAAGTTGAACTGTTTTGTTTACATTCCTACATGGAAAGATGATGAGTATGATTCATGAGACCTCAGTATTAGGGTAGTTGAAGGGAATATGCATATATATGCATATATATATATGTTTAAGTATATATATAAGTGAATGTGAATGTATGTATGTATCTATGTGTATATGTATGTATGTGTATATATATATATATGTAAAGAGAGAGAGCAGACACAGGGTGAGTTGAGGATGAAGAGAAGATATCTAAAGAAATAAAATGAAATTAAGGGATGAGAGAGTAACATACTGAGAGAGGGAGATAGGGAGAGATAGAATGGAGTGGATTATCTCCCATAAAGGTGGCAAGAGGAAGCAGTTCTATGGGAGGAGGGGAGAGGGCAGGTGAGGGGGGAATGAGTGAACCTTGCTCTCATCAGATTTGGCCTGAGGGGGAATACCATACATACTCAGTTGGGTATCTTACCCCATAGGAAAGAAGAGGGAGGAAGAGAAAAAAAAATAAAAGGCGGGGGGATGATGGAGTGGAGGGCAGATGGGGGTGGAGGTAATCAAAACAAACACTTTGGAAAGGGGACAGGGTCAAGGGAGAAAATTCAATAAAGCGGGATGGGTTGGGAAGGAGCAAAATGTAGTTAGCCTTTCACAACATGAGTATTGTGGAAGGGTTATACATAATAATACATGTGTGGCCTAGGTTGAATTGCTCAACTTCTTAGGGAGGGTGTGTGGGAAGGGAAGAGGGAAGGGAATTTGGAACTCAAAGTTTTAAAATCAGATGTTCAAAAACAAAAAAACTTTTTGTATGCAACTGAAAAATAAGATACACAGGCAATGGGGCGTAGAAATTTATCTTGCCCTACAAGAAAGGAAAGGAAAAGGGGATGAGAGGGGAGGGGGGTGATAGAGGGGAGGGCTGACTGGGGAACAGGGCAACCAGAATATACGCCATCTTGGAGTGGGGGGGGAGGGCAGAAATGGGGAGAAAATTTGTAATTCAAACTGTTGTGAAAATCAATGCTGAAAACCAAATATGTTAAATAAATAAATTGCATTTAAAAAAAAAAAAGAAAAAAAAGAAATTACCTTATGGCCGGCTTTCTGAGAGCTGTCTCTCTATACTTAAATGGTCTAGTCCTAGTATGAAAAACATGAAGTCCATCACATTTAAAGCCTTCCCAAAAAAGAAAAAAAAATGGACTTGGGGTTTTGGTCTGTTTGTTTATTTCCTTTTCACTTCCAGATACAGAGTTCTTAGACTTGGGAGTGTCAACCATGGGGACCTGAGAACCAGGATTCCAGATAAGATGTTCCAACTATTCCAGAAGAAAAGTCTTGAGAAGCCAGGGTCCAGAGGCATGAGACCAAGGAGCACTTTGGACTTGGAACAAATGCAAAACATATTTTTCATATTAGTCATAATGCAAAAAAAAGTAAAGCAAGAAAATTATACTTTGATCTACACTCAAAGTTCATCAATTCTCTCTATGGAGGTGAACAGCATTTTTGCACCATGAATCCTTTGGAACAGTCTTGGATCACTGTATTGATCAGAGTAGCCAAGTCTTTCACAGTTGATCATCATTACAACATTGCTGTTACCATACTCAATGATCTCCCAGTTCTTCTCACTTCACTTTGCATCAGTTCATATAGGTTTTGCCATTTTTTTTCTGAAACTACTCCTGCCATAATTTCTCATAGCTCACTAATATTCCATCACAATCATATGCCCAGAACTTGTTCAGCCATTCTCCAATTGATGAGCATCCCCTCAATTTCCAATTCTTTGCCACCACAAAAAGAACTGCTATAAACTATTTTTGTACATATAGGTCCTTTTCCTTTTTCTTTGATTTCTTTGAATACAGACCTAGTGGTAGTTTTGCTGGGTCAAAGGATATACATAGTTTCATAGTCCTTCAGGCATATTTCCAAAAGCAATCCTACTTCTTAAAGAATAGCATCCTCCCTTGTTTATAGTGCTATTTGTGAGTCAGACCTCACATATAATTTGCTCAATAGCTGAGAAACACCTACTTGTTTCTGAACTCTTTAATTCAACATTTTTTTCTAGTGCTAGAAAACAATTATACCACATCTATGGTTCTTTCCTGTTTCACGGGGTGATGTGCACTAGAAGAGAGAAACACCCAAATAGATAAAACTACAAAGCCATGCAATTTTCAGGGTATAATTGATACATGGTAGAAGTTGTCAGGAGAGGAGGGAAGTCATCTTAAACATGCTGTTATTAGAATGTTCTTTTCAATTTGCCTCTAGAGTAAAAGTTTCTTTCAACACTTTACTCTGAAAAAAGGCTCAACCCATGTAGTAAAATAGTCAAGTAATGATGAGAATATGAGCAGCACATGAAGTCAAGAATGTTGCTTTTTTCCCCATTTTAAGCATGACTTGTTTTTGAGACACTCAAGTTTTTTTTTTTTGTTTTTTTTTGGAATTACAGCATTACAGTTGCATGTGTTAGAGAGAAGGAATGGCACTCTTTTCTGGGACTGGTGCAAATAACAATTTTGTAATCTTACAACTGATGTTTTTGATGAAGAGTCCACAGGCCCTTATTGTTTCAATCAATATCACAACATTTTAATTTAATCATTATCCTCTCCAAGTCCCAGTGTACCAGCAACCACACTGGCGTACCCAGGATGGCTGCTGGTACAGGTTCTTTTATCTGCTTTACTAAGGAAAGGTAGCTGTTTCAGGGGTCAACAATCTTCTTAATCACATAAAATATAGACAGAGGAAATACAGAGAAGAGAAATAAAGACTAACAGACCAGGCCCTACTGCCTGAATCAAAGCTTTACATCTGCCACTAAATCAAGAAAACCTTTACTTCTGAGGAGTCAGGGACCTCTGAACATATGGCCACTCAGAGGCCACTCAGAGTCTCAACCAGGGAATCACAACATCTTTCTCATAAGCAAGCCCCCAAAGCAAAAGCTCACCTCTCACAATATATACTCTTTCAGCTAATAGACTCAGAGCCAGAAGGCATCACAATCCGACTCATTGCCTAATTAGAAATTAACAAAAGGTATGTAAGCCTTCCTACAAGCAAGCAAGTTTCCCTTAATGGGCTCCACATGAGGCCTATTGATGGGCGGGGAAGATTTTATTCCCCATTAACCTTACACCAGTTTCCTCATCCACAAAAATGAGACTATAATATTTGTACTGTTAACCTCACAGACAGGGGACAAGGTATGCTGTGGACTTTATATGTTATAGAAATATGAGCTACTCAGAACTGAGAGAGACGTGGGTTCACATTCCATTTTTGACACCAGTTATGTGATTCATGGGCATAACACTTATTTATGCTTCATTCTCCTTGTCTACAAAATGAAGGTGATAACCTCCAAAGAGATGTTTTTAAGATCAAATGCACAGAAAACATGTTGTAAACTTTAAAAAGGCAAGTCTCAGCTAAAATCCCACCCTCTACAGAAAGCCTTATCTGGTCCCCTCCCCAAAACTAGTGTCTTCCTTCTGATATCTCTAATTATCCTGTATATAGGTTGTATATGAATAGTTGTTTGCCGCTCTCTTTGCATTTTAATGTGAGCTCTTCTAGTGGCTGTTATCACCTTTTTTTTCACATCTGTAGGTCTTAGCACAATGCTTTCTATATAGTGTCTTAATAAATGTTAATTAAATTAATCTGACATTATTATTATTTTATCATCATCATTACTGTCATCATCATCATCATCATCATCATCATCATCATCATCACTACATAGTTTTAAGTGGGAAGCCAGGGAATTCAGTTTAACTTAAAATGGACTGTGTCCATCCAAGACAAAAATCTCATTTTCTTTGAATTTTCTGCCTTTAGAATTTTCTAGACAAAAGGCATTTTAGTTGTGAAATACCAAATACCGCTTCCTATATTTCATTTATTTATTTATTTATTTTTGAATTTAATTTAATTTTAGACTCAAGGGCAAGAACACAAATACAGAATAGAGAAAAGGAACAAAATATATTATAAACTTAAATATTGAAACTTAAATACAAAGAAAGAAAAAAAAAGCCTGTCATGTGCAATAAAATTTCTTATTTAGTTTTTTTCAACTATATCTCATCCTTTTAAAATATAGTTTCTGTATATGTTCTGAACTATAAATAATATGTATATGTACACATATAATTGATAAATCAATATACAAATATTAGAAGTATATGCTAAAAAAATTTCTCCTAATAAAAAAAAAATTAGAACCTAGATACAGAAGGCTTTGCCATAACAGGTCTCTGTGACTTATGAAGAATACTTTTCAAAGGTTTTGTTGTTCTGTCATGTTCCCATTTGGGGTTTTCTTGACAAAGATACTGTAGTGGTTTGCCGTTTCCTTCTCTGGCTCATTTTATACATGAGGAAACTGAGGCAAGCAGAGTTAAGTGATGTGCCCAGTGTCACGCAGCTGGTAAGTGTTTGAGGCAAGATTTGAACTCACAAACATGAGTCTTTCTGACTCCAGGCCCAGCACTCTATTCACTGAGCCACCTAGCTGCTCAAGGATACCTCTGTTTCACAATCCAACATGCTTATGTAAGTGTTCCTTTCTTATACTTGATCCACATCTGGTTCAGATAAGACCCCCACCCCAAGACTCATGATGCTTATTGTAATGTAATGTAATGTAAATGTGAGGGGATATAATTCTGTAACCTGACTAAATTATAACTTCACACTCTGGCTTGCTTGCTTATGACATAACTGAAAGTACATGTTGTCCCTTGAGAGATTCATTATATAACACTCTTTTTTTATCATTACTTAGATATTTATTTAGACATTGTGATAATTTTTTTTGTAGTTCTTTTTTAATATTTAATTTACTCAATGTATTTAGTTTTCAGCACTGATTTTCACAAGAGTTTGAATTACAAATTTTCTTCCCATTTCTACCCTCCCGCCCACTCCAAGATGGTGTATATTCTGGTTGCCCCATTCCCTAGTCAGCCCTCCCATCTGTCACCCCACTTCCCTCCCATCCCCCTTTCCCCTCTTCTCTTGTAGGGCAAGATAAATTTCTGCACCCCATCTCATGTGTATCTTATTTCCTAGTGCATGCAAAACTTTTTTTGTTGTTATTATTTTTGAACTCCTGTTTTTAAAACTTTGAGTTCCAAATTCTCTCCCCTCTTTCCTCCCCACCCACCCTCCCTAAGAAGGCAAGCAATTCAACATTGGTCACATGCATATCATTATGTAAACTCTTCCACAATACTCACGTGTGAAAGATTAACTATGTTTTGCTCCTTCCTAACCTATCTCCCTTTATTGAATTTTCTCCCTTGACCCTGTCCCTTTTCGAATGTGTTTGTTTTTACCTCCTCCCCGTCTGCCCTCCCTTCTCTCATCCCCCCTTTTTTATCTTCTTCCTCCTTCTTTCCTGTGGGGTAAGATACCCAAATGAGTGTGTATGGTATTTCTTCCTCAGGTCAAATCCGGTGAGAGCAAGATTTACTCATTCCTCCTCACCTGCCACCTCTTCCCTTCCTAGAGAACCGCTTTTGCTTGTGATTTTTATGTGAGATAATTTATGCCATTTGTTTCAACAATCCAGCTAGCAGCTGTTGTGGGGGTGTAGACCAACACAACCCAACAACAAGCATGCCGCAAAAGCACAGGTTCTTTTGATCTGCTTAACTAAGGAAAGCTACGTGAAGGGGTTGACAAGCTTACTTTAATTCAGCATACAAATATCTTCACTTAGTTCAGGGGAAGAGACCAGCACACTGAACTTCAGAGCAAATTACAAACAAACTACAAACATCAACAGACAGACCAAATACAGATTCATAGTTACCAACATCTAGGTTCAGTCCGAGAGCTCAGAACAAGGGCTGGCCCAGAGTCACACACAGAACCACTGCTGTGGGTAAGAGCTCCAAAGAATAGAAGGCCAACTCCTGGTTTTATATCTTTTTCAACGTCAGGGACCTAAAATTGTCACAAAGAGGCGACTTAAACCCACGTGGTCTAAGAACCTCTGATGTCCCAAACCTATCACTCAAACTCATGTTTAAAACTAGGCCCTCCCCTGAGTTAGCCCCACCTTAGGCCCACCTTAGTTACCAATCCACACCCACATAGGTTTTACATCTAATAGGGGTTTGGGCCTGGGGCTTAGCACCTAGTAAGGCTCAATGATATACACTGAATTACTCAAAGGGAACAAAGCCAAACTCTTCAAGGGTACTTGTTGAACTAAGTGTTAAGGAGCCCATTTTGCTTACCAACATACCATTCTATCTCTCCCTTTCTCCCTCTCTCAATATATTCCTCTCTTATCCCTTAATTTGGTTTTATTTTTTTAGATGTCATCCATTCATATTCAACTCACCCTGTGCCCTCTGTCTATACATATATTATACACACATACATATATACATACATAAACAAACACATATGTTATATATGCATATACATATATATATATATGCATATTCCTTTCAGCTACTATGATACTGAGGTCTCATGAATCATACACATCATCTTTCCATGTAGAAATGTAACAAAACAGTTCAACTTTAGTAAGTCCCTTATGATTTTTCTTTCTTGTTTACCTTTTCATGCTTCTCTGATTCTTGTGTTTGAAAGTCAAATTTTCTATTCAGCTCTGGTCTTTCACTGAGAAAGCTTGAAAGTCATCTATTTTATTGAAAATCTGTATTTGGCCTTGGAGCATGATACTCAGTTTTGCTGGGTAGGTGATTCTTGGTTTTAATTCTAGCTCCATTGACCTCCGGAATATCATATTCCAAGCCCTTTGGTCCCTTAATGTGGATGCTGCCAGATCCTGTGTTGTCCTGATTATTTTTCCACAATACTAAAATTGTTTCTTTCTGGCTGCTTGCAGTATTTTCTCCTTGACCTGGGAGCTCTGGAATTTGGCGACGATGTTCCTAGGAGTTTTCTTTTTGGATCTTTTTGAGGAGGCGATCTGTGGATTCTTTCAATTTCTATTTACCCTCTGGCTCTAGAATATCAGGGCAGTTCTTCTTGATAATTTCTTGAAAGATGATATCTAGGCTCTTTTTTTGATCATGGCTTTCAGGTAGTCCAATAATTTTTAAATTATCTCTCCTGGATCTATTTTCTAGGTCAGTGGTTTTCCAATGAGATATTGACATTGTCTTCCATTTTTTCATTCCTTTGGTTCTGTTTTATAATATCTGGATTTCTCATAAAGTCACTAGCTTACACTTGCCCCAATCACATTTTTAAGGTAGTATTTTCTTCAATGGTCTTTTGGACCTCCTTTTCCATTTGCCTGATTCTGACTTTCAAGATATTCTTCTCCTAATTGGCTTTTTGGAGCTCTTTTGCCATTTGAGTTAGTCTATTTTTTAAGATGTTGTTTTCTTCAATATTTTTTTCAGTATTTTTTTGGGTCTCCTTTAGCAAGTCATTGACTTATTTTTCATGGTTTTCTTGCATCATTCTCATTTCTCGTTCCAATTTTTCCTCTACTTCTCTAACTTGCTTTTCCAAATCCTTTTTGAGCTCTTCCATGGCCTGAGACCAGTTCATGTTTTTCTTGGAGGCTTTTTGATGTAGGCTCTTTGACTTTGTTGACTTCTTCCGGCTGTATGTTTTGGTCTTCTTTGTCACCAAAGAAGATTCCAAAGTCTGAGACTGAATCTGTGTGTGCTTTCACTGCTTGGCCATGTTCCCAGCCAACTTACTTGACCCTTGAGTTTTTCATTGGGGTATGAGTGCTTGTAGAGCAAAGAGTACTTTGTTCCAAGCTTGAGGGGATGTGCCCTTGATTTCAGAGCTATTTCTATACAGCCAGCTCTGCCACCCCAGCACTCCTCCTTCCCCAAGAACCACCACCCAGACCTGATGCAAATCTTAAGCAGGCTCTGCACTCCTGCTCTGATCTGCCACTTAATTCCTCCCACCAGGTGGGCCTGGGGCTGGAAGTAACTGCAGCTGCAGTTCTGTAGCTGCACCACCCCCGCTGCCACTTGGGCGGTGACAGAACCGCGAACTCTGTTCCCCCGCACCTTTTCCCACTAACCTTCTCTGTTGTCTTTGGTGTTTTGTGGGTTGAGAAGTCTGGTAACTGCCATAGCACACTGATTCAGGGTGCTAGGGCCTGTTCTTCCTGGCTCCTGGTCTGGTTGTTCCTGCCGCCGCCCCACCACTCCACTCTCCTCTGCCCCCAGCTCCGTGCATGATAGATCTCATCCAGAGACCATCCAGGCTGTCCTGGGCTGGATCCCTGCTTCCCTCTGCTATTTTGTGGGTTCTGCAGTTCTAGAATTTGTTCAGAACCATTTTTTATAGGTTTTTGGAGGAACCTGGTGGGGAGCTCATGGAAGTCCCTGCTTTCCAGCCGCCATCTTGGCTCTGCCCCCCCACTTCCTATATTTTAAAGAAACAATGTGTATACCATAAGAATTCAGAAACATCTTCAGTTTCAGTAATCAGATTTTGCTGACCATTTCAAATCAATTAAAAAATTCAGTGTCATCTATATGCAAGACAGTATTAAGCAGTACATAGAAAATAAGGATGATCTGACATGATTCCTGCCCTGAAGACACTTAGCATCTAGTAACAGAAATAAGTCATGTACCCAAAACATTTACCTTCTGTAGTGCTTTTGGATAGAGTGCAGAAAAAAGTAGATTCAATGTCTTTCTTTGACATTCTTCTTAGTGTGAAATAGCTAACAAGCATTTACATGGGCATTTAGAGTTTGCTTGTGAATACAAGTTTAAAAATCTTCTGCCATTTGTTACACTTAATTTCTGCCTATTCAACTGGATTCAACAAGCATTTATTAAGTACCTACAGTATACTTAGTACCTTTGTGCACCAATGTTTATAGATCTTTGATTCTGCCGCATTCAGGGGAGTTTTTCAACCAAACCCAAGACATTTTCTGTCACAAAAGAAATTCATTTTGAGCCTCAGTAATATTCTTTCATAGTAAGATATATTAGAAATTTATATTTTCCCAAGGCAATGGGAGGAAACATTATTACTTGAGCCAATTATAGTTATACAGTAGATTGTTCTGTGGGGAACTATGTTATGCTAAAAAAAAAAAAAAGTAAAATGACATAATAGTACATGGATGTGTCTAATTTCCTCTCCATGTGGTTTACACCAAAAGAAAGTCCTGTGAATAATTGATCCAGTGGCCAATTACATTCCTCATCCTCCCCCTACTCCCTAGAATGTTAGAACTAGAAAAGACCTTAGAAGTAATTAAGCCTATGCTCTCATATTGCAGGTGAGGAAACTGAGGCCTACTGTGGTTAAATAATTTGCCTACAGGCACATAAAAATTATTGGCATATCTGAGGCTTTAAATCTAGGACATTTTCACTACATCGAAAGCAATGTGACTATTAGAGAGCTAAAAAATGGACTGAATATTAGAAAAACTGGTTTTTTACATTTAAATGATCATATTTCTAATACTCTACTACAGTGCATAAATTGGTTACTTCCTTATCTCTGTAACATGGGAAATAAACCAATTAGAGCAAGGGTTAAAGGAAACAAAATACCTAAGTACGTGTGAAATACTATTATTCATTTTATTTCTTCACTCCTAAAGTTTGATTTTTTATGTTCTGCTACTTATGAGATGTCTCAGGCTCTTTGCATCTCCATTATCCCTTTCATTATCTATCCCGGGTTCATAGGAATTAACTGAAACTGTAAATGTATTCAGTATTTTTATTGCTTGCATGGAGGAATTGTTTGTGTTCATAAATGGACAAGAGTTTATTCACAAAGTGTCTGTAGTCCAAAAGCAATAACTTGCCTCTCATTTTCCTGTAAGGTGATCATGATTGTATACAACAAATTTAGACATACAATGGCAATTAGGATGTCACACATTTGTTGGACTGTTTTATCGGCTCACATACTTCTGGACTAACTGCATATGTATGATGCTTACAACAAAATGCATTTAATATGGTGATCTAATGATCCACGTGGGAAAAGTGAAGTGGATGAAAAATGTCTATTGTCCAGAGTATGATACTTAGCTATGGTGAAAGCAATATTCTAAGGCCCTGCCCATATAAGTAGGCTAGTTTTTCCCTTAAAAGGCATTACAACTGTCCTTGAGTTTTAATGGGCTCAGTTTGGCCATTGACATAGTTTTTTTGTTTCCTGTGAACTAAAACAGTCTAGCTGGTTTTGCATGACCTTACTCAAGCTTCTACAGACCAGCACTATGACTAACACAAACATAAGAAAGTTGTGTTCTGCTGAATCAAGGCTATGTCTTTGTTGAATATCTTTTCTCTTCTCTGGAAGTCCTTCTCATGCTATGGCTAAGTAACCTCCTCAAAATAGATGGACTATAAGTCTCATTGTTCTAATATCAAACGTGAACTATTCCTAGAATTAAAAATTGATCTTTTTAACACTAGTATCTTCCGTAATGGTATAGAGCTGCAAATCATGGAATAGTACTAAAAAAAGAATCAAATTTCTGGTCATCCAAAAATGATGGAAAGATGCATGGTTGGTGTAATAGATGTAGCATATTACTGATGATGAATTACCTGCAAAAAGTAGTATAAAAAGTATTATCAAAGACATGTGAAAAAGGAAGTGGTCAATAACCAAGCTAGCAAAGGCAAAAGATGCAGCATACTATCCGTGTAATGTTGAGATACAGAGGAAGGCTCCCAGTATGTACCATTTGGAGGATTATGGATAGTAATGAATAAAAGTCACTCAAGATGTGTAGGGATAGGCAAATTACATACTGCATGATGGAGAAAGTACCTAAATCAATCAGGCATTCAAATGAAATATTTAAAACAACATAATGGACAGATACACTGAAGCATTGAGAAAAGCATAAACATAATCATAGAGTTACTAGGACTCATGCAGGCACTGAATCCAGTGCCTTCTATAGATAAGAAAATTGATGCCTATCATAAGGATCACGATAAATTAATATGCTGCCAATAAAGTGGTTGCATGTCTTTGAATTCATACTGTTCAAGTGACAACTATGAAAAATATGATACTTCATTCCAGGTCAATGGAAATTTGCAGTGTGAATTAAAATAATGTGACCGCTTTAAGAGATTTATTATTCATTATAACTGGCACCTAGCTACAATCTATTATGCAGCCTCATCTGAGCTGATGAGTGTAAAGTACTTGAAAACCTTAACAAAATATCAGCTCTTACTGTAAGGAAGCTCTTTCTTATGTCTCACTGAACATACATATTCTTGCCAAGGTTGTCATTTCTTGGGTGATCTCCGGAGAGGCACATTCTCTTCACTGTAAACCTTAATACAAGTGAACGATCGTTATCTCTAATTTATCTTCCTTAGTAGGCAATATTCCCAGATTTTAAAAATTTCCATACCTTCAATGAGAGCCACAACTAGTAGCTGTTGCACCTGGGGCAACTGGAACAAAAACCACTGTTTCCTTTCCCATCAAACTTATACCCTTCTTGTCTTTCTATATCTTATGTTGACAGAGTTTGGTATGCGCTCCAAGGTGAATTGCATGGAATCTGTTCTTGCTAAAGTCATACTGCTTTTGACAGGTAATTTCTATAATTTATTAATAAATAAGAGCCTCAGAGGAGTTTGTAGGTCTCCTGTGGCCAATTGGAAGATGCCAGTTGATGAGCCAGAAATTATCCTTCTAGCTTTACAGAAATCATTGTGAGATTCACATTTTGTCCAATACGATTTTATTTGACACCTAAATTTCAATTCAATGAGCTGAGATTAGACAATCAATTGTTGATGAATAAAAGAAGTGAATATATGGAGTTCAGTGACTAACTCTGGAAAGATTATAGCACAGAGAGTAGAACAAAGATATGAAATCGTCTACATCAGTTTTAGTGACATCCACACCTCATGAATTCACAAGGAGGTGGCCTTTAAGATCAAAACAAAAATTTGTTACTTCACAGTGCTGCCCAAAAAGATGTTAAACATAGGATGCTGGGGGTACACACAAAATGTGAAGAGAAGAAGCTTGGCAGTCATTCCTCATGCAGAGGAAGGATGGCATGCAACATCTCCTTGTGGAGACTGCATGGCAAATGAACTCTGCAAAAGGTCCGGGTTGACAGATGGATGCGAGACAGCCTTTCTTGAGAGAAGATCGTGGCTGGAAATGTAGCACAGCTTATGGATAATAGGTGGGCCAACTGACTACGGGATGGAATCCCATCAAAACACAAATCACTCACCTGAAGATCAAAACTTGTTGGGATCAGCCAATGGTCTGAACATTTGGACAGAGATGGAAACAACTCCCAGAAGACCATTGACTCTGGAATTTAGGTGATGTGTGCTTGCTTTGTGGTACAAGAAGAGAGTCAGATATGAATGAATGAATCGATGAATGTATTAATGAATTCAGAAAGAATTCTAATTAGTGCAGATTCAAAATGTATTCTGTCAAGTGGGTAGCATTTCTGTTCCTAAACATTTTTTTCTGCTTGATCAGATGCTTAGCTGCTAGAAGAAGAAATATAAATCCTATATTCTTTACAGTAAACAGCCTTCCATGACAGTTCTACTTTCTTTTGCAAAAGATTTTGAAAGACAGAGACAGTGAGACACACAGAGAGAAACATTTGAATATTTGTGTTTTGTCCTGGGGGTAATTTTTATCATATCTTCTCTACCTTTTTGTTTGAAATAAAAAGTGGAGACATATTACTTAAGCTGTGGACTTGCCAGCCCTAGCCAAACCATGAGGTCAGAAAAATGGGGCTTTGATACACTCCACTAGTCCAGGAGTTCTTAATCCTTTTGTGTTGTCATGGACACTTTTGGTGGTCTAGTAAAGCCTAGGAACACTTTTTCTGATTAATATTGTTAAAGCATAAAATGAAATACAAAGGAAACCAATCATACTGCAATACTGTTATCAATTTTTCTAATTCATAGACTTACTGAAACCAATGCTTGTTTCCTTGAAGGTCTGTGGACCTTGGGTTATGAGGCCCTAGGGTCTCAAATCCTCTCCCTCAAACTCATATTCAGATTCTGTATCTGGGTCCCACTTCTTTTTCTCAGCTGATTTTGAATAATGCCTACTGATGTATAATGAATAATACTTAAGATCTCACTCTCCCTCCCCACTGATATTTTTGCGAAATGCTCAATATTCTTATGTATCTGTGATTTTTATCAGTGTAGATGTTCTCTTTAGTGTTTCAGATAGCAACCTATCCATAGTCCTATTATGCTATGGAACACTTGTCTGTGTCCTCCATAAGTCAATCACATGGTGACCAACTAATACATTGGGAGACTTCTCATTTTCTCCTGACACAGGGAGATACTTGCCACATACCATCACCTCTTCTTTTTCAGCTGTACATTTCCTTGATAACACCCTTCACTTGCATTTTTCATTATTACTTGTTTGTTACATGTTACATTCTGCTCATATCCACCGTCAGCTCTCCACGACCCACTGAGCCATATTCATTTTTTGAATTATACTATGCAAATACTCCAAGGATCTGTCATTGAATATGATCCTCTGATGCCTTGGGTGTATTCTTTCTACTTAGATGATTACATATATTACTAGAGTCAAAATAATTTATTACCTGGTAGGCAACAATTCAGCTTTGCTGAACTTAGCTAGGCTAGGCAGGTCATCAAACAGATGATAGGCATGCAGTCTATCACAGGATTTAAACTAAAGCCCTTCCCAGCATAATAAGACCTTCCCGGCTTGTGATTAATTGGTATGTTGGCATTGCACTGCAAGAATCCAGGATTACCTCCACAGCAGGAATAGGGCTTTTAGTGATGGTTGCAAAATGACAGAAGATTCTTAAAAACAGAAAAGTTTTCCAAAAGCACAGGAATGACTCACTAGTGGTGGACCTGAATTCAATCCTATTTCAGATGTGAACTAGCATTGTAATCATGAACTTTAAAGAAATGACCCATAAAATCCCTTTCAGTTCTAAATCGATTTTGTTTATGAATTTCGACTTTTGTGGCAATTGGTAGCAGGGACTGATAGAACTGTATCTATCCTTCTATCTATCATCTATCTATCTATCTATCTATCTATCTATCTATCTATCTGTCTGCCTATCATCTATCATCTATATCTATAAACATACATATTATGTATATGCATATACGTGTATGTGTGTACATACATATATACACATGCATACACATACACACATACACATGCGTATATACATACATACAGACATACTACACACATACATACCAACATATGGAGACTTTTCCAATCTTATTCAAGCAGCAATATAAGCAACCTGCATTGCCCCCTTGTAATGGCTTACTAGCTTGTATGTAAAGTAAATAGGGAATTGAAGTGATTTTCAAATAATCCTTTTTTTAATACAAATTTTAAAAACCCTCCTGAAATGTCCAAGAAATTGAGGAAACTTGGGTTGGGGGTGGAATGGGCTTTAATTATTGAATTTTCTTAATGCCCCACCTCATAACCTCAGTCAGGAAGAATACAGGGTTCCAGGGCTCTGTAAACAGCACTGGCATTGCTTCACTACAAAGACTTTTCACTTAGAAAAAACAGTAAATCACTGCCCAACCTTTAGGGCCTAAAATGCTTTATCTGGATGAGGTTTTCCTGGTAGTTTATCAAGGCTTTTGGAAGAAAATGGAGGAGTGTGAGATTTGGGACCTACGAAGCAATTTCTCTGGCAAGTGATTTTTTTTTTTAAAAAACATTAAGCAATAGTTTCTATATCTATATGACCTATTTTGGAAGATGATACTCATCTACAACAAACACTATTGCAAACAACCTCTTGGCCTTTTGATGACATCAGTTGGCTACCTCCCATGTCTTCAAGATGTATAGAATTATAGGATCAAGGATCATAGATCTGGAGCTGGGAGGGACCTTGGAAGACATCAGATCCACCGCCCTCATTTTATACGTGATGAAAGTGAGGCCAAGGGAGGCTGAATGACTTGTTCAGTATCACACAACTAGTGAGAAAATTAAGTGAAGTAGGATTTGAACCAAGTCCTCTTGACTCCAAGTCCAGTTTCCTATCCACTGCGTTGTGCAGCCTGTATCTGGATATATTATTTTAAAACATCTCATAGAAAAATAGTGTACTGTTTTTGTCCCCATTTTAAAGATGAAACAGATAGGGACTGTGTGACTTTCCCAAAAGTTGGTAGGTTATAGAGGCAAAATTTTGACCTGGAGCTCTTGACTCTCAAGCCAATGCTCTTTCAACAACCTCACCTTTCCTAAGAGCTGGAGGAGGCCTTAGCAATACTTTATTTATAAATGATAGAACTAAGACCTGATGAGGGGACATGGCTGGCCCAAGATCTCTTTAGTGCCAACGAATCCTGAATTCTCACCTACAAGTTCAGGGCTACTTCCACTATCCTACTTCTGCTTCGTATTCATAGATTACCTCTGAGAAGAGCTTTGTTTGTTTTTCTTTAATTTATCCAACAGGGAAGTTGAGGTACGAAAATCCTTTCCACCAATGCACCGGCAGTATCTATGTAGCTTACAGTACTAGAGAATTTCCTGGAGTATTGAGAAATTACCTGTGGTCACACAGCTAAGATATGTCAGAAGCCAGGACTTGAATTCAGGTCTTCCTGGGGCAGTGGGGTGGCACAGGCCTGGAGTCAGGAAGACAAGGTCAAATCTGATCTCAGATGTTTGCTAGTTGCGTGACCCCGGACGAGTCACTTAACCCTGTTTGCCTTAGTTTCCTTGTCTGGAAAATGAGCTGGAGAAGGAAATGACAAGACACTTGCGTACTCTCTGCCAAGAAAACCTTAAATGGGGTCAGGAGGAGTCAGACACAACTGAAATGACCGAAAAGTAACAACAGCTTCCTGACTCCAAGATTGTCTCTCTATGTACTACAACAGGCTTTCTCTCCAAGGAAGTTACAGCAGTTAAATTATTTGTCTTCTGTCTACTCTACTCTAAGGAATCTCAAGTACATGTTACTGAGGTAAGGGTTACTCTGAAACAAGTATGTCACCCTTGGTACTACTATCCAGAGCTAAGTCCAGTACAACTGCCATTGTGGATGGCACCTACCTACTCTATTTTCTTTACTTTCTCTTTTTTTAAAAAAAATTCTTCAGATCTTCTTTAAAATTTTTATTTATTTTATTCTTAATTTGTGGAATAAAACAAGCATTTCCATAACATAGTACAATAAAAATATGATTGCACATGAAACTGCAAATCTACTATGTACCACTTGCTACTCTTTTCAAATATACAAAAATTATCATGTAAATTTCTTTTTTCCTTTTTTTCTTCCCTCCCCCACCCACCCTAGAGATTGGCTACTATTAGACACAGATAGGTGTGTGTGTGTATGCATACATATGTGTGTATGTATATAGTGTATATATGTATAAAATTGTTCTATATACATTTCTATTATCAGTTTTTCTCGATATAGATAGCATTTTTTAATATGTCTTTTACAGTTAATTTGGTATTTAAATAGTCAAAAATAACTTATTCACTCAAAGTCATTCTTAAATCAATTGCTATTACTGTATACAATGTTCTCTTGGTTCCACTCATTTTGCTCTTCATATTCATACAAGCCTTTCCATGCCTTCTAATGTCATTGAACTCATCATTTCTTATAGCACATTAGTATTCCATCACAACCACATATCACAACTTGTTTAGCTATTATCTTTCTAACCCAGTTGGGCCAAGTGAATACTAAAGTCAACAGGTGGAATATTTTTACAGGTGCTTCATTGATTAATCCCCAGGAGATTCACAAGGCAAGTGGGAGGATGCAATTATCAGCTTCCTCATTTATTATCATAAATGAAAGCATATATGTTGCTGACTCTCCTCACTCAACCCACAAAGGTGCAAAACCAAGGTAGAGTGGAAGTTTCCTGCTTCTTTGTAGTCCGCAGGTTATCTACCCCTTTGTGCAGCCTAGATGAGTTTAGAAGAATGATTAAGAACAGAGGTGAGTCTAGGTAGCCCACCATAGTTCAGGATACCATGAGTTCAATAGACATCGGGAATGTGAAAGCAGAGAAGTCAACAGGTAGGATAATTCACAGCAAAGGAGATGGGCGTTTACCAAAGCCAAATATATCCTCTTTAGCAATGGTGCCTTGGGCAAACTCTAGTCAGGTATGTTTGGCTCTTGTAAAATCACATAATGTTGGAGCTGGAAGGGACCTATTTAGCCCAGAGGTTCTTCACCTATTTAGTCTCAGGACCCTTTAACACTCTAAAAAATTTTAGGCTCTTAAAATATTGAGAACCACCCCTGCTTTTCAAAGAGCTTTTGCTTACTTGGGTTTCCTTTGTTGATATTTACTATATTTGAAATTAAAAATACATAAGTATTATTATGAAAAATATTTTTGATCTTTCAGACCACCTATCTTGGGACTACCTGGAGGTTCCCACAACACATTGTGAGAACTACTGATCTAATGCAACTCTCATTTTGCACGTGAGAAAAGTGAGGAGCCACAAAGAAAGAAGTGAATTTCTCAAGACCACAGAGCTGGTTAGAAGGAAACCAGTATTTAAACCTGATCTCCTGACACCTAGTCCTGATTTTCTTTCTGTTTAGGTTTGACATCACAGATCGAATGCTAAACTTGAAGCCGGGAAGGCAGTTTTAAATTCCAATTCCAACATTTACTAGTCATATAAATATGAGCGAGTCACTTAGCCTTCTTTTCTCTTCTGTAAATAAAGAGAACAGCAACTACCTCACAGGGATGTTCTAAGACTCAAATGAGGTCATGCATATAGAGCTCTGTGCAGATCTGAAGCGTTACAGAAATTTGAATTGTTGTTGTGGTGGTGGTGGTGATTGTTTTCTATTATTATTATTAAGGTAATTAAATCATTTTAGTTTTATTTATTTGTTTTTAATTCATGAAGTAAAACAAGCATTTCCATAACATAGTAGAATAAAAAAAGATGATTGCTCATGAAATTGCAAATCTATTATTTATAACATTTCTTTAATAAATAAAGTTAACATATAATTTTTTTCCTTTTTTTCTTCCCTGCCCCATCCTAGAGATAGCTACCATTAGACACCAATGTGTGTGTATGTATATGTATATGTATTTTATATATATAAAATTGTTCTATACATACTTCTATTTATCAGTTATTTCTCTGGATGCAGATAGCATCTTCCTTCATAGGTCCCTTGTAGTTAATTTGGATATTTATAATAATCAAAATGACTTAGTCACTGTCATTTGGGGAATGGCTGAACAGTTTAAGTATATGATCATAAATGTATATAATATTTATATATATATAATATTATATATAAATATATAATCATAAAGCTCTGTGCTCTAAGAAACAATGAGCTCATTGATTTAGAAAAATATAGATAAACTTACACAAAATAATGAAGAGTGAAACGAGCAGAACCAAGAGAATGTTGTGTACGGCAAGAGCAATGTTGTCTTAAAAATTTGTGGTCATTTGTAAAGCTGGCCAAAATCATGGCATAGACCAGTCACCGTACCATTTGAGGGTAAATAGATGTGACTTCATTTTCCATATTACCAGAGTACACAGTCAGACAGTCTGATAAGGCCACAGAGTAATGAAAGGCAGATACCTGGACTTCATTTTGTCATTGGCCCATATATTATCTATAGTCTTTGTATATACACTTCCACATTGGCTGACTATGTCAGTGTAAGAGGTTCTGCAATTCTTTTCCCTGTGAGGAATAATACTTACATGTACTTTTTGTCTTTTGAGTAGGAATGTCAGATCTTTAAGGACATGAACCAGGTGTCCCTGTACATGAAAGCCTCCACCACAGTGAAAGGACAGTATTGTTATTATTATTAACCTTGTATATATTTATGAAAATGATGCAGCCTGACTCAGTGGCTAGAGAGCCAACCTGGTAGTCAGAAGTCTGGGTTCCAGTCCTTCCTCTGACCCATACTAACTATATGACCCTGAGTTAGTCACTGAACCTCTCAGTGACCCCAGACAATTTTGGGCATTTAAATCATAGGGCAATGGCAGACCTGCATTAATACAGGGAGTTTTTTTTTTGCTAGAATCTCTGTACTAATAAAATCCCTAAGCCCCTACCCAGTGCCTTGTTTATGTATATACATATGCACACTCATATAAATGTATACAAACAGATTCACATACTTTATACTATACATACATGTATATGCATGCACATATGCACATATATATGTATTTACATACCTACGTTAAAATGATAAGACTTTGGGACATCCTGTGCATATGTGTGTGAGTATATATATATACACACACACACACAAACCCCTATACACAAATATATACATATGCATATATGTGTGTGCATAAATACAGTCAGCCAGCATGGCATATTGTACTGGTGGTCAAGCTCAAATATAATGAGACACTAAGCCAAACATAATGATCCCTGTGGGCAGTATATTGACTTAGAAACCTCATATTAACATTATCTACATTCCATGATATTTTTATTTAATTTGTTAAATATTTCCTAGTTACATTTTATCTGGTTCAGGCAGCTCTAGGGAGGGCTGCATACTGCAGCGTGGGTAGGTGTCATACTTGGCACTTTTCATACACTGGATAGAATTAAGAAGTCCTGCGTCTTATGTATACTGTCTGTGTTATGCCAGGCCACTCACTTAACCTCTTAGTACCCCACCCACCCCTCCAGGGAACTTGCTGAGTCTATGAAACTTTTTTGAGTCTTTCTGAGGAAGTGTTGATCTATATTGAAGAGTTCCTCAATGGAAATTTCCTACACTAAGGAAATCATAAGTGTGGTAAAAAAAAAATTATACTTATGCATATAGGTGTGTATATGTGTATGTGTTTATGTGCAAGTTTGAATGTATGTAATGAAGTGTAGCTTATAGAGGACAGCCTTGGAGTCAGAAAAAACAAGTCAATTCCTAAGTCTGAAGGACTTGCCCAGCTTCAAACAGTATGTAGCCACTATGTGGCCATGTGATATCGGGCAGGCCACTCAACCACTCAGTGCCCCCAACATCCCACAAAGCCTATAAACTGCAGGTGTGCTTTCAGCAAGGAGTTTTCATAGAAGAAATTCTATAAACCTATGAAATTATGTCTGACCTCTATCCATGACCAATGAATAAACAAATAACCCCAGATACACACAAGCATATTAATACATAAAACACAATAACAAGGAAACTAAAAGTCAGGAAAATTTTATTTAAAATGTTGTTGTTTTTGTCCTTTGTTTTCAAAGAAGACCATGGATTCAGGACTTGCAGTTGACTTTGATTTGAGTGAGGGAGGGCTGTGTAAGGTCACCAGCCTCACTTTCTCCTCCAGAGCCATCTGGGTCCAGTGACCTGATATTCATCAGGACAACTGGAGATGGCCAGGATGCAATGGGAGACCCTGGCCCTTTTAGGCCCAGTCCTTTTCTGTACTCAGAGTGAGCCAATGCCCATTCGTAAATAGGCCTCTTAAGAAGTGAGTCAAGGGTGGCCCCTTTAATTAGAAAAAAGAAAAAAAAAAGTCAAGCTGGGAGGGGAAGAGAAACAGAGAAACAGTTACATTAATATTCACTGTAAGCTGGGAGAGCCCAAAATACAACCATTAAGTGGAACTTGGCAGGGACCTAAAGGAAGATTGATTTTGATCACCAAAAGCTGCCCACTTAACTTGGGGTTTACTGGCTAGATTTCTTCCTTCCTTCCTTCCTTCCTTCCTTCATTCCTTCCTTCCTTCTTTCCTTCCTTCCTCCCCCTCCTTCCTTTCTTTTTTCTTTCTTTCACAAAACTTTAAACCCAGTTCACTCTAATTTAAAATAATCTAAAAGCAGATTCTAGTTTTTAAAATAATGACACAATAAGATGTAATATCATGAATACTAAGCCTGAAATCAAGAAACTGGAGTTCCGGGCCTAGCTCAGCACTAACCAGCTGTGTGACCCTGGGTCTTGGTTTCCTTATCTGCCAATTTGGCCTTGTGAGTCTCTGATGTTTCTTATAGCTCTATGAATCTATGATTCTAGAAGCTGCCTAAAAATGTGGATCTCTCCCTTGGCAGAGTAGCAAGTGGAATTAATTCGTTCATGTTCTGGGGTGGAATGGGATGTCTCGTAACCTTCTGTAGATCTTGTGAAGAGGGTGACATCAAACCAGTAAAACATAACTTCCTGTTGATCATTTTGTGACCCGGGAAGAAGTGCAGACACACAGTAAAGTGAACAAAAAGCTCCTATGAGCCATCATTCAAGAAGGTTTCTTTTTTCTCCCTGTGACAGGGGAATTGGCAGGAGCTTGTTTCACACCTTCTGGTATCTGGATAGGTCAGAATTAAATATTACCACAACTTTAAGGTTCTTTTGAGTTCTTTTATCTATGAGGTTGTTTTTTTAAAATAACATTTGTTAGCTTTTCAAAGTACCATAATTTTTTTTTTCTTAACAGGAAATGTTTTCGCAAATTTCTGCAATGAGTTTTATCTCTAGAACTGAAAATCATACCAGCATTCCTTGCTAACACATTCCAGGATTTAGGAATCCTCACTGAGAGTAAATTCTTCCTCAAGAGACATTCCGTTGGAATATAAATTGTATCTTGTTTGTTGTAGTTGGTGGTGGTGGTGGTGGTGACGGTGGCATAAGGGCATGTGAATGCATTACCTTTGTAATTCTGAGATACAGAGTTTCATTCTCCTGTAATTCTCAAGGCTATAAAAATCATTTCTGTGTTGATGTAATGGCAGAGATGTAATAAATCAAAGTATTCTGATTGTGATGTGTCTAACTCAGTTCTTCCCTGTGGGACTTTCAGGTTGTGGAATCTGTGTGTTTGGAATTTAGGTATACTTAAGTTTATTATGATGTGTCTCTTTTTAAATATAAGCCCATTCATAAAATTCAAAGAGATTCTTGCCATTGATTGGTGAGATCTCTAAAATATGTAGCATATTTTGGCCTGTCATCCCTGACAGTGTTCTTTGAACTAGCTGGAAAATACCATATGCTAGCAAAGTTTAATCAAAAAATATGTTTACCCCTAAGGGTAATTTGGTCTAATTAGGTTTAGAAATGCTTTTATCTCTGCCTCAAATCTCTTCCTCATTTGCTATGGTACAATTCTCTCCCAAGGGTAATGCTACACAGGGCAAGCTATAAAGCCAATGGGAAGTATTGTAAGTAGTCTAGGTGAATTTTCACACCTGGATTTAGATCATGGAGAAAGACAATGAGGACAAAATTTAGATGTTTATCTTGAACTATTTGTAGACTGTTCCCATGTTATGAGATGGTCAAAGTTTGGAAGATTTAGCCACTTATAAAACCTTCAAGCATGAATTGATTTCTGGACCCCAAAGAATTTAGGATTTTTGCTTTGTAAGACTATGTTTCTCTAACATAAATTTCCATTGAAAAAAGGGAGAAAGAACTAGAACAGTATACATGTATGACTTTATAAATATATATGTGCATACATAGATTCACAGAAATAAATAATATATATTTTAGATATGTAGTACACAAGACACACATAAATAATAATAATAAACATTAGAATGTACATAGAGGGAACAACTAAAAGTTTGTTATTGAAATTTTTGAAATATGTATTGATTCAAATCAACTGTAATGTCAATGTCCAATTGGTTCTGTTCAATTGGTTCAATTATTTTAAGTTAAATTCAAAATAATATTTATTTTTCAATTAGGAAGAAATCAACCAGTCAGATGGCACATCTGATCTACCCATCTTAAACATCTGGATATTTGAAAACATCTGGATAATCCAGGAAACTTTTCATTCTTAGGTCCATATGTATGGCAAGAAAGAGCAACACACACATATATACACACATACATACACATGTGTGCATATATGCATACACAGGCACACATATACACACTTAGCAAATATTGCAATATGCATTGCAATCCTGGTGCATATATATTCCTCTATGTCAATATTATATACACAATAGTATATCATATATAGGTAATTAATTTGTTCTGTAATATTTAGCTCCAAATAGAGAACTGCATTGAGCCTTGTATCATGAGAATTTTAACAAAAACCTTTTCTACATTTCTGACAATTGGTTAATATGTATGTGTGTGTGTACACACATACTATATACACAAATAAATATACAAAAAATTATAGTATATACACATATATACATAACACATATGCATACACATGTGATTGCAATGTATACATACATACATACGTACCAGAGAATATATACAAATCAAAGAAGCCAAAAGATTAACAAGTAGTCAGACAATTTATGAGGTTAGGAAGTCAGATGAATCACTCTGAGCTATATTTACACATTACTATAAAGACAATGAATATGCAAAGAATCAGTCTTTTTATGAGACTTAGTTCATGCGTAATTCCATTAAGTAACCCAGTATCTCCTGCCCCTCCCCCCATACCTTTCAAATGACAATGACATAATCACTTGGACAGTACAAAGCAGGTGACAATAGGAGTTATTTCCTTCCTCTGTGTAATGGCTTGACCTTAAAGGAAGACAGGGTTTCTGTCTTTACTTCCTGCTAGAGGGTGAAAATAGAGGTTATTTAATGATATCATACATCCATCTGTAATTTATATGTGTGTATATATGTGTGTGTGTATATGTATGTGTGTATGTGTGTGTGCAGTGTGTGTGTGTGCGCATAATTTAGCTTGTCCTAAGCAGCTTTCATTAGGAACCTTGACTCTGAGGTATGTTTTCTTGGGTATGATTATTCAAACAAGAATGCACATTTCTAAATGTGACTGCCAATGAATGAAGATATATATATGTTTTCTGAAGAAAGATCTTAAATGCGTTTTACAAGTGCTGAGATAACTAATAACAGTGACATACAGTCAAAGAGGCATTTCCAAATGACCATTCATTTGTGCAGAAAACTGTGTTTAGGGTCGGTGTGTGTGTGTGTGTGTGGTGTGTGTGTGTGTGTGTGCATGTGTGTGTGTGTGTGTGTGTGTGGTGTAAATTAAATATCTCATGGTTCACCAATCTCATCGTTACAGCCCCTCCCTCCTTCCCCACTATACCTCTCACCACTCTGTGACTTAGTAGATGGTTTCATGAACTCTGTGGTCTAAAAAATAAAATCATCAGTTGAGAGGCACACTGTTTAGTAATGAGCCTCTCAGTACTCGGGCTCATAGTCATATGACACAGAGTTTCTCACGAGGCCTGTTCTTGAATTCTTTCTGGTTTGGTAGGTTCTGTCAGAACTTGTCTGAGGCCCAGGTGACCTCCACAGAGTGACGAATCATTTGAGTAGAACTTCAGTGAAAGTTGGTGTATAGATGGTATAAGAATATCTGGGTTACTGATTTTAGATAGTGTTTGTGTTTTAAAGGGGTAGCTAGGTGGCTCAGTGGATAGAGCACTGGACCTAGAGTAAGGAAAATCATCTTCCTGAGCTCAAATCTGGCCTCAGACACTTACTAGCTGTGTGACCCTGGGCAAGTCACTTAACCTGTTTGCCTCAGTTTCCTCATCTGTAAAATGAGCTGGAGAAGGAAGGGCAAGTCACTCCCTTATCTTCTCCAAGAAAACCTCAAATGGGGTCACGAAGAGTCAGATACGCCTGTAAAAATGACTGACACAACAAGGAATTTAAAGGGAAACATTTATTGCAGCCAGAGTTTTCTACTGATCTTCTGATGTGCAAGGCATGATATTTTCTGTAATATTAGTCCAAATAGGGAATTGTACTGATTCGCATTGCATGAAGAACATCAGAACAATGCTCATTCAGAACACTGTCTACTATTCACATTTCTACAGAGTTTTAAGGTCTGTAAGGACATTTCTTCCTAACAGTTCTGTGATAATATGGGCATTATCTGTCCACTTTGCACACGAAGAGACCAAGGACCCAGAAAGGTTAAGGAACATGTCCGATGTCCTAGAAGTAGTAGTGCAGCACCAGAAATCACAGAACCTCACAGATAAAAGGACCACAGAGGCCTCTTATTCTCATCCATACTGTAGCTAAAATCTCCCTTACAACATTTCTGATAAATGGTTATCTAGAATTAGTATGAATTCCTCCAGTGTTGGGAAAATTCACTAGCTCCTGAGGCAGCCAATTCTGCTTTTGAAACATCTCTAATTGATTCTGCTTTATGGGGACAAACAGAACAAGTTTACATCACATCTCTTATAATACTTGAAGACAGTTATAAATGTTCCATCCATCCCCCTCTCAAGTCTTCTCTACTCCATGAGAAACATCTCCAGTTCTTTCAAGAGCATTTCCCTAAATAACGCAGCCTTCCATCCCTTCATAATTCTGGGTGTCCTTCTCTGGATATGCTCATTTGGCAATTTCCTCCCTGAAATTTAACATCCGATACTCCAAATGTGTTGGGACTAGGACTAGGTCAGACAGTGGAGTGGGACTAGGATCCTTGACCCCAGGTCAAGTGTTCTTTTTAATATATCATTGCTTTTCTCTTAGTAGGCATCTCTTGGGCACTGCAGGGAAGAGGTGATGGGGCCAAAGGTCCAAGAGTCACTAAATCTCAGCCCTTCTACACCTTTCCGGATGTTCCTGGGAATTCCTATACTTTTTCATTTCCCTTTACTCCCTCACTCATTCAGGAGTCTGGGAGCACAAAGACTAGAGATTTGGAGTATATAATAATTATTATTCAATAAGCAAAGTCTGTAGTGGGTTCTGATTTCAATTTCACCACTACTAAATATGTATGTTTTTTATTTATTTAGTTTATAGTACCTTCCTTTTGGTGGGCCAAAAAGGAGATACTATGACCACCTTCCAAATGAATGTGATTCGAGCAACTTCTTTTGTGTCATTAAGATTTTAAAGACTTATTTTATGTGGTTCAACAAAATGCCTCTAAAACATCTCAAGGAAATTCTCCCTCCACTCCTACAGTATCTGATTGTTGGTCCATGCTGAATGTGTATCTGCCTTTGAAAAATGATCCTCCTACTCCCCTACTACTCAGCTTAAAAAGGAAAAGAGAAGGGGAAAAACAGCTATTGGCATTTGGCCTTCTTGACCTTTTGTGGAGTAATGGTTGTATGGGTCAGTTATTCCAAGAGAAGGATGTTTTCCTTTTATGTGTCACTAATTAGCTTTGTGTGACTGGTGAAATAAGAAACCATTTGATTTGCATAGAGTTTGCAAGGGTAGGATGGTTCATAAATTCTTATAGAAACAAACAGACCTTTCAAAGGCATTCTGCTAGGTTGGTTAAGCTTGGAATGGTATCCTCTATATAGATGAAAGCTTAAAGTAATGAACTTTTGAAATATGATTCCAAATATTATCTGCAGACATAAGCAGCCATATACAAACATACAGAGGGCCTAAACGCACTCAAGATGGATCTAATGGAAATCAAGCAACAGACTACACCAAAGTCAGTTTGCTTTATTCTGTCTTGATATTGTGTTTTTATTCAGTATTCGTGGCAGCCATTACTTGGTGGGAAAATTGTGAGGCTGTGCCTAGAGGAGAATAGTAATCTTTTTCTAAAAAGGAACTGATCAATTGTATGTAACTACTGGAGATAGTTTGAGCCTGTTTTAAAACATAGGCAGCATGGTTTACAAACAGCCATCCTCAAAGCTGTGAAGTCTTGGGTTCAAGTCTTACCATTCACACATACTGGCTATGTGAGCTTGGGCAAGTCACTTAACTTTGCATTGCTCTAAGAAAGCTCACTGAGACTATAAATTGCTGGGAAAATTCTGACTTGTATCAGAGGGAGTCTCTTTATCTGGGTGTTTCCTATACTAGTGGTGTCAAATAAAAATAAGGTCCACTAAACTGACATAAAGATCCCTGTAAGCCAGTATTGACTTAGAAAACTGCATATTAACATTATCTATGTTCTATTTTATTTTTATTTATTTTGTTAAGCATTTCCCAAATATTTTAATCTAGTTTGGGCCACGCTCTAGAGTGTTATGGTGGCAATATCCCATGAGTCATGTGCTTGATATATTTGCCTTATATCAATGTAATAATAAAGCTCATTTTAATAGTCTCACCATCACCACCACCATCATCAAGAATTCTCATTTACATGGTGCTTGAAAGTTTACTAAGTACTTACCAACCATGTAACATAGGTGTTATGGATAATTAGCTGAATCCATGGTTTTCACTTTACAGATGAAGAAACTGAGTATGTTAAAAGATAAAGATACTCACCTGTGGTCACAGGTGGGAGTTGAAGGGGGAGGGTGTGAACCCAGATCTTCCCAATTCCAAGTCTAGTGCTCTAGCTACTGTGCCATACTGAAAAGTTGGCACCCATCTCAATAAAGAAGTTGGACTACACGGCAACCAGGGTGCATAATACATAGAACACTGGTCCTGGAGTCAGGAAATGTGAGAGTACAATACAGAATCAGACACTAGCTATGTGACCCTGGGCAAGTAATTTAACTTTGCCCTCAGTTTCTTCAACTGTAAATAAAGAAAATTATAGTGCTTCCCTATTAGGCTTTTTGTAAGGATTAAAAGAGATAATATTTGTAAAGCATTTAGTGTCTGGCACATAGTAGGTGCTTAATAAATGCATTTTTCCTTCCTTCTTCCCTTCCTTCCTCCCTTCCTTCCTTCATTTCATCCTTCAGTCCCTGCCATCTCTAAAGCTATGATCCTATGGCCAATTCTACAATCTAGTAGTATATTTAACATTCATTTTTGTTTCATAAAAGTTTGGGGCCAATGGATCATGGGATCATAGCTTTAGAGCCAGAAGCACCACAGAAAACCATTTAGGTCAGTCCCATCATTTTAATGATGGGGAAACTGAATCCTAAGGAAATGAAAGATAGAGACATTAAGAGATAAGATATAAATACAACTGGAGAATGAATTTTCTAAAAGAAACATTACATCCACTTCTATCCTAGCATTTGGATATTTCAGGCAATATCACTTTTTGTGGCCCCAATTCTCCACTTGCCCTGACTAGAAAAGACTGAGCTTTTGTGATAAAGAAGAATCTTTCCCATATGGGTGAACCAGATCACAGCTGATGGCAAATTAATCATCAAATGAGAATGATTTCTTGCAGTGGAATCACTAGACCTAATATAATGATAATGATACTTTTCTTTGTCTTTCTGCAAATAAAAGCAGATGGATAAATATGGAACTTGCCTCGAGCCTGCTGAGAGGCCAAGCTTCCTTTAAAAAAAAATCACACCATAATTCTCTTCTTTGTGAATCTTATCCAAAGCACTCCGATCTGCATATTCCTAAATTACCGGATCCATTCACAGCAAATACGATTGGCAAACATCGTAAGGGACTCTTTACTTTCTCTTCTACTTTTGGAAAAAAGAGTAAAAAGGAAAACAGCCACTTTTGTTCCATCCCTATTTCCAGTCTGAGTGTTCTCAGCTCCTTTTCCCCTCCCTAAGCATGTAATTGACTTGAAGGGATCATTCTGCCTCATCCCATTTGCCCAAATGAATTTCTGTCTAAATTGAGGGCTGGGTAGGAGGAGTTGCAGAATTAGAAAGTAAATCTTGATAAAAAAAAAAAGTACAGAATTCCACCCTTGATGAAGTCTTATGACTCCTTGGCTCCCTGTACCTTTGGACCGTAACTATTCTTGTCTCTTTCTGTTGAGGCATCCAGGGAAACGTTACATGATAAAGACACAGCCCTCTCTTTTCTCATCTTATTAGTTTTGAGGCCCTGGAATTGTGCCGTGCTATGGAGACAGCCCTGACATTAATAAGCCCTAGCTCCATGTTCTGTTTGATCATACTGCTGTCTCATGCTTTGAGCAGCATGTTAAACACCCTGGAGGTACAGAATGCTGGCCTCCTTAGGAGTTCAGGGGCATGGTCAGAAGTCACCCAGCTGCCTTTTGATGTGCCTTTGTTCCCCTGCAGCTTGGACTACTGCAGTCCCTCTCTACTTTTCCTACTCACTTCTGAAGAAAAGCAACAGGATTTCCCACCCCCTCTTCTTCCAAAGTTGTCTTCTTTCAACAATTTCTCTTTCTTGACTTTCTCAAGACACAAGAGTCTTTTATATTTATTGTGCCCACATACCACAGGCCTTCCTATTTAATTATAACTCTTTTAAAAGAAAAACACTTGGAGGAAAAATGTCATGTAACATGTAGAGGATTCCTTTTGTCTTCAGAAAATGTTAAATATATATTGTGGGAAGTACATCTGTGTGTGTGTGTGTGGTGTGTGTGTGTGTGTGTCTGAGAATTGTGGACAGTACTTCTCAGATACACCTTCCTAAGTGACACTTCTGATCTGTGGCCAAGTTGACATGTGAGCTTACACTGTCTCTAATAGTATGGTTTTAAGGGTGCCGGGGGAGTGTGCTTTTTTGTCCTTTTTTTCCTCTGGTAATTTTATCATCTCTCTGCTTGAATGGACAAAGCGTTGGGCTTGGAGTCATGACAATCTGAATTCACTAGCCTGAGATGCTTACTAGCTATGTGACCTTAGACAAGTCATTAAGTTTTCTGATCCTCCATTACCTTATTTTAATAGCACTTGCCTCACAGGTTTGTCATGAAGATCAAAAGAGATGACATACATAACATACTTTTCAAGCTTTACGATACTGTATTGATGCTGTTGTTATAATAATCTATATAAGTCAGTGGGACCCCAGGTCTCACTTGTGTTGAGATCCCAAGGTAAAATCATAAAGTAGATTAATTAGGTACTTCTTCCTTCCCCACTTTTGTCCCCTCTTAATTGTTACTGATGCTCGCCCCAGAAGTCTCTATCTAAAAGCTCACTTACTCCTGAACTCTCCTTCTTCTTGGATTTGCCTTCTCAGGTCTGGCTTCCCATTTGCAATACAAGACTTGGCACTGACATAATTTCTCTCCTGTAACTTACATGTCCAACACTTCATTCTCCTAAAAACATGGTCTCCATGCCTTCACTGAGAACAACCAACAAATTGAATAAACTAACCTAAACTAACTGAGTTAATTCATTCATGTTAACAAGTGAATGATAGCAGTTTAGAGGGAAGATTCAAAGTCCATACTTATTCATGTCCGCAGCCTTCCAATTCCAAAGTAACAGGTGCATTTAATGTTAACTTTCTGAAGATAATGCTGTAACTTTGAGGGCTAATCTAGATTTATTAATGTAGACCAATCTAGTATTTCCCCAAAGGAATTTCAAACTAGAGAAGATATTACATCATGATCCCTTTAAAGGCAAATAGGATTTGTGATCAGGTGAAATCTTTTAGGGTCGCTCAAGCCATACTAATAGGTAACCACTTAGGACATACATGTTTGGGACCAGGCCTCATAATACAAACACAGATGCTACGATGTATTCAATGTTAGAAAACCTCATAGAAACAAAGTATAAGGTTTGTACTTGCAATTCCATTGGTTTAGGGAACTCCCATATGAGAAAACTCCCTCTACCAATGCACATGGGCTCATTCTCTGTAATGTATATTCTTAGAGAGTTGTCTAAACACTAAGAGATGAAATGACTTCCAGATATGACTTCCAGCCAACATGTATCAGAGACTAGATTTGAACCCAAGTTTTCCTGGCTTCCAGGTTGGCTGTCTATCCACATTGCCCTTATGTAAAAATCAAATGAAATTTTAAAAAGTTGCATTTATAGAATTTTCTAAGACTTTAAAAATAGTTTTTCTTCATGTAAGATAGAACAAATATTATTTTCCCTTTTTATAGTAATATATCATATTGCATTTGTATAAATCTTTACTACTTTCAAAATGTGCGTATGAATACACACATATTGTATACCAAAAACACTATAGGATAGAGATAGGTATCATACTGCCAGTCACTCCAATGAGAAAACTGAGGACTAAGAGATTGAGAGATTTGCCCAAGATTTCTGATAAGGAAACTACAAAGCTGATGTAGAGACTGAGGTCCAGAGAAGTTAAATGAGCTGCACAAAGTCACATTGGTAGTCAGTGTTCGAGAAAACGTTTCATTGATATAGAAAATTCCCATGTGAGAAAATCCCTTTTGCCAATGAAGGTAAGCATTTTCTCTTCAAGTTATACTCCTATTGAATGCCTAGAGCACTGAAGAGTTAAGTGTCTTGTCTAGAGTTGCATACAGCCTATAGAAAGAGCAAGATGTAGAATCAGGTCTGCCTCTCCATTCTGCCAAACAAAATATATTTTTTTGGTGAGTTGCTTAATTGATTGTGCATTTCTGGAAGATAGGAGTCATGCTTTATTCATCATCCTCTTCCTGTCCTAGAACTAGTATAGCATCCAGTACATAGCAAGGCACATAATGTTTCCTGAATTGAGTTAGACTGGGTCTACTGTCCTCTCCTCCCTCTCCACATGCAGGTGATCTGCACTAGGTATAAGCAAATGGGAGGATGCTAGTTAATACCTCAGGAGTGAAATCTGGAGAATGGCCTTAGAGTGAGATTAAATCATGAGGTGAACACAGCATTAAAGCTGCAGAAGGCTTTGAGTTACTGCCTGGGCTCCTGGAACAGTCAGAGAGAAATTCAAAACCAATTGAGGACAGCTAATATATTTTATCACACTAATGATTAGATAACTATTGCTCATTATAGTTATAATTTTTATTAATTGATCTTCATGAAATCATATGTACAATTGATAAAATAAAATAATTTATGTTTTGGAATTATTTATTATGATGCTTATGCTTCAGTAACTTAATAGCTCTGTGATATCACCTATGTGAATATGTTGGTCCAGAAAGTTCTCCATCCACAATTTCTCGTTCTACATTCTTCTTCTACTTGTCTTCTTTGTATACTTTGCCTAGTCCAGACATCCGTCATCTTCTCAAGTGCCATTTCCATTTATTGTGATATCCAAATATGGCGGTTACATTATCATCAAAGATATGGATAAATTGTTATAGAGACTCTGAAAAGTCTGTTCTATTTTCTATCCACTTGTCTTTCCACTTTCATCTGTAAATGTCTTTGTTTTTGTTTTGCCTTGTTTTATGAGAGGCACTTTCTAAATATTATTTTATATCAGAAGGGATGTTCTTACATCAAGGTTATATGTGTCATGCATGGCTGATGACCATGACATGATGTTTGAGTACAAAATGAAATCCTCTTGATCAACTGTTATACGAATCTCTTAGGAGAAGCTATAAGCCACCATTTCATTTAGCTGCAACTTCCCTGCTTTCTGATTTCATTAATGGCACGGATTTCAGTATTTATATGGTTTGGTTCATCCCTCAGTATATTAAATCATTGATCACTAGCCAAAGAAGTCATGTTTAGAATACCAACAGTTAAATAATTTATACATTGTCTGAAATCGCGGATGATTCTTAGCCACTTCTATCCTCCTTCCTGAACTCTGACATTGTGCTCTCATCATTACAAAGTTAAGGGGGCCATGTAGGACCAGGCAACATTTTGAAATTTGATTTGTTCCATGGATTTCCATTGCCAGTGATTCGTCATCTATTAACCAGCACCCCATAGGTGACCTGTACCACTTAGTCTATTGCTAAGATAGTTCCAATAATACTAGGAATGACAGTAGCAATAAAAATGACAAAAAATTTACAAGCCCAGCTCTTTACTACCAGAAATTACAAAGAGGCTATACTGGACTTACTGACTTGATGCAGATTTTGCAAGGAAGATGTAAAAAAAAACACTATGCAAGTTGCAAAAATTTAGCACCAAATATCTAGTGACACCCAATCAAGTGACAAGACTATACTCCAGAAGCTTGTTGTCTTTGATAAACAGACAAAAGAGAAATTCCCATACTATGAATAGAAACTGCTAAATATCCTTGAGAATTCAATAAATAAATTATATTTTATTGTAGCTTCATCACAAGCAAAATTATTCACCACAATCACCTGGGGATAAAATTTTCCTATAAAACTAGGAATGGTGTTTTTAAAGACGTTGCATGCCAAAAATTCATAACCTACAAATTACAAGTAAAGAAAGCTCTAAAATGTAAAGGATTAAAGGAAAGCAATCAAAACTACATGAGAAGAGGATATCCTCTCCATCATCTTGTTTGGTGTTAGAATTGTCCCAAAGTTGCTTTCAATGAGATTAGAGAAAACGAGCATATATTCCAAACTTCTATTCTATTACAAAATAATGATAAAAATGATCACCTTATCCACTTGTGTAATAGCTAACATTAAATATAAAATAATAATGGTAGGATAGTGATTTATCCCAAGACTATTTTTACCTGAATTTCATCAAATATGAAGTAAGGTGAATGGGTAAATACAATTGTAACAAGAACAATGATATTAATTTTTTCATTTATTTATTGCTGTGACATTTACAAAACATTTCTCTCAATTACCTTTGAGGCTGATGATACTCATTCATTTGCAGCATTTAGTCTCAAATCAAAGAAGGGATGACTGTGTGATGTCATTGTTAAAGGAGTTCCTAATCATTTATGGTGGCAGTTAAGGGTATATGTGGCCAAATGTACCTAAAATTGTGACTTTTACCAGCATCAACCTGGAAAAAAATAAGTTCATTGGCTGTGAGAATAAGCAGCCCCACGTGACAATGTTTGTATATAAAGGTCTCTTTTCTAACCTCCTGTAGCCATAATGGCTTTTGTTTTCTTTGATGGCTCAGCTTGGCCTCATTGAGCCTCTGGACACTGTGGCTTGCTCTTCCGGGGCAGGAGGCCCGGGAGCATGCCGGGAGGCAGACGGCTTCCTGTGTGGGGAGTCATGGGGCTGGCTGAGGGGAGGTGTTAGCTCCAGACCTGGTCTACCCTAGGGGAGGAGCCAACTCAGGAACCAATCGGCCCTGGTCATTTGGGCGGTAGCTTGATGATGTCAGAAACCCTATAAGAGGGGAGAGGACAGCTTGAAGATTCTCCTCTCTTTTCCTTTTCCGGTTGGAGCCAGAGGCAGTTACAACGACCGTTACAGAGGCAGTTAGACCGTTACATCGTCAGTTTCAGTTGCAGCTTCAGTTTCAGAAACAGACACAGCTGAGGCAGGAGCTGCCAGCAGCAGAGCTGATCTACGGGAGGAAGCTGAACAAAGACTTCAGTCCAGTGGGTAATCTTATTACCATCAAGGGGGAAACATGATTTTGCTTTACGCAATCATGTTTCTCTGTAGCCTCCTGGTTACTCTTTCAAGGCGTACTTATTGGGCCTGGAAGATTATGACCAACATATCAAAATGGGGTTGCTGGTTCATGGGTTGGTTACTGTGAGCCTAAATAAATGTTTTGATTCTTCTGCCTTCTACTTTGAGAGTTTCTTCTATCCGGCGATTCCGAACCTTTCAGACATGTTTATGATCTCTTTGAGATTATAAACTCGGCCCTCCTGATACATTTGGCGTCACGAACAGGATCGCTAGGTATAAGATCTCTATTTAGAAGCAGAACAATTCAGAGGAAGAGATAAATATCCCAGGATGGGAGGATCCATTTTATTCCTCCTAGCAAAAGAATTGGCTAAAAAAGCTGGACCCTGTGAAAACTGGGAACCAAGGCTACGGAGAGGAGATCCTAGGGATTTAGAAAAGTGTTACGAGAAGTTGGGATTCAGTCAGGGGCATCACTATCTAGGCAAAGCTGGATAGTGTTATCAGCCTACCGGCTAGTATACGAAAGATTGAGATTAAGTGAAAGACATGGGGGCACTCCTACCCCACAGGAAGAAGGGAAATCTCAGATAGCAGAAGACCAAACTGACTCAAATGAGAACTTTCTATTAATGTGGCTAAGAGCAACAGGAGACCAAAAAAGCCCAGAGTGCATTTCAACCCAGCCCAGAAAGAGCCGGCTGAGGCACAAAACACTACTGGGGTTCAGGATGTGCCTCACACAGAGAATAGGAGATGGTTAAATGATCAGACAAGGGCTCGACCCATACAAAGGAGGAAGACAGAACCCGAGGTGAAGATTCAGTTACAAGGGAAATTCAGGAAGATTTCTCACCGCAAGAGGTCACAGATATTTTGAGTAGATTCAGCCAAAGAATAGGAGAACCATTGATATCTTGGATGGTAAGACTCAGTGATCAAGGGGCCGGTGGAATATCAGTAGATGGGACAGACTGCATGAGATTCATAGGTATCAGCCATGATCCTCTAGTTCAACAAGCTTTTAGGGAACATCATCAGCAAGGAGATGGTGATAGCAAGACTACTCTGTTGGCATTAGCCGCTGTGGGATGCAATAAGAGATATGATACTGATTCTATGTGGCCCACTGAGCACAGACCCTGGTATTCACTTAGAGATTGTATCATGAGACTAAAGGAGGAGGTAATGAAGACTGCCATTATGATAGGAACTGCAGACAAATATTACAATGATCCAATGGGACTGTCTCATAGGAATTTAATAATTAGGACAGCTCCCCCTGCTTATAAACAACTAATTTTGAATTTATTGCTTGGAGAAGTAGGGAGCCGTCTTACAACAGTGATAAATAAGATTTTACAGTTATATGACTTAGGTGACTGGGGAAGGGATAGATCTCCTCGAGAGAGAAGAGTGTATAACCAGCAAACTTGGCGCCAAAGGAGAGTAACAAGGAAAGAAATGTTTACTACTTTATTGAGAGCAGGGGTAGGTTTTGAAATGATAGATGGAATTCCAACCAATGAATTATATAGAATGTACATAGATAAGGCCTTGATAACACGAGAAATAGGGAAATAAGAACTGCTCCTGCAAGCCTACAAGCCACTCAGAGTGAAGGTGACCTTGTGTGATTAACGGATGAAAACTTGTACATTTGGGGAAAGGCTGGGAGGACAATCTTAGTCTATATCTAGGGTGGGATCCTCTTGGCTTCCTCATTATGTTCCTTTTGAAAAGAAACATTTCCCACCTGAGTTTGGCTCTGATGTTGGATCTTTGCATAACTGAAATCTCAACCAAACTTGAGATGATTTTATTTGAAGAATTATAGGTCCATACTTGTCTATTCTTTTTGTCCTTTGTTTTGGCTAACCTTGTTGCTAGTTTTGTTTCCTTCAGGCTTAAGCACCCTGCACTTTCCGGTGACTGCCTAAGCATGTAGCATTCTTGGAATTCCTGCCAGCTCGTTAAAGAAATGACCTCTGGAATGGGACTTTTTGGGGGCAGGGCCATCTCTACATCCAATTTCAGCATGAAGAAGCTATGGAAAATGAGACCTTCACCCCTCACCCCAAGATTTTGAGCCCCAATCGTTCAAGGGGGGGGGGGAAATGATGATAGTGTTCTGTTTACTTATTTTGTGTTATCCTTGCTGTGTTGTTTTATTGTTATGATATTATTGATCCTATGTAATGGATACAAGGATTTAGGGGTGGACATTTGAATTATTAATAATTATTTTGGGGATGATTGATTGAAGAGATTATCTTGCTGGGACCTAGGGGTGGATCGCATTTGAATCGTTAAACCAATGTTTAGGAATGTCACCAAATGATATGTTTTGCTTTATAATGAATGATATGTATTAGTTTCCTTTGTAATTGAATCACAATGTATGTTCTAGGATACATGGCTGATTAGATTATGTATCCTATAACAAGGGGTGGAATGTAGCCATAATGGCTTTTGTTTTCTTTGAATGGCTCAGCTTGCCTCATTGAGCCTCTGGACACTGTGGCTTGCTCTTCCGGGGCAGGAGGCCCGGGGAGCATGCCGGGAGGCAGACGGCTTCCTGTGTGGGGAGTCATGGGGGCTGGCTGAGGGGAGGTGTTAGCTCCAGAACCTGGTCTACCCTAGGGGGAGGAGCCAACTCAGGAACCAATCGGCCCTGGTCATTTGGGGCGGAGCTTGATGATGTCAGAAACCCTATAAGAGGGGAGAGGACAGCTTGAAGATTCTTCCTCTCTTTCCTTTTCCGGTTGGAGCCAGAGGCAGTTACAACGACCGTTACAGAGGCAGTTACGACCGTTACATCGTCAGTTTCAGTTGCAGCTTCAGTTTCAGAAACAGACACAGCTGAGGCAGGAGCTGCCAGCAGCAGAGCTGATCTACGGGAGGAAGCTGAACAAAGACTTCAGTCCAGTGGGTAATCTTATTACCATCAAGGGGGAAACATGATTTTGCTTTACGCAATCATGTTTCTCTGTAGCCTCCTGGTTACTCTTTCAAGGCTTACTTATTGGGCCTGGAAGATTATGACCAACATATCAAAATGTGGTTGCTGGTTCATGGGTTGGTTACTGTTGAGCCTAAATAAATGTTTTGATTCTTCTGCCTTCTACTTTGAGAGTTTCTTCTATCCGGCGATTCCGAACCTTTCAGACATGTTTATGATCCTCTTTGAGATTATAAACTCGGCCCTCCTGATACACCTCCCACTGCCCCTTGTGTTTTTGTTTTTCAAAATGTTTTATTGAAGCCATTTGCTTTTAAACCACAGTCATTTCCCTGCATTCTACTCCCTCCCATGCACATTAAACCTTCCCTTTTAACAGAGAAAACACTTAAACAAACCAATTAACCCGAAACTCTGTCTGAAGTATACTCGATATTCTGTACCCATAATCTCCCACCTCTCTCTCTGAAGGAGAGAGATGGGTTTAATCAATTTTCCTTTTTCTTTTTATTTAACCCTGCACAAGTTTGTACAAATCTTTGCAAATTTTTCTTCATTCTTCTATGCTATTGATTTCTTATAGTATAGTCCATCCATAAACTAGCTTGTTTAGTCTTCTTCTAATCAATGAACAACCAGTTTGCAAAACAGGTTTGTTTTTAATTACCACAAAAATATGTGTTGTTAAGATCGTATGTGTAAGCACTTTTTTTCTATCATTGCCTTCTTCTGGGGGCACATCCTCAGTAGTAAGAGGTGGGATTCAGAGCATAGAAACAGTTGAATGTTCCTATGTTATTTTCAGTTATTTCTCCCATAATTAATTCTAAATTGTATTCTAGAAGGCTGGACCAATTCACCATTGAACCAGCAGTGGATTACTGTAACGTAGCTATCTTTCTGTAGTATTTATTGACTATTTCTCTTACTATTTCTGCTTCTTTGAGGAGTATGAGTTGAAACTTCAGTTCCTCTCATTCACATTTCTCATATTATTAATGATGTGGAGCATTCTTTTATGGGGTTGTCTATTATGTGCACACACACATGTGTGTATGTGTGTGTTTGTGTATATTGTATGTATGCTTATTTTAAACTTCACCATGTATATTACCATGTCTGGAGAGAAGAAAGTTATTAGCTATTATCTAAGTGGCTTTGTGGCCTTAGGCAATTTACTTAACATTTCTGGGAGTTTCTTCAACCATCAAATGAGGGCATAAACTAGAGAATCTCTTAGCTTCTGTTCAGCCCTAGGCTCTATTGACTTATATGTAGGGAGGTTGTCTTGATTTAGCTCGAAGTGGGGTAAGAATAGATATATCTCCAGCATTTTCTCCCTCTACCTTTCTCCAAGGGAGACCTAATTCCTTCCAGGAGATGAAGCAGAAGGTTGGAGACCAGAAACTGTCCCTCTTCTCTCCTCAGAGAGAAAGGGGGTACTGGGCTAGAATTACATTGATATTCTCCCTCATATATTGTTAGTCTGGGGAATGTAATCTTGAGGTTCAATCTAGAATCTTGGTTACATTTTTAATGGGGAAGAAAGGAACTCAAGCTTTTTATCCAAGGTTTGACTTCCTTCCCACAAAATACCAGTTCCACAATGAACACACCTAACAAATTGCTAAGAAATCCATTTATCCAAGTAGAGAGCAAAAGGTAAATCAGAGAGAGTTTTCATAGAATTCATTCCAGAGAATACAATACTATTTGAAGTGAGATAGCTTGAGAGAGAAACAGAGAGGAGGAGATAGACAGACAGAGGCAGAGAGAGAGGAGAAAGAGAGGAGAGAGAGACAGAGAGGAGAGAGAATATCCCAGATCTCACCCAAAGGGAAAATTACCCCCAAATTTCTAGTGTAGCAATCTGGAGATACGGACATAATGGCAACTACCAGCTCCTCTCATGTCAGCTCTTTCTCAAAGTCTTTTTTCAGTAACCTGAAGTGGACAACTCTATCCCTCACCATGTAGGCATGGGCATTGATCTCCACCCATGAGGAAAGAGGCCCATTCTAATGGGCTTTGGGCTTTGGGGTTACATATATCTGATCTTGCATTTGCAGTGAACTGAATGGCATTCTAGAGCCCTGAATGATGTGGACTATGCATCTATTTGGGTCTCATTTGTAAAGTAATGAATGGCTTTATTTGAAGTACCACTTATAATAAAGCAAGCTGTAACTTGGAGGTATAGAGAATTGTCATTTTCCTCAGTATGCTCTCAGTATAGCACCTTGTTAAGCATGAGAATGAGCCAGGCTGCTTCTTACACTGATGGCCAGAATTGCTCACAGTCTCACAGAAAAGAAACTCAACAGCTTTTCTCCCCTCTGGGAAGAAAGCCACAGTATTCTCATTTGTAGGCACTTCAGCGGCTATAACAAATTGACCTTTAACCTCTTTTCCTTTCTCTTTTCTATAGACCAAGCCTCATTTTTCACAGATAGGCTGGAGGGAGAATGGACAGCTACTTCCCCTGGACTCTTCAGGATGCCAAGACTCAGAACCTGCAGTTAACTATGCGTGAGTATAGAGAAGGGGGAGGGTAGGGCACAAGCCTCTGTTTCTCCTAATCATTAATAAAGGGACCCCCTCCTGGGAGTGGGACTTTGAGGGACAATGTTGAAGTGTGAGAAATAGCCTTAGCTGGCTCTGGGACATCTAGCTTGGGCACAACAGCAGAAAACGTGGCACATGTTTCCAAGTCGAATTATTTTCCATTCCGAGACACTGTCCAAGCACAGGACTACTAATGTGGATTTAAGCCAACTAGATTCCAGACATCATATGCTCTGTACTCATGGGAACAACCTCTGATGCTTCTTCTATGTGGCTTACTCAACTTGCATGGTCTAAAGGGGTAGAAAAAGCTTAACTAAATAATTTTGAATCTCCAAAAAGAAGAGAGGTGTTGGATTTTGTTTTGATATAAACATTCAGATCACTTCCTTCTTTGTCCCTTTTGTAAAGCATTTTATACAGCAATAGATAGAAACGTTTTAAAGTTAAAAAAACCCTCTAAATTTGGAGCTGATATGTTCCAGGCATACCAGCAGCTGAACCTTCCCCCCAGCCTGCTGCTAAGGCAGCTTGTCTGAGTGATCTCTGCTCATTAGCAGCTGCTTAAGCCCCAGGCTGAGGAAACCTCTGTTGCCCAATAAGTTTAAGCTATTGGAAGCAGCAGGGCACATGAGTAGAGACTTAGGCATGTAGAGTGAAGGTCAATGGCTGAAGTTTAAGGCAATGAATGTAGTGATTAACTTACATACCAAGTTTGCTTCTACCTCTATGATATTAATGGAATACCACTACCTCATAGGTGTTACTTAATTATTGTTTGTTTCCAGCTCTAATTGCTCAGCTGATGGGTCCATCTCTGGCCCAACCCCTTTGTTGTGTTCCAAGCTCTATATTCTGCTCAGTCTATAGAATGTGGATGTCATATTGTCAATCAAAGGCAATGTGTCTAAAACTCAATTATCTTTCTACCTCAGCATCCCGGACAGCCCCCTTTCCTAATTTCCTGATGTTTGTAATTGGTACCAGCCTTCTTCCAGGTTAAAAACTTCAGAGTCATTTTGTGTTGTTTCCTTATCATCATTCCTCACCTTAGCTGTTTAACAAATCCTGTGGATTCTTCCTTTAACTTTAAGCGTTGACTTTTAAAGTCATTGCGACCTTTCCCATTCCCACTATGCATCTTCTGCCCCCATCAATTCTCTAGCATCTCATACTTCAATTAATGAATTTCAGTTCCATTCAATTCAACAAGATTTAGAGAGTATCTAATATGTAGAGTGCATAGTGCTAAGCATTGCGGAAGATCACAATTTATGTAATACACCAAGCTAGTTTTACTGGGGTCTTACATACACAAATACATACACAAATACTTGTGTTTTACACACACAAATACATGCAAATTACTGTGTGAAATCTAAGATTGGGAAAGGCCATTATCTGCTGGAGGACAGGGGTATATGGAAGGCTTCATAGATAAGGTGGCACTTGAATGGACTTTAAAAGAATGGGTAAGAATTCAACAAGCTGAGAATTGGATAAAAGGCATTATATAAAGCAAAAATAGTTTGGGCAAGGAATATGGGAAAGTGCAGGGAATAAACAAAGAAGAGTAAACAGTTCAATTTGGCTGGAGTATAGAATAAAAGAAGAGGAGGAATATTGAGAGAAAACTGAAATGGTAGGGTGTGCTAGATTGGGAAAGCCCTGAATGCCAAGCAAAGGGGGAAAGAAACTTACTCCATCGTAATAAGAAGCCACTGAATAGTTCTGAGCTTGAGAGTCATATTGTGTATACATTATACATATATATTTACATATGTAGCAGTGGGGTAAAGGAATAGGTTTTTTTGGGGGGAAGAGAGTTAAGAGATTATCTGTTGGACTGATAACACAATAATCAAAGCTGTCATAATTAGATCCTATTCCTATGTAACATGGTGATTCTGGCCTCACTCTCTGAGCATCAAACCTACTATGTATCATTCCCTTCAGTGTTCTATAGTGCTCTAAGGGGAGTATGGAATGGCCTTTTTCTGCCATTAGCTCCAGCCTCAACCAACTACATTCCCCCACATGTTAGGGCCCAGTTAACTAGCATCCTAGTTTCATTTAACCATATCACATAACCACAGCTTTTACAAAGGGATATTCACTTCACAGATAGCAAGAATAAATATAGAAACATTTTCCCTCATACCTGGGGGCATAAACTTCCCAAATTATGATTTTGAAAGTGGGGGTAGGGGAAGGGAGTGGAATTAGATTCATAGTTTAGCTCATAACATTAGTCCCCCCCAAGTTCAAGTCCTAAAGTTGGGCAATGCTGGCTTTTGCTGGGTTGGAGTTTCTGGACCCTTGCTCCTTAAGGCTTCCAGATTCTTGGGCTCCCAATATTCTCATGCCTTATGCTCTTGGGCCAGGTTTCTTCATCTTTGAAGGAAAGAGTCATTTTTATTCTTAGATGAGAATGAAACAAAGCCCTGTGCCATCGCTGAGTCAGCCAATTCTAGCTACAAAGACTATTGAAAAGGGCTCCTCCCACCCAACATGGTAGGTCAGCATGGCATGTCCATGTCCTCCAGTCTCTCAAAGCTTCATCTAATCATCTTCCACATGGATTGTACCTTCTTAAGTCTTCTAAGCATTAAGCCCCATTACACCAAGGTGGGGACAGGGTGAAAAAGAGCAGGGAACAAATAGGAATATTAGTATAGAGATAGGTTACGTATGAGAAATAAGGAAGAGCAAAGAGTCAAAGATTGATTCTTCTTATGAGTGAATCCTGTCTTTTAGAATAATTGTTTTTCTTCCCCATTCTCAGTCCTTCATCCCACCTTCCCCCACCAAGTTTCACAAAAGGAGACTTAGAGGAATTGGACAGCACTTTTAATAAAAAGGAAAGTATTTGAGAAGAGTTAATGAGTTTGATTTTGTCCATGTTAAGTTGGAGATACCAGTGGGACACGAAGGTAGCGATGTACTCTAAGAACTTCTGGGTCATGTGAACAGGAAGATGGGAAAATAGACATTTCTCCAGTCCTCCATGATTTCCTGAACCTCTCCAAAATAGAAATTATGAACCAAAGATTAAGTAATTTAGCTGTCTCTAGAACACCAAGATCCAAAAAAGTCTTTTAAAAAAAGAAACTGACATTCACTGACCCTGAGCTGCACTTGGCACCCCTCCCCTACCTCCCATGCTACCAGCAGCAAGGCTGTGTTAACAAGCAAAAGGATATAACGCGGACTTGAATCAAAACCAACCCCTACACTCTGATGCCCCCTCCCTCTTTCAGTTGCGTGATCCTCGACATCCTGCTTTGCCTCAACCCTTTAGGTGCACAAGGTTGGCAGAGGCTGCAAACGGAAGCTTCATCACTGTAAACCTCCAGACAGTCAGTGGGACGGGGGGCAGAGAACTGAGGAACAGAGGGAAGGTAAAAGACAGTCACTAGCACAGGACACTGTGTTTGTGCAGGAGCTATGTAGCACTCCACTAAGCCTGAGGGAAAGAGCACAGTGCCTGACCACCCAAAAGTCTCTTGGGGCAGAGGACCTAGGCCGGTGAGCTCTGAAATGTCCACAGTGAGAAGAAGCTGAGATACTTTGAAATCTAATCCTCCCTCCCCCCAATTAAATCACTGTCAAAGAGAAGGGAATCAAATAGAGATTGATAAGGAAGATGGGGGGGGGGTTGAAAGTATTGAAGATATCAAGAAGAATACTCAAAGATCTGGAGTATAAACAGATAAATCAACAAGACAAACAGTAATAACAGAAGGAAATATGGCCTCCAGATCTAGATGCATCTATGAATAAATACTGAAAAACTGCAGAAAATGATAAAAACACTTGATGGGGCAGGTTCTGTAGAGTTTGAGGAGAACATGATGTTTTTGAGTGGTTTAAGAAAGAAATGAGAATTAAAAGAGCAGAATTTATACCCTGTCCGGCAAAAAATAAGAGACACAATGGAAAAACTGGAATCTGCAATGGTAAGCCTCACCAAAGAAATAAAAGGGAGAATAATAGACTAAAAATGTATTTACAACAATAGATTAAGAATGCAAATACACAGAAATGAAGGACAGTCTAAAGAAGAGAAGCAAAAATAATGTTAAAAGAAAATATGCTCACTATGCAAGTGAGACATACTGATCATGAAGACAGGATACATAGAAATAACCTAAGAATTATAGGTCTCCCAGAAGAATATGACAGGACAAAAAAAACCTAGCACTATAATGAAGGGAATAATAGAACTACCCAGAACTTCTGAACCCGAAAAAATGAAATTCCAACTGAAAGAATTCACAGATACCTTTGGGGGAGTGGAGGGGGAAGGAACCAAGGCTGCAAATTCCAAGAAACATAGTGGTTTAAATTCAATGATTCATTATAGAAACAACATGTTTGCAAGCCATCAGGATATAGAACTTCAAATACAAAGGAAAGAACATTCAAATAATGTGACTATTCTACACTCAGAAAAAGAATGGAAGAATGGAATAATGTATTCTAAAGAGCCATTGGGGCTCAGGATTCAGACCAGAGTACCCTATCCTACAAATCTGAGCTTAACCATATAGGACAAAAAAAATGGATGTTCAATAATGAAGAAGAGTTCGATATTTTTTTTAAGAAAGAAATGTCCTCTAGCTAATAGGTCAGGGCAGGGCATGTAGATTTGGGAATTGCAGTATCTGGTTAGATGGTATAGTTGAAATGATGGCTGAAAATTAATGAGATTATGTTCAAGGGATAGAAGATAGAATCAAGGAAATAAAACCTTGGAGAATTCTCACTTTATATTTTTGGAAAGAGGATGAAGAATCAGCAAAAAAGAAAAGAAAGATAGCTATAATCTTTGAGGGTATGTGAGATACAGCTATCCTTTTTGCAGAGCAGTCCCATAGTAGGTATACAATAAATGCTTATTGCTCAGCTATTATTAATACAAAGAGAGGATAAACATTTAGAGAATACTTCCTTTGTCCTCTCATTACTGTGTCCTTTACTTATGCAATGAATATTCAAGGAATATGGAAAGCCTTCCCTTCCCTCCCATTCCCTCCCCTTCCCTTCCCTTCCCTTCCCTCCCATTCCCTCCCCTTCCCTTCCCTTCCCTTCCTTTTCCTCCCCTTCCCTTCCCTTCCCTTCCCTTCCCTTCCCTTCCCTTCCCTTCCCTTCCCTTCCCTTCCCTTCCCTTCCCTTCTCCTTTCCCTTTCCCTTTCCCTTCCCCTTTCCCCCTTTCCCTTTCCCTTTCCCTTTCCCTTTCCCTTCCCCTTTCCCTTTTCCTTTCCCTTTCCTTTTTCCTTTTCCTCCCTCCCTTTATAAATAACAAACTAACAATGATGGAAACCATCTCCATGATATCAGTCTCTGAAAACTACTTAGATGATCTTAGCTCAAACAAAAAGCATTTCCTGAATGCTTTTGGACTTGCTAGTTCTTATCCTGCTCCTAAAATTCAATAAGAGGAAGACAGTGGATTGCAAAGCTTTGGGGAAATTCCCCAGTATCCCTGACACCAAACCCCAGCTTTTAAAAACATGGATCTGTTTCCAGTTGTGCTATACAGATGTGGATCATGGAACATCATAATCTTCAAAAAGTAAAGACTGTGGTTGACTCAAAGGACAAGGCAGTAAACTTATGGTGGGCATAAGTAGGCTGAAACATATACCAATGATGATCTGAATGCAAAAAAAGAGGTGTAAATGATATCATCCAGGAAATAAATGATTGGGAAAGGAAGTGGGCTGATTATGTGGTAAACACAAGGAACAAAGATAGGCAAACTGAATACTATGTAGGTAGCCACAAAATTTTAAAAGGATAAGAGGAAGGACTGCAGCCTGCTAGGTCAGTCCTTTACAGGCAACATATGGGTGCATAAGAATGAGAAGAAAGGCAATGTGGCATAATGCATGAAGGATAAGCTTTGGAATAAGGAGGACTTGAGTCCAAAGTTCTACTTCTGATACATATTGGCTGTGTGATGCTGGAAAGTCATTTCACCTCTAAGTGCCCCAGTATACTCTCTAAAGATTGTAAATTGCAGATCAGGTGTTGATCTGCATGTTAGGGGGAGTTTCCTCACAGAAGTTCTTGATAACAGTGGAATCACAGGCCCAGCTGCCAAAAATTAGAAAAGAAAAAAAGAATCCTATGTGATTTAAAGTCATGGATAGGTTGCTTTCTAGACCATAAGAAGGAATATGCACATGATGAGATAATTGTTCCTTTGAAATACTGGCATTCTTACACAGAAGAGAACTAAGGAGAGATCAAAAGAAAACACAGACAAGCAGGATAGCTTGAAATATTGAATTTATTATCTACTTCCTAAAAAACCAACACTTGGTAAAGATTTGCATTTTATATATAATCCTCATATACTTTGTATGTGGAAATGTTCCTTTTTGTTGTGTGTTAAATTCAGAATAAAAAAAATAAATTTTTAAAGGATGTGTTTACCAAAAATTACATTCACATGTTTTTTTTTAAATCGAAGAATAGCCTTCTGAATTTAAAAAGAAATACTGTTCTCATCCTACTTTGAAAAAATTCCCTAGCATAGCATAGTTTCTCAGATGAAATCATACTCCTGTTCAGAGGAAATATGCATTCATCTTCATTTTTCCCCTTTATGTTCCCAAATCACTTTTACAATTAGTAAAATTAGCCTCCAATCAACATGGCTTCCAAGAGATTATGACTTCCTTCCTCAGGACATCACTTCCTAGGACCTCTTCATCTTTTGTATTTCTTCCTGCCAACTCAAAGCCAAGGAGAATTTTGAGAATAGGGTATATAATATTGAACAAAGAGCAGGTTCTAGTGGAAGTGCTAGATTCATGAGTAGCACAGCTCCTCCAGTAAAGAAATATTGTTTTGTTTTGTTTTGTTTTTCAGTAGCCCAAGCCCCACATATTTTTTTCTTGAAAGAAAAACTCACAATCATTTTTAGAAATTCCAGCAGGGAATTTCCTTAGAAATTTCCTAGGAATCTAGTGGGAAATACCAGAGAGATAAGCAGAAGCTGCAGAGAAGCAAATTTTGACTTGCTTAGAACTGACCCCAAAGAAGAACGCAAAGCCTCATGAGGTAGTAAGTTTCTTGTTTCTAGAGGCAGGTATGCAAGGCAGAAGTTGGGTAGCCACTTTTAAGGGATGGGAAAGAGGTAATGTCCACTTTGCTGCATGTTTGATCAAAGAGCCTCTGGGGTTCCTTTTCAATCAGAGACTTTGGAACTTTTTTAGAAGAGAAAATTTTATGAGCTTTGGAGCCCAAGTATATGATGTAATATGTGTATGTAATATCCTATATAAATATTGGTATATGTAATTAGGGTAATCACATACAACATACATGTGTGTACACATATGCATATGGATAGATATAGATACAAATATATGTGGGAAGGAGGGAGAAAGGGAGGAGAGAAAATGAGAGAGACAGACAGACAAACATGATCTCTGAGAATTACTTTTGACACTGAAGAGAAGCTAAGTGAGTTGCCCAGAGTCATATAACTACTCTGAGTCAGAGAGGACTTGAACCCAGGTCTTATTGATTTCAAGGCCTCACACTACATTGCCTTTCCGAACACAATAAAGCTTTAAAATATCTGATTTCATGTCAGTGGCATGAATTTGAAATATCTCTCACTCCCAAAACACACCTAGTCAGGTAAGGGTATAATGATACTTATTAAGCTTGCAAGAAAGGTCTTTCTGCCTCCTCCCTTTCCTGGAAAAAACCTCTGATGTGAGACCAAGGATACATAGAGAAAAAAAATGTGCTCTACTATTAATCAAACACTTTTCACTTGCAGTTAATTACAACCCAGATGTCTCCCTGGACAAAAGACTTAGAGCTATTAGCTAGGTTGGTGCTTGAGATCCGTCCACCTTCCGGAGCTTGGGCTTCATGGGCATCGTCCCCTTAGAGCCTTGGGGCTGCTTCATGCCACACTCAGAAAACAATATCAGAATAGGACTTTAGTCCTAGAATAAGCAACTGTTCTAACATGGAAAGGAAGACTATGGAGCATTATTACTAAGCCACAAAGGAATGATAAGGAGCATGGAATGTTTCAGACTAATTTGGTAGACATGCAATTTATGGTTATGGACCACAAGAAATAAAGGGGCCTGTGTGAGTTTCTGCAGCAATGTATAGATGAAGCAACAGACAAATAGAGCCAAGAACAGAAAATATGAGAAGCCAATAGGAAGGCTACTTACTGGAGAGCATACTCTAGAAAGAGAGAGGTCAAGCATATGACGAAGGAGTCCATATGACAAAGACAGAGACAGCTCTTCCCTTGTTAATTCTATTATTGTTTTGAATACTTTTCCATCTTATTTAAAATAGAGCAACTTACAAACATAAAAGATGTCCCATATCTATTAATCTTTTAAATAATTTTTAAAATGTTTATTTATTTTTAATTTATGGAATAAACAAGCACTTTCATGACATAGCATAATAAAAGAGATGATTACACATGACACTGAAAATCTCTAATGTACAACTTGCTATTCCTTAAGGTGAAAATCCATGCACTCATTTAATCCAATGAAATGTGACTTAACTGCAAATACTTATCATGTGGCTAGAAAAACTTGTAGTATTTGAAAATTACTGAAGAAAGATTTGTAATCATTATTTGAAATTGTAGGAAACTAGAGGCTTTGGGGTATTTTGCGAATCATGGAGAAGGAGGCACTAATATGTTTTTAGAGAAAAAAATCATTATGTTTTGACATTCATGAAATAATAAGCACAGTATGATGCCAATTAGGAGCTAAGGTATATTTTCAAATAGCAAGGGCAAGCTTGGATCAAGTTAGGAAACTTAGGTATTGGTACAGATATATGTGATGTCCCTACACTATTAAAGTGATATTGACTTGAAAAAAACTGACTTCTCATGAACTCATTGTCTATATCACTTACTCAGCAATCCATCACTGTCATCTATGACATTCATTTGACAAAGCAATAACTTTGTGACATCAATAATATTTTTGTATTTAATGAAATTTTACTCATTAAATTTTTATATGTTTCTGCCTTGTCCATTTCAGTTGTAAGATTCTTGAGATAAGGAAATGGATCATATATATATATATATATATATATATATATATATATATATATATATATATATATATATATATATATATATTTCATCTGTGCTCCTCTTCCCATGCAGAAGCACTTAGCTCAATGTCACCTACAAACATGCCCAAGTCTCTCCCAACTTCAGTTGATACTACCTTCCTCTCAGTCTTTCACCTTTCACAGTCAACTCCTAAAACAGGTCATATATACTTTCTTCACCTCTCTGCATTTATTGCCTCCGTTTTCTCACCTTCTACTTACTTCCTGATTGCTTGCACTCTAGTTTTTGACCCCACCACATAATTCGTTCCAGGTTGTAACTAAATCGGATGGTATTGCATTCTTGACCTCTCTGCAGCTTTTGACACCGTCAATCATTCTGTCTTCATGAATACTCTACTCCTGTGGCTTGTTCTCTTCTTCCACCTACTCAATTAAATAAACCTCCTCAAAATAATGTCCAAAACATAATCCTAATGCTGCCCACTAAATATGGGAATTCATACACTTTGTTCTGGACCCTTTTCTCTCTACATATTCTCTTCCAGAGTGATCTTATCTCTTTCTCTGGTTTCAATTATTATTTCTACATTGATGACTTCCAAGTCTACATATCCAACCTTAACAATATCCTGAACACTAGACTTTTACTGCTGGTTATTATTTTATGGATATCTCCACCAGTGTCCCATAGATATTTCAAACTCAACATATCCAAAATGAATTTTGTTGTATTTCCCCCAAAACCAATCTTTCTTCAAATATCCCTGTTTCTCTTGAGAGTAGTATTATCCTTCTAGTCATCCATATTCACAACATTGAAATCTACCTACCAATTATCTTATTGATTCTACACCAGAAATTTCTCCAAACATATGCCTTTTGCCCTAGTTTAGGCCCTCATAATCCCTCATTTGAAATATTAAGATAATCCTAATTGATCTTATCCTAGTAATCCTAATTGATCCATATACATAAAGGACATGGAGTTTTGCTAGTCAAGAGCAGTAAAAGGACTAGCATTGTGAGAGAAGTGTTCATAATCTGACTGGATTGTCTCTACTGTAGTTTTAGATATAGAAAAGCTGATTCTGAGCCACACAAATGAAATTACATCTAGCAAGCATAATGTATTCCCAACTTGGCATTTCTGTCCCACAGGTTTCTATGCCTAATATGAATGGTTGAATAGAAAGTCAAGGTATAGATTCTACAGCTGAAGAGAGATGGAACTATGGAGATGTCAAAGTACAAGAATCTGATCCATTTTTCACTCAGTTTCTTAGAGCTTTTGAAATTTTATTTAATTAGTTAAGAAAAAAGATGAATTCCCCTGTGGTTTGATAAAATGCATAGCTTCCATTAAATTACATTTTAAAAGTTTATTTTGAACATGAAACTCATATGAAGCTCAAAAGGAAATGTTTAACATATTGCTTGACATTCAGATGAGTAATTATGAAAGTCATTGGAATTACAGTTCACTTGGCTCACATTTATACATCAAACTTATATACCTTACTACTACTGAATAAAGTAATGGATAGAGACTGAAATAATAGAGAAATATAAGTTCTACCTTGCTAGAAGATCTGAAGAAATTTAGACAAGACAAAGCCAAGTTCAAGGCAAATAGCTCTTCAGCAGTCCTATAAAATCATGTTTGATGTTTAAGTATCAACCTCCTGGGAGAATATGATAGTAGCAATGTGCTATTGTTTTATATTTTAACTCTCAAAGCATGTTTATGAGTCTTTTGTGTTTAAGCATTTCTTTGGTGGTCAAGGAAATAAATAGCTGTTTAATTCATATACACTTTGTATACTGAATACCCTTCTTGAAGGGTCTTTGATAATCATTTTTGAAGAGACTAGACATTAGCCCAGATTAAGCATTAAGAGATTATGCCAAGAGTTCTTCTCTGCAATAAGGATACAATGATTTAGAGAAAACTAAAAGATTTTTAAAAACCCAAACAATTTTTAAAGGTTCAGCTATGCCAAGACTGAACTCAATATATGTAAATTCAAAACTAGGACCTTTAGTGTGAAAAGGTATTGCAAGTCCTCTGACCCAATGGGTTTCATTGTGATAAGTGAAGAACCATCATGGCTTGTGTTTGGGGTTGAAGGAAGGAACCCCTCACCTAGCAACGAGAAGTTTAACGGTGTCCCAAGAAGAGAAGTAACAGTGAAAGTTATCTTTTCCTGTAAGTCTACTAAATGGGTAGTTCTTGACATGAAGGGGATAGAATGAGAGAGGAAGGTACACAGAGACCAGCCATAAGCCTATGATTTCCAATTATGCTTTAGAAAAAGACCTGTCCATCAAGTATACGGGAATTGCTCTAAACCAGAAGATTGGGAATGCGGGAAGCCCTATGATTATCTTCCATATATATATACCACACATACACACACACATATATATACATATATATACATATACACATATACACATATATATGTATGTGTATATATATATGGAAGATATATATGTATGTGTATATATATATGGAAGATATATATATATGGAAGATATATATATACATATATATAAGATATATATACACTAATTTTATATTTATATACTTATATCATATCATATCACATTATTATATTATAGATATGATACCATATTATATTATATTAATTATATTATATATACATACATATACACATATGCACACATATGTATGTGCATGCATATGTACATGTATATATTACATACACATATACATATATGTATGTATGCAGACAATTATGTATGGATATACTATATAATATTGGTATACGTAATTAGGGTAATCACATACAATATATATGTGTATATAGTATTATGTGGATAGAGATACAAATATAGGTATGAGGAGGACAGAGAGATGGGGGATAGGGAGAGACAAAGAGAACAGAGGCTTATGATCTTTGAAAATTACTGTTGACACTGAAAGGTAAATGAATGCCCAGCATCATGTAACTACTCTGAGTCATAGAGGACTTGAACTCAGGTCTTGGTTTCAAGAGCTCACACTACACTGCCTTTCCAAAACATGTTGAGGCTTTAAAATATCTGATTTTGTGCCAGTGATAAGGATTTGAAAACATCTCATAGAAGAGATAAAGTATATGAAGTACTTTATAGGCACTAAGGCCCCATATGAATGTCATCTCTTGCTGTTCAAATAACCTTGTCATTTTCCATGCCCTTCTCTGTTTGTACTCTACCTTACCTGTTTCCTCTTTCTTTTTTAAATGTTTTGAATTTCTCCCTTCCCCAAGCTCCTCCTGAAATATAGACATTCATCCTTAAATGCCTTATTTTCAAAAGAATGGTCTATGTAAAAATGATAAGGACCCTGATTTGCTATCAATGAATGCAAATGGACAGAGAAAAAGCTTTGAATCCTGCTTGCATTCCACTGATGTTAATGGAAAAACATGCAGGAATCCCAGCCTTTTCAGGTCGCTGGTAGTATATGGCAGAGTAACAAAATAAAGAAAATCCAAAAACAGTATGATCTGAGAAGATCAGAGAGAGACTCTGGAATCTGAATTTCTGTGAAATATTCCTCCTGAAGCCTTGTTCCATTCCACTGTGCCCCTCTCTTCCTATGCAGTGAAGCCTACAAAGCAGGAGCTGAGCATTTGAAAGTGTGAACCAGCTCAGGAAGAAAAGGGGAGGAAAAGTCTAAGGCTGAGGGTGAAGTCTGATTAGTGATGAGCTGCTGAGACCAGGCTTCTCTCAAATTCTGGGGAGAATGCTTTATGAAATTCTGAAGAAAATATTTAAAATGCACCTTGCTGTCCCACCATTTTTGTTGCTTAATAACTGCTGGATATTAACAAATGACTTTATTTATTTACATACACAGTTTTATATAAAGAGCTGAGTTAAATAGAGTGTTATTTTTGCAGTGCTGTATTTATATTGTAAAGCATCCCGGCAAAACTGGCAGAGTAACTAGCTCTGAAGTCAAGAAAGCCTGGGTTTGAATCCTGCCTCTGACATAGACTGTGTGATTCTTGGCAAATCACTTGACCGCTGTATCTCAGATAACTTGCTTAGACTTACCTCCCAAATCATAGGTGACTTCTCCCTCAGTCCCATTGGAAGGATTTCCTCACACTGGAAATTTGCAGATCCTTGCAAATTATATGTCTCATACCATAGCCTTAAGAATTCCATTAATATTATATATTTATATGTATAATATAATATTATATATTTAGTTAAAATATATATTACATACCATTTTTATATTACACATACTATACATAATATATATTATATATAATATTAAATGATGTTATATCAACTATAAATTGAATATATTAGTATAACATTTATATTATTTTTAATATAATCCTTTAACCTTTGTTGAATTATTAGTATTATATCTTGCTTTTCGTGTATCCCTTAACCTTTAATTTTTTTTTGGTGTTGCAGAGGGGAGGCAGGGCATTGGGGTTAAGTGATTTGCCCAAGGTCCCACAGCTAGTAGTGTGTCAAGTGTCCTGAGGCTGGATTTGAACTCAGGTCCTCCTGAATTCCAGGGGCCAGTGCTCTATTCACTGCACCACCTAGCTGCCCAACCTTTTAATTTTGCTTTCAGTTGCTGCTCCAGGGGAATTGAGCATGTCTGATTTCTTTTTTCCTCTCCATAACTTGTCTTATATATTTCTTTTGTGTTGCCTTTAGTTGGTCAATATAGTATTCAACTATTCTACTATATAGACCAGTTCAGTTATTAATGACATTTTCCAGTGTCTTTCCACAGATTTTCAATAGTCTTTTAAAATTGTGTCTGCTAAGGTGTTATTTTGATGCCTATCCTTAGGAAAACTATTTGAGTGTGGCACCTTTTCTTCTACGGTTTTACCTTAGCAATGCTGTCACATAGATCTCTAGATTCAGATGCCAAAATGCTTCTCATATTTCTGTCAAATGCTGTGGGAGATTGGTGTTCATTCATATTGATTATATTGGATGATGATTTTTAAAATTACTCTATGTTGGTACAATTGTCCTGATGGTAGAAATTGTATCATTACACACGAAAAGGACTTTTTGGAATTCCAGACTAAGTATAACCATCTCCTTTTCAATATCATTTGAGGCAATAGTAATTTCTTTTGGTTGTCTTTTCCTTTATTAGTCTGTCTTTTGGCATTTGTATTAAGTGAAGAGTTTCACTGACCTTGGGGTCTTTGACATTTTTTCTTCAGTTTTAATAGCTTCTTATTTTAAGGAATTGTTTAAAATTAGCAAGCATTTATTTCTCTTTCTCTTACCTGTTCCCCTTTAAAAGAAAAGGAAAAAGCCTGCCACCATAACACAGTACCTTCTAAAAGGGAATATTCACTTCAAGACATATAATCACAATAATGTGAACTTATAACCCCAACAGTGAGAGTCATAATCCTCCTTTTCACTGTACTATCTCAGTCTCTAAGGAGGGAAATGGAATTAGGTTCATAGCTTAGCTCAGTTCCTATAGTCTGTACTTCCCATTCCAAAACTGCTCAAGATCTTGAGTCCCAGGCGCCCTGGATTCTCAACATTTCCATGCTGGGCAGGCTTATTACACCCCCCCCCCCCAGGAGTTCTGGCTGGAGTCCAGGTCACTGTGGCTTGAATACTCTCGTCCCATGAGGATCATCTTTGTCACCTGAAACTTGGGACAAATAACACAGATCAGAAACTAATACCCTGTTGGACTGTTACCCCAAGGTATGGTAAACAAAAAAAAGAGGGAGAAGAGAAAGAAAAATCCCTTCTCTCTTATGCTTTAGGTCATGGGGTCCGTGCTGGGCACAGCCAATAAGAATTGCCCAAAAGAGTGAAGCCAAAGAAGATGGTCAAAAATAAGCCAAAGGCTCCATTTAGCCAGTTTTAACCGATCAAGGAGGTATAATGTTAATGAGATAATAAGATCTTCCCTGCCCATTAATAGGCCTCGCGTGGAGCCCATTGGGAGCTTGCTCAGGGGGAAGTTGCTTGTAGGAAGACTTTCACACCTTTTGGTACTAAAGCTAGTTAGGCACTGAGTCAGGAGGGTTGTGATGCCTTCTGGCTCTGAACCTATTAGCCAGAAGTGTGTATGTGTATACATACATACATACATACATACATGTATGTATGTATATGTATACACACATATATACATATACACACATACATACACATGCATATATGTGTATATATGTATGTATATGTATGTGTATGTATATGTATATATATACATATGTATATGTATACATATATACATGTGTGTGTATACATATATACTCTGAGTTGACATTTTGCTTTGGGGGCTCATTTATGAGAAGGATCTTGTGATTTCCCGGTCGAGACTCTGAGTAGCTTTATGTTCAGAGCTCTCCAACTGCTCAGATGTAAAGGCTCTCTTGATCCAGTGGTGTATGTAAAGCGTATAGCAATATTGCTTGCGTTCAGGCAGTTAAGAGCCCTGTTTGTTGGTCTTTATGCTAATTTCTCTGCTTGTATTTTCTCTGATGTTCAGGGTGCTGCCCTTCCACTGAACTAGTGAATAATAAAAAGTGGGATTGTTGGGCAGCTAGGTGGCGCAGTGAGTAGAGCACCTGCCCTGGAGTCAGGAGGACCTGACTTCAAATCCAGCCTCAGACACTTGACATACTTACTAGCTGTGTGACCTTCCCCCCTCCAAAAGTGGGACTGCTAACCCCTTTTTGACTATTCTTTCCTAGAAAAGTAGATCAAAGAGTCTGTGCTAGCAGGCCATCCTGGATATGCTAGGGTGCTTGCTGCTACAGGAGGCTACTCCCATCAACATAGTGGGGGATGCAGCAGGCTCCATGCTAGAGAATCTGAACATATTCAAAAGCCCAGGCTACATAACAACACATATAGTGAATCAAATCATATTCTGACATTGGCTATGTCCAAAAATGTGTTTCATTCTGTATATTCAGTTCATTATTTCTCCATCAGGAAGTGGGTAGCATTCTTTATTGCTAATCTTCTGGAATCATGGTTGGTCATTATCAGAGTTCTTAAGTCTTTCCAACTTGGTTGCTTTATAATGTTGCTGTTATAGAATACATTGTTCTTCTTGTTCTACTCATTTCACCTTGTATCACTTCATAAAGTCTCCCTAGGTTTCTCTGAAATTGTTCCCCCTATCATCTATTATGGCACATTCACACCCCCTTAGAAGTCCTGTATCCAATTAATGGACACTCCTTTAATTTCCAATTCTGTGTCACTACAAAGAGTGTCTATAAATATTTTTGTACATGTCATTTAAAATGTTTTATTTTGATTTCTTTGGGAGTATAGACCTATTAGTAGTATCACTGAATCAAACAGTATACAAAGTTTAGTAACACTTGGGGCACTGTTTCAAATTGCTTTCCAGAATGGCTGGACTACTTCATAGCGTTACCAACACCGTATTAATGTTTCTGTTTTCCCAAAGTCCCTCCAACATTTATCATTTTCGTTTTTTATCAACTTTGCCAATCTGATGGATGTGAAGTAGATACCAGAGTGACTTTAATATGCATTTTCACTGATCGTTAATGATTTGGAGATTTTTTTTTAGTATGGTCATTGATAACTTAAATTTCTTCACTTGAGAACTGCTTGTTCATATTCTTTGACCATTTATCATTTGAAGGTAGTTTTAGTAGCTTCTTGATTTCATCTCATTTCAAATAATCAAGGCTCGAAGAAGAACTTACTTTTATGATTGCTCTCCATCTTTCAACAATTTTTTTCAATTTGTTATGAAGTAGTATTTTCATGATTCAGGTATTCCTTTCAATAATGAAAGATAACAGCCCATACTTGACAGTATTCATATACCACTCTTGTCCTTTCCTCTTGTAAATTCTCCATGGTTGTAGTGTTTAAAGGGGAGGAGGAAATGTAATCTATCCAATGAAATGGAAGTTTCATACTTACTATTTGTGCATCCTTTGGGCCTTGGACTTGTCCTTCTATGGGACTCTGTTTCCTCACATGTAAAACACAGGGTAGGACTTCTGAGTCTTTGAGGTAATTTGCTGTTCTAAATCCATAATCCTATTATCTTGACGTAAGATATATAGTTATATATGTATACCATATATATATACAGAGAAAGTATACACTATATAGCATATGTAGTATAGCATACATATATATGGTATATAATATATAGTAAGATATATAGTAAGTGGGCAGTCTTACTTTCATCATTTGGTTAATCATTGTCATTTGTGAAATTTTTGGTTGCTAATGTTTTATAACCTATTTACTCCATTGATAGTTATATCCTGAACTAACTACCATATCAAACAATATTTGAAAGGTACTATAAAGTGTCATAGATAATAGTCGACCTTAAAAAAGTGCCCAAATTATAAAACAAATTCTTTTCAAATAATTTCTTATTTTATTCTTCATGTAAAAAGTATCTTTTATTGAGCTTTACCTGCGACTTTCCCCTTCATAAAAGGAGAAAAAAAAACTCTTAGTACATAGCTACACAGTTTTATAAAACTAATCTCACTCATTAGCCAAATCTGAAAAGAGACGTATCAATATATCTCTTTCTGCATTTTAAGTTCCTCCCTTCTCTGTCAGAAGGTGGAAATGTTGTGTTTCATCTTCATTCTTTTGAACTTTGGCTTATCATTGCATTGATCATGGTTCTAAAACCTTTCAAAATTGTTTCCCCCTATAATGTTGCTATTACTGTGTAATTTTTATCCTTTTTCTACTCACTATTCTATATCAGTTCAAAATATCTTCCCAGTTTCCGCTGAAATCCTCCATTCATAATTTTCTGTAGCAGTATAGTATTTCATTACAGGCATATACCTCAACTTATTAGCTCTTACCCAGTAGGTACTTGGCTACTATGAAAAGAGCAGCTATAAATACTTTTGTATATAAAGATCATCTTCTTTTTTCTTTGATTTCTTTGGTGAATAGGCCTAATAGTGGCATAATTGGATTAAAGGGTATGCACAGTTTGGTAGCTTTTCTGGGCATAGTCCCAGATAGTTTTCCAGAATGTCTGGACCAATTCACCATCTCACACCAATAGGGCACTATTGTACCTGTCATTTTCCCTTCTTGACAACTTTGCCAATATGATGTAGGTTGTTCTAATTTGCATTTCTCTATTAATGATTTAGAGCATTTTCTATGATTATTAATAGCTTGATTTCTTTCTTTGAAAATTCTTGTTTATTGACTTTAACCTATTGGACAATGACTCTTAGTCTTATAACTTAAATTAGTTCCTTATAAATCCTAGATGCATAACCTTCATCAAAGAAATTCATTGCAAAGAGTCTTTCCCAGTTAAATGTTTCCTTTCTAATTTTTGTTAACATTATATTTCTTTGTTGAAAATGCTTTCTGATTTTATGTAAACAAAATTGTCCATTTTATCTTGTTTATCTTGTATGATCCTATCACTGTTCAGTCATAAACTCTTCCCCTATCCATAGAAACAAAAGGTAGTTTCTCCTTTGCTCCTCTGATTAGTTTATTATGTGATTTTTTTTATTTCTATGTCATGTATCCATTTCAAGATTATGTTAGCGTATGGAGTGAGGTATTGGTTAAAAGTTGATTTCTACCAGACTGCTGCCCAGGTTTCCCAGCAGAGTTTTATTGAATGATGAGTCCTCCCCCACCAGTAAGTGAGGTCTATGGTTTTATCAAACTCAATACTACTGCGTTTGTTTGCTTCCATTATGTCATGTTCCAATCTATCCCAGTAACCTCTCTCTCTCTTTCTCTGTCTCTCTGTCTCTCTGTATGTGTCTCTCTCTGTCTCCCTCTCTCTGTCTCTTTCTTTTTTTCTTTCTTTTCTTTCTTTCTTTCTTTCTTTCTTCCTTCCTTCCTTCCTTCCTTCCTCTCTCTCTCTCTCTCTCTCTCTCTCTCTCTCTTCTCTCTCTCTCTCCTCTCTCTCTCTCTCTCTATCTCTATCTTTTTCTGTCTCTCTCCCCTCCCTTTCCCTCTCCCTCTCTCCTTCCCTCCCCTCTTTCAACCAGTACCAAATTGTTTTAATTAGTATTGCTTGCAAATAGATACTAAGATCTAAAGACTTAGTTCTGGATTTACCACTTGCTGTATGACTTATAAATATTCTAAGAGCCTTTGTTTTATCATACTTATGTTACTGCCTCACAGGGTTATTGTGAGTATCAGAGCCAATCTGGAGAAAGTGATTTGTAACTGGTAAAACACTATCCAAAGTTATGTACTTTTTTAAAAAAGGTATTATTTTAATCCTTTTTAACCCCTCACCTCCTCCATTGGCATGTTACCTCTGATCTAAAAAGAAATTTTGGAGCTGTTGGTGAATTCTCCATTCTCAGTCACACACACCCCACCCCCCCGCCAAAAAAAAAAACAGTGCATCGTTCAAATCAAAACATTTTTCAAAACGTTCACATATTTCTATCTCTGCAGAACAAAAATTTTCATAGCCATTTTTACAATGAAATCCACAGGACATGCTCATGTACTTGAAAGAAGAGGAGAGAATATTTAGGTAATGTAGTATTTGTGGAAACAGGTAATATTCTTACTCAGCTCTGATTCACTTTGGTAATATTATCTTACTGCTGGAAAGCCATGAGACATATTGTAGCAACAGAGCCACGCATCTCTTAAAATAACCTTTTTATTTATTTAATCCCCTTCATTAATAAAGTTCTCTTTTTCTTTTTCCTGATGTATTAACACTCCAAAACGCAGCCTCACATTTTGACAGTTAATTTTGCAGGATATAATTTTCCCGCTTAACTCAGAAAGGAAAAGAGATAGATGATGGAGATTAATCATTTGCAAAATTATAATTCTGTCACAGATAATAATTTGTAAGAGTTCTTTTTTCTCTGCTAGCTGCAGGATGTTCAAGAAATCGTTACACGATGTAACAGAATGTGTAGCCTATTAAGGAACCTAATAAAGACAAAACACCAACAGCTGACTTAATTTTAGCATGTTCCCAGAATCATGAAGATGACTGAGAATAGGCTGGGACCCAGTTAAATTCTGTCAACATTCCCCTCCAAACAATTTTCAAAATAATACAGGAAATCAAATTTTAGAGTGGCATAGCTAACAAAAGGGAGACATTTATTTACCTGGCCTATGACAACTTAGAAGGTCCACAGGAGAGCTCTGTAACACTGGGGTGGGATCAGGCCTGGAGAAGAGCAGGTGCTCCAGCAGTGGGCCTTGGAGGCAGGGGCAACAGCAGCAGCAGCACCAGCTCCATAGGGAGCTCTCAGCCCAGAGTCACTAAGGGGGTCAGACAACTAGTCAGAAAGAGATTTCAGGGGACTTGCTGGCACAGGCTGCAGCTGGCATTAATTGGCAATTCTATTGCCCCTAAGCAGGTTCTGGGTCACAACTACAGAGTGGAGAGGAGCAGTTATGATCAGTTACAAGGGAGCAGAGGACCTGGTCATAGTTCCAGGGCCAACAGGAGCATTAGTACTTGCAACTGCAGGGGAACAGGGCCCTTCCTGGGCAAAGACCAGAGTAAAGTTAAAACCACCACTCTCATGGGATAATGCTGCATTAGAAGCACTAAAAACTTGCAGGTGCCCAGAATGAGATCTGAAAATAGCAGCATGCAAAAGCTTGATGCTTGGCATAGTACCTCCCTACCCCTGGGTGAACAGAGCCTAACTTTTGCTAATTAGACCCAAGACAAACAAGAATTCCTGAAAGAGTGAAAGAAAGAGAAATGAGCTGTAGAGAAAAATTGGGGAAAAAATGAGAGTAATGAAAGAAAATTGTGAAAAGAAAATTAACAGCTTGTAACAGAGACACAAAAAATATTGAAAAAAAAACACCTTAGAAAACAGAATTGGACAACTGGTAAAAGAGGCACAGAAATTTGCTGATAAAATAACACTTCTAAAAGCAAAATAGCCCAAATAAAAAAAGGAGGCACAAAAATTCACTGAAGAATTCCTTAAGAAGCAGAATTGGGAATGGAAGAAGACAACAGGTAAAAGGATGCTAAAGAAGGGTGGGGGTATGGGGTGGGAATATACTCAGGACACAATGGAAAAGTCTAGACTACAGCCTGGTGAAGGGAAAGGGGGACAGGTAGCACATGTGGAAATTTTTTTTCAGCAGCCTCAAATCAAATTTCATTTTCTACTATTTTGCATAAAACTCTCAGAGTTTATTTTGAAACTGTTACAATGCTAGAAAAACCAAAATGGATCTAAATTTCACAATTTTGATGGGGGGGCACAGCCAAGATGGCGGCTGGTAAGCAGGGACTAGTGTGAGCTCCCTACCGAGTCCCTCCAAAAACCTATAAAAAATGGCTCTGAACCAATTCTAGAACGGCAGAACCCACAGAACAGCAGAGGGAAGCAGGGCTCCAGCCCAGGACAGCCTGGATGGTCTCTGGGTTAGGTCTATCCCACACAGAGCTGGGAGCTGGGAGCTGGGAGCTGGGAACAGAGTGGAGCAGAGCCCAGCCTGAGCAGTGTAGAACAACCAAACTTGGAGTTGGGTGGCTGGGGCCCCTAGCCCCCTGAATATGTGAGCTGCGGCAGCTACCAGACTCCTCGACCCACAAACACCAAAGACTGCGGAGAAGGTTAGGGAAAAGCTGCGGGAGTGGAAGGGGGAGTGGAAGGAGTTCGAGGTTTGGCTTCCAGCCCCGGGGGCAGCAGAGGTGGGGCAGCTACAGTTGCTGCTGCTTCTGGCCCCAGGCCCACCTGGTGGGAAGAATTAAGTGGCAGATCAGAGCAGGAGTGCTCAGCCTGCTGAAGATCTAAGCCCAGCCTGGGCTGGTGGTTCTTGGGGAAGGAGTAGTGCTGGTGTGACAGAGCTGGCACCTCCCCCCCAAACATGGAACATAGAACTCGTTAGTACTACAAGCAGTCATACCCAACTGAAAAACTCAAGGGTCAAGTTAGTGGTTGGAAATATGGCCAGGCAGCGAAAGCACACCCAGATTCAGTCTCAGACTTTGGATTCTTTCTTTGTTGACAAAGAAGCCCAAAACATACATCCCTAAGAAGTCAACAAAGTGCAAGAGCCTACAACAGAAAACCTCCAAGAAAAACATGAACTGGTTCCAGGCCATGGAGAGCCTCAAAAAGGACTGGAAAAGCAAGTTAGAGAAGTAGAGGAAAAATTGGGAAGAGAAATGAGAAAGGATGCGAGAAAACCATGAAAAACAAGTCAAGACTTGATAAAGGAGACCTCAAAAATACTGAAAAATACACTGAAGAAAACAACACCTTAAAAAATAGATTAACTCAGATGGCAATAAGAGCTCCAAAAAGCCAATGAGGAGAAGAATGCCTTGAAAGCAGAATTAGCCAAATGGGAAAAGGAGTCCAAAAGACTACTGAAGAAAATACTACTTTAAAATTAGCTTGGAGCAAGTGGAAGCTAGTGACTTTATGAGAAATCAGGATATTATAAAACAGAACCAAAGGAATGAAAAATGGAAGACAATGTCAAATATCTCATTGGAAAACCAATGACTGTGGAAAATAGATCCAGGAGAGATAATTTAAAAATTATTGGACTACCTGAAAGCCATGATCAAAAAAGAGCCTAGATATCATCTTTCAAGAAATTATCAAGGAGAACTGCCCTGATATTCTAGAGCCAGAGGGCAAAATAGAAATGAAAGAATCCACAGATCGCCTCCTCAAATGGATCCCAAAAAGAAATCTCCTAGGAATATTGTCGCCAATTCCAGAGCTCCCAGATCAAGGAGAAAATACTGCAAGCAGCCAGAAAGAAACAATTTGAGTATTGTGGAAACCCAATCAGAATAACCCAAGATCTGGCAGCTTCTACATTAAGAGATCGAAGGGCTTGGAATGTGATATTCGGAGGTCAATGGAGCTAGGATTAAAACCTAGAATCACCTACCCAGCAAAACTGAGTATCATGTTCCAAGGCAAAATATGGATTTTCAATAAAATAGAGGACTTTCAAACTTTCTCAGTGAAAAGACCGGAACTGAATAGAAATTTGACTTTCAAACACAAGACATCAAGAGAAGCATGAAAAGGTAATCAAGAAACAGAAATTGCAAGGGACTTACTAAAGTTGAACTGTTTTGTTTACATTCCTGCATGGAAAGATGACATGTATGATTCATGAGACCTCAGTATTAGGGTAGCTGAAGGGAATATGCATATATATATATATATGTTTATGTATATATATATATATGTTTATGTATATATATATATAAGTGAATGTGTATGTATGTATATATCTATGTGTATTTGTATGTATGTATATGTATGTATATATGTGTGTGTGTTATAACTATATATATATATATATATATATCTATTATATATATATATATGTAAAAGAGAGAGAGCAGACACAGAGTGAGTTGAAGATGAAGGGAAGATATCTAAAAGAAATAAAATGAAATTAAGGGAATGAGAGAGCCAACATACTGAGAGAGGGAGATAGGGAGAGATAGAATGGGGTGGATTATCTCGCATAAGGTGGCAAGAGGGAAGCAGTTCTGTCTGTGAGGAGGGGAGAGGGCAGGTGAGGGGGGAATGAGTGAACCTTGCTATCATCAGATTTGGCCTGAGGAGGAATACCAGACTTACTCAGTTGGGTATCTTACCCCCACAGGAAAGAAGAGGGAGGAAGATAAAAAAAAAAATAAAAGGGGGGGATGATGGAGGGGAGGGCACATGGGGGTGGAGGTAATCAAAACAAACACTTTGGAAAGGGGACAGGGTCAAGGGAGGAAAATTTCAATAAAGCAGGATGGGTTGGGAAGGAGCACAAATGTGGTTAGTCTTTCACAACATGAGTATTGTGGAAGGGTTATACATAATGATACACATGTGGCCTAGGTTGAATTGCTCAACTTCTTAGGGAGGGTGGGTGGGAAGGAAGAGGGGAGAGAATTTGGAACTCAAAGTTTAAAAACAGATGTTCAAAAACAAAAAAAAAAGTTTTTGCATGCAACTAAAAAATAAGATACACAGGCAATGGGGCGTAGAAATTTATCTTGTCCTACAAGAAAGGAAGGAAAAAGGGGATGAGAGGGAGGGGGGGTGATAGAGGGGTGGGCTGACCTGGGGAACAGGGCAAACCAGAATATGTGCCATCTTGGAGTGGGGGGGGGAGGGTAGAAATGGGGAGAAAATTTGTGTAATTCAACTTTGTGAAAATCATGCTGAAAACTAAATGTGTTAAATAAATAAATTTAAATAAAAAATAAAAGCAAGAATTGGCCAAGGAAAACAGCTATAAAAGCTCACTAAAAAAATCTTAAAATTAGAATTGGGCAAGTGGAAGCTAATGACTCATCAAACAGCAAGAAATGTTTTTTTAAAAAAAGTCAAAGAATGACAACAGGAAGAAAATGTGAAGTATCCCATTGGAAAAATAACTGACCTGGCAAAATAGATCAAAGAAAGATAATTAAAATTATGGACTATCTGAAAGCCATGATTAAAAAAAAAGCCAAGTATCATATTTCAAGAAATTATCAAGGAAAATTGCCCTGATCTTCCAGAATCAGATGGTAAAATAGAAATTGCAAGAATCTGCCAATCACCTTTTGAAAGAGATCCCAACTGAAAAGTCCTAGAAATATTATAGTCAAATTCTAGAGCTCCCAGATCAAGGAGAAATATTGCAAAACATCCAGAAAGAAATAATTCAAATACTGTGGAACCATAGTCAGGGTCACACAAGATTTAGCAGCTTCCATATTAATGGAGGCTTGGAATATGATATTCTGGAGGGCAAAGGAACTAGGATTATAACCAAGAATAACCTTCACAGCAAAACTGAGTATAATCTTTCAGGGGAACAATTGACATTAAAATTGACATATAATATAGAGGGTTTCTAAACAAAGACCAGAGTTGAATAAAACATTTGACATTCAAATAGAAGACTCAAAAAGAGCATAAAAACGTAAACGTGAAAGAGTAATCACAAGGTACTCAATGAGTTAAACTATTTATATTTCCTATATGTGAAGATGATACATGTAACTGCTGAGAATATTATTAAGGCAGTTAGACGTGGTGAGTCAATTATGTTGGGATGAGCTCAAAAGGAAAAAAAAGAATATAGGGGTGAGAAAGAGGGATGCACTGGGAGAAGAGAGACGGGAAATGGAGCAAATTTTCTCACATAAAGGAAGAGCGTAAGGAGGAGTCTTTATAGTGGAGGAGAAAATGGGGGAATTAACAGTGGGCAGTGCTTTAACCTCACTGGTTAACAGAATGCACACACACACACACTACACACACAATCAGTTGTGTATAGAAATTTATCTTACCCAATAGAGGGTTAGGATGGGAAGGAGATAAGAAATTTAAGGTGGGTGATGACAATGGAGAGGGCAGATTGGATGAGAGAGAATAAAAAGAGCAAGAGAGATGAATAGAAGAAAATAGGATGGAGGAAATCATAGTTAATCATCATAACTATAATGTAAATGAGATGAGCTAAGCCCATAGAATGGAAGTGGAAACTAGAATCCAACAATATGTTGTATTCAAGAAACATACTTGGAATAGAAAGACACTAAATTGCATGAAGGGCTAGAGCCAAAGTCTATGATGCTTCAGCAGAAATGAAGAGGGCAGGGGTGGCAATCATGATCTCAGACAAAGCAAAAGCAAAAATAGACAATTGAGTGAGATAATCAGGAAACTACAATTTTGTTAAAAGGTGCCTATGACAATGAAGTAATATCAAAAAAATACAAGTTTCTCTGATTAAGACTCATTTCTCAAATATATAGGAAACTGAGTCAAATTATAAAACTAAGAACAATTTCCTAACTGATAAATGGTAAAAGGATTGAACAGGCAGTTTTCGGAAGAAGCAATCAAGCTGTCTATAATCATATGGAAAAACCCTCTGAACGACTATTGCTTAGAGAAAGGCAAATTAAGACATCTTGAGATAGGACTTACACCTATCATAAATGACAATTGCTGAAGGGATGAGGGAAACAGATCATTAAAGAACTGTTTGGTGGAGTTGTGAACTGGTCAACCATTCTGGAGAATAATATGAAACTATGCCCAAAGGGCTATAAAACTGTGCATGCTTTTTAATCCAGCAATACAACTACTAGGTCTGTACCCCAAAGAGGGCAAAGAAAAAAGGAAAAGAACTATTAATAGAAAATTATTTATAGCCACTCTTTTTGTGGTGGCAAAAAATTGTAAACTGAGGGGATGCTCATCAATTGGGGAATGGCTGAACAGGTTGTGGCGTATGATGTGATGGATACTATTGTGCTATAAAATGACTAAGAGGGTAATTTTAGAACAATAAAAGGATGGCATGAACTGATGCAAAGTGAAGTGAGAAGAACTGGGAAATCATTGTGCCCGGTAACAGCAAGGTTGTAATGATGATTACCTTTGAAAGACTTGGCTACTCTGATCAATATAGTGATCCAAGAAAATTCCAAGTGATTCATCATGAAAAATTTGTCCATCTCCGAGAGAGAACTGTTGAACTCTGAGTGTAAATTGAAGCATAATTTTCTTACTTCCTTAATTTTTGAGTTTTTGCAATATGGCTAATATGAAATATATTTTTATGATTTCATATAGAATTGATATATTGTTGTCTTCCACCAGTGGTTGGGGGAGGGGTAAGTGGGAAGGAGAAAATCTGGAACTCAAAATTGAGAAGGAAAAAATGATAAAAATAAAATTAAAAAATAGCATGTTCCCTCCGTGAATATTTCTTCTGAAGGAACACTGTGCCCTGGTTGAAGGATTCTTTAAAATGATTATTTAACAGATGGTTTTCCCAATTCATTGTTTGAGAAGTTGCAAACTGAACTGCCTTTGGGATGTGTGATTATCTTTGAACAGCAAATCATGACCCATACTGGGCCCTTTGTGGAAAATGAGACAACTCAGAAAATTAGAACAAAATTATTGAATATCAGAGCTGGAAAGGATCTTAGGGATCATCTATCTCAACCCTGATATTTTGCATATGACCCAGCTGAGGTCCATTTATATTAATGCAGAACCTGACTAATGTCACAGAGGTAGTGTCAGGACTAAAATACTGGTGTCCTACCTCTTCATTCAGTACTTATTTTCCCCAAATATCTTCTAATTATCATTTCTCTATGTGGTTGTTTTTAATAAAAGAATGTGCCCTAAAGGATAATATTAAAATCTTGTCCTTTTTTTCTGGGTTTGGGCATATAAAAGTAGTCAGTGTTCTAAACTCACTTATAGAGAACTATCAATGTGGGGATTTGGTTGTATATCATCCCAGGAGAAACTAAAGTCCTTGAGGCAGGTACTATTTTGTACCGATTTTTATATTACTCAGCAACCAATACAGTGCTTTGCATATTTTGGGATCTGGGACTGTTATTTTATGGTTATAAAATTCTTGTGTAGAAAACTCCCTCTACCAAAGCAGAGTGGTACCTGCTCAATCTTCAATTTACAGTTATCCCTTCCACATTGTGGGGGTTAGAGATGGAGTGCCCCCCCCATCTGGCAAATCTGTGTAAAATTCTTTGGCTTTCCTTTTATACCAGAGAAGTCAAAGTTTTTCTTCTTTTTCTTTATGGGGTGTTGATAATATACAACTATACCTATATTTTTTGCATTTCTGAGTTTCTGAACTTTTTCAGTGTTTTCTACTGGCCTTCACATGCCCTCGGTAGCTTCTGCAAAATTGCAAAAAAAATTCCCATTTAATTTCTTATGATATATATTGAATCCTCAATAGGGAAAGTCGCAATTGTGGAAGGGAAAACTATATAGTCAGAGAATTATGTTGGGGTCCCTGAGAGGCTGAGTCACTTGCCTATGGTCACTTAGGCAGTGTGTATCAGAGGAGGGACTTTTAACCCATGTTTCCTGTCTCCAAGCCTGGTCCTCTATCTCCTACAATATTTTGCTTTATTCTGTGCCCTACTTATTTTTTGGGAGGAACCAAGATCCCTCTACAGATCAGCAAGTATTCTAGAATTTTCAGTCTTGGAAAGTTACTTGAGCCACTTAAGAGGTTAATTGAGAGGCAGAAGAGGGAGTAAGCATTTCTAGAGGTCTTGCTATGCCAGTCACTGTGTTAAGTACTTTCTATAAATATTATATCATTTGATCCTCACAACAGTTCTGTGCAGCAGATGCTATTACCCCCACTTTACAGTCGAGGAAATAGAGGCAAATAGAGACTGAATGACTTCCCGAGGGTCAGATAGCTAGTAAGTGTCTGAGGCTGGATTTGATTTAGGCATTCCTGATTCAAGGCCCAGAGTTCTGACTGCTCCAGCAGCTTCCCTGGGGTCACACAGTGTGTCAAGGGCAGTACCTGTTGTGGTATATTGATGTGATGAAGTACCGTTGTACTGTGATAAATGAGGAAAGGGATTAAAAAAATGGAAAGAATTTTATGAACTGATACAGAGGGAAATGTGCAGCACCAAAGGAACACTAATTCTAGGAAATCAATACGATAAAAATAAAAAATGTTAGAGACTTTAACAAAGTAATGAAAGAGAAAATGAAAAGAAACAGAACAATTCATACAAGAACAACTGTGTAAAAACCAACGTCTTTGAAAGCTGTAAGGACTAAGATCAATGCAATGACCATTCATGATTCTAGAATACTTTCGATAAAGCCTGTTATTACCAAGAGGTGATAGGAGTGCAGAATGAGACAGGTGTGTGTGTGTGGTGTGTGTGTGTGTGTGGTGTGTGTTGTGTGTACAATCATTAATGGAACTTATTTTGCTTGACTATGCGTATTTGTTATAACAAATTTGTTCATTTATTTTTCCCAGTGGGTAGAGATTGAAAGGAAACAAATATATTTCCTCTCGTTTTGTTTTTAAATAGAGATATAGGGAGGGTCCCGCATATGCATGCACTTTCAGATGAGGTCACTGTTTTATTTAAATGTTTTGCTTTGATACAAGAAAGCTCTTACAAATGGGAATAAACTGCCAATGTTTCCTTAAGTCCTATACGTCCATAGGACTTAATTAAAAAATTAAAAAGGCCCTCCTAACTTAGAGGACAGGTCTCTGAGATACACGTCACTGTGCTGCTGAGCCTCTATTTCTCTTACATGTAATAGGTGCTTGATAAATGACTGCTGAACTGGACTAATTCAAGTGCGGTCTCACTCAATAGATGTGCCCCAGACAAGTGCCAAGTCACCTTACTGCTTCTTTCTGGAGTAGACAATCTTCACCACCTCGTGTGATTGCTATCATAGCTCTTCAGTCCCATGCACAACCTTCTACTCATCATTGAGCTCATTGAGTCAGACCTGGCTAATAGCAAGGTTAAGATCACAGGATCTTGGCCTACGTGGGTCAGTTGTGCTCGCTTCGCCTCACAGTCACCAAATATTCTGGAAAACCCCACTCAGTCTCATTAATACAATAGAGAAGTCACAAAATAAAGGGGGTGGGAGGACCAATTCACCCAACTCTATCCCCAACCACAATTGGAGAAACAACCCAAAATAGACCCCGCTGACAGTGGATCACAAATACCATCTTAGAATAGGAAGGACAGAATTCTTACAATTACCTACACGCATGATGCTAATGAAATGGTCCCTTAATGATCTGAAGGAGATGCTGCTCCTTCCTTTCTTAAATCAGTTCAGGACAGTGAAGTGCTTAGAGACGAGAAAGAGACAATGTGATCTAATGATTGACAGATGCTGGTCACTTGGGGACCACTAAGGTGTCCTTGAAATGCCCAAGTTCAGGCTAAGTCATGGAAGAGCCCTACTCAGAACATTTGATGATTATCCAGTTGATTTTAAACTTCCCTTCGGTAATAATAGTGACTCAAATTTATACAATATTTTATACAGTGCTTTCCTTAGCACAACTTTGTGAGATAGATAATGTAATCATTCTTTCCCTTTTAAATATGAGAAAACTGAGTCTGAGTGTATAATCAACTTGCCCATAGAGTCACACAGACAGTAAATGTTGCCTGGACTCAAGGCAAGCCTATTTGACTCCAAGTCCAACTATTTTTGAGGGGAGGGTTTGTTTTCATCTATATTGTGTTACCCCTTCTCTCAGAAAGGTCATCTGGATAAATACACTACATTGATATACATAGCTTTCTCTGTGGCATCCAATTTAGGACTCAGAGTCACATGCATATCCTACAGCGTGTAGTAGGGCGTCATGTACCTAACAGCAAGACTTATTTCCAGTCTGGCCTACTGGACAATCCCCACATAAAACCCCCAACTTGAGAGAAACTATGGGGTACACCCAAAGAGGAGTGACATATAGTGCTTGAGCTTCCCTAGGAAGAAGATATTTTCTAATTAGCTGGAGGGTATCAGACCGAAAAGGTTGTAGGAGAGAGACAGAGAGAGACAGAGACAGAGACAGACAGACAGAGACAGAGACAGTCATATAGACAGAGAAAGACAGAGATAGAGACAGAGAAAAAGAGACAGGCAGACAGACAGATACAGAAACATGGAGAAAGAGGCAAAGACAGAGAAACAGAAGAGATAGGCAAAGAAACATTGACAGATATGGAGAAAGAGAAGGATAAATACAGAGAGAGAGAGGGAGAGAGAGAGAGAGAGAGAGAGAGAGAGAGAGAGAGAGAGAGAGAGAGAGAGAGAGAGAGAGATCAAAAATGAAAAAACAAACCCCACCAAAGATGCTTTTTGAAGGTGCTATACTTAGTTCACAAGAATCTCTCCTTCCAGCTGATTCACTTTGAACTAATCCAGCATATCTCAGTTCAAAGACAGCTAGCCAAGTCCTTGCCTGGGTAATATGCATTCAAGGGCTGTTACCCAAACAAAATCAAGCACCAAAAGTTTTAAAAGAACTTGAATTCAACATGCAGTGGAATGTTTGAGTGTTCTCTGCCTTCCCCAAAGGAAAATGCAGAATAGAGAAAACCAACAAAGACCAGAAGAATAACCAAGCAGCAAGTGGCAATAGCAGAATGTATGAGTCTATGCATCTATTTATTTTTCCCATTTTGGTGTATACTTTCAGTTTTGCTTATATTTCAATAAAATAAAATCTATATGCAGCACATCCTGTAATCCATTAATAAATCAGACCAACTCTTTGACAGGCATTGTGCTAGCCATAGAAAACAAATCAAAGAATAAAAATATCCTTTCTCTCAATGAGGTTAACTCAGAGGCTGATTTATAATGTACACAAAATTAACTAATGGCTATTTTGCCCTGAGACTATTTGGGGGGGGGGGGGGGGGAAATGCTTGGTGTTACAATTTTCCCTTTCTTTCATTGCAAACAACTATAATGTCACTGTACCCATGCCATCAATTATCTTCCTTGCCCTGTCAAATCTATGGAGAAGTGCTCTGAAATCATCTCCACTCACAACAAACTCTGCAACTGTTATTTTTATTTCCCTTCATATCTGAACAAAGCAAGTGAAATATTGAACTGCAAAAATAATGGATTGCCCATTTTCCAAGAGCTTAAAATAAACCAAGCCCATAGGGGAAACTAAACCTAAACATTCTTTGCTATCTGCTCTTCCCTCGATTTCATTTTCTTGAAAATCTGTGTCCTTGGGCAGAATTCCTAAGGTTGAGTCTGTATTACCAAATCATCCTGCTCAAAAGAGAAAATTTCATAAGATTGTTTTGCCTATGTGAGGTCATAAAAATATTGGGTTTCGAGTTAGGAGGAAACTTATAGATTACTTAGTCCAATATACTTATCCTACAGATGAAAAGGTTGAGTTCTGGAGAATAGAAATGACTTAGCAAATTAAGTGGCAAGGCTGTGAATCAAGCCAAGATCTTCTGACTGTAGTATAATTTTTATTACAACATAGCGCACAATGACTGATAACTAATTTTCCCCACCATTTCGAATGAGTATTTAAAACTGACTGATTAAAGTCAATAACTATTTTAACATCATATGGACAAAACCTCAGCGGACTTGCTGTGTGTCCAATTGTTTCTAGAGAGACAGAAGTGGATAAGAATGAATAAATAGAGGTGGCCATTAATAAAAATGGTGGAGGCCAATCTGGAATGTCTGTATTAAGCATAATAGGCAATTTATAAACTGAAATCTAGCCAAATTTATTATTAGGGGTGACAGAGACTACTGTAGTTACTGTTGGAATTTTCCTTACCAGTTCAATACAAAAAATAGTACAGTGAGAGGCAACATGATGTAGCAGGTAAAGAGATGACCAAAGAAGTAAAATAAAATAAAAAGAGGTGACCTAAGAATCAAGAAGTTGGTTCAAGTCCTACTTCTGATACTTCTGACTCAGTGACCTTAGGTAGGTCATTTAATGATTCATCCTGCATAACAGTTGCTGAACTACATCGGTATAATGAGTTTCCTCCTTGAGAGCTCCCCACACCAATGAAATCACAGGTTAAGATTCCCCCAAAATGTGCTAGCCATTTGGGATACAGAAATAAAACGAAAAACAATCCCTGTTCTCAAGATGCTTACATTCTACTGAGAGATATAACAGTTACGTAGATAAGTAAATACAAGATAATTTGAAGAGAAAGGGAATACAAAAAATTTACAAGATTAGGAAAGATTTCCCATAGGAAATGGCACCTGAGATGAATCTTGAAAGCAGCTGAAGATTCAGAGAGGAGGGAGGTTATCCAGGCCTGCTCTATAGTGTGTACAAAGACACAGAGGGGATGGAATGTTAAGCTGCAAAAATAGAAAGTAAGCCAGTATGGCTGGAGCTTAGAAATATGGAAGGGAGTCCTGTGAAATATGATAGGAAGATAACATAGAACCATGCATTAAAGTGCTATAAATGCCAACATGAGAAGTTTGCAGTTTATCCTAGGATAATGGGGAGCTCCTGAAGCCTCTTGAACAGATGAGTCGTATCAGATCTCTGGGTTAGGGATATTATTTTGGTAGAAGTATGGAGGATGGATTGGAAAGGAAAAATAACTAAGGGACATTGTGAGAGCAAGGGCAACCACTTTGTGGAATGAAGATGCTGCTCTTGGTGGTGTTGCCCCATTCCCACCCCCCAAATTGTAGAGGGAACACTTCTTCAGAATACAATGAGCATTTCTATACATTTCTATCTGTTCAGTGTTTTGGTCATGACTCCATTTGGGAGTTCCTTTGCAAAGATACCTGAGTGGTTTGCCATTTCCTTCTCCAGCTCATTTTATAGATGAAGAAACTGAGGCAAACAGGACTAAGTAACTTGCCCAAGGTCACACAACTAGTAAGCATCTGTGTTCAGATTTGAATTCAGGAAGATGTCTTCCTGACTCCAGGCCCAGCACTCTATCCTCTGCCCTCTCAGCTGCCCTCTGAATGTCTACAATCCCTTAAAGGACACAGACGTCTGGATTAAATTGGTTCTTGAGTCAAAGAACATCCCACTTTAGATCGATTCTTTTTCAAAAGGGTCTTTTTTGCCAAGAATTCCTTTGACCTTTGAAAGTTAGGGATACCTGGGAAGAGGGAGACACTCTGGAAGAGAAATGAAGGGCAACATGAAGAAGTGACTGCCCCAAGGGGCATCTTCTTAGGAGATGAATGCAAAGGATGGGAAAGAGAAGCACTTGTAACAACTGTAGAGAAGGGGATGAGTATAGCCCACCACTGATGAAAATTAATTTGGACTCACCTCTCACTGACAGAGGTTTTTCCACTTTCCATAGTGGAGCCATAAACCCTGTGGCTATAGAAATCGACAACCTGTTCATCTTCTCCCCTAACAGCCTTAGGTCACTAATTATATCACAGGATTATAGAGAAGAAAGAGGTCATCTATTTTTATCCCATGCTTCCAAGAAGGCTTTACCTAATCTTCTCTAGACAGATGGGAATCTGGACAATTAAAGATCTCTCATGAAAGCCCCTAACTTTGCTTGCCAATCCATTTAACCAACCTGACTTTCATAAAATTTCTCCTTATCTCCAACCTACATCTGCCCCCCTGAAATTTAAAGTCCCATTTCTTTAGGCAAAGCAGCTTGACACTGATTTTATTTTTCTGTTTGACCATAGTTAGTTATTGCACTACCTTAGAATTCTATTATTGTTTTAAATGATTCCCCATTCCTTCAATATTTTTGAAACAATAATGTGGAAATGAGAAGCTTAAGAAGAAGGGATTTAGAAGATAATACCTATCTAAAATTATTAAGTGAGTGACAGCTTCAGCCAAATTGATTTCACACTCATGCCATGCTTCCCAACCCCCATAAGACAGCAATGATGTGAAAATAGGTTGTATGACTGATACAGTCAGGGGTGTAGGAGGTTAGTGAAGGATACTTAAAGAAGTTAAACAGGAGCTAAAGAGAACTTAGTGATTATTTGGCGCTTCTTTTTACAGATGAGGAAAATGAAGTCCAGAGAAACTAAGTAGTTTCAAGGTCACTGAGATAGTGACAGAAATGGGATTTGAACTCAGATCCTATGACTGAGTTCAGAACTCTTTCCAGTGAGTAAGATAGGAGTTCAGAGACAGAAAATTAGAGAAGATTAATTGAACATAGACCTGGAAAGGATCTAAAAGATTGTTTAGTCACTTATTTTTAAGGCAAACAGGCTTGAAGAGGTTAAATTATTTTGTCAGGGTCATAAATCAAGATTGTGACCTTGATCAAGGTCATAAATAGTAAAGCAGGAATTGAAACCCATTTCTGCAGGTTTTCCCAATACAATCGTAAACTCTTTGAGAGCAGGAACCATTTTCGCCTTTCTTTGCTTCCTCAGTACTTAATGCAGTGCCTGAAGGCACTTAGTAAATGTCTGTTTACTTGTCAACTTCGAATGCCAAATCCATTACTTTTCTCTTTCTCCCAAGAAAGCATCCGGTGGTGGGTTAAATTTGTGGGTTTCCAACTACAAGCTTGGGCTAACAAAATTATAACAGTTGCCATTTGTAGAACAAATCAAATGTCCAGGGGATTTCTTAAAACCAAGAAATTGTACCTGTTTTTTGTGCTATACTTTTAATTTAATGTAGAGGCAGCCACGGCTCAGTGGATAGAGCACTGGGCCTGAAGTCAGGGAGACCTGAATTCAGGTTCAGCCTCAGACATTTCCTTGCTGTGTGACCTGGGGCAAGTCACTTAACCTCTGATTGTCTGACAAAATGGATCCACTGGAGAAGGAAATGGCAAACTGCTCCAGGATCTTTGCCAAGAAAACCCCAAATGGGGTCACAAAAGTTGGATATGACTGAAACAACTGAATAACATACTTAAGCTTAATAATAAAGCTCAGTTCACATAACTAAAGATGTGATTTGATGAACACTCAAGATAGCTTTATTTGAGCAGTCTTTTTGTCTGGGTACTTCCTGAAATGTCTAGAATGGTGACCCACAAATAGATGTCGCTAATAATTTGAAAATGATTTGAAAATCTAAAGTTACACTCTCAGCAAGTACCGCATCTATCAGTCTGAGTGTATTTGCCTTTGTGGTTTGGGAGGAATTTTGAATAGTTTGTATATCCCTATCAAAAGCATTTTTCTCAGTGTTTCATATCTGGCCAAACCAGTGTCTTTAAAAAATATATAGCCTGAAGGAAACCCCCTTAATTGAAGAGAAAGTACCTATTAAGGAGTGGATTTCCAACTCCTTTCCCACATTTATTTAGCTTTGTTCTTCACTGAAATAAAAGAGGGGGGCAGAATGTAACTTACCCATTATTTAGGATATGATGGGAAGACCAACTTTTTGTTCCACCCTGGAATTCTTCCAGTCCAAGAAGCAAAGATGTGGGGTCGTCGAGCAGAAGCAACCCAGGCTTTTTGAGTTTAGGTGTTGAAAGCAGATTAAGCTCAGACTTTTTCCATGAATAAGAGAATAATGTAGCTTCAGGTTGGGCAAGGCCCACTTCAGGAAATAATTGAGACCTAGATGAGGTAATGCGGTGGATAGAGTCATGAAGACCTTACTTCAAATCCAGCCTCAACATTTATTAACTATGTGACCTTGGATAAGTCACTGAACTTTTCTTTGCCTCAGTTTCCTCATCTGTAAAATGAGTATGATAATAGCATCTACCTCCCATGGTTGTTGTGAGGATCAAAACGAATAGTCATTGTAATGTGCTTAACAGTGTCTGGCACATAATAAATGCTATATAAATGTTAATCATCATTATTATTATTATTACATTGGGGTGCAGTGTTGTGACATAACTTTCCATCTCCAAAACCTTCACCTTTTTTAATCTTTATCACAGAGTCCTCACTCCCCTGACACCAGATTCACCCTGCTGCCCTTATGTGACCAAGGCTGTTCCTAAGAGAGGCAGTATAGTATAGTGGATAAAATCCTAAACTTAGGGTCAGGAGGATTTGGGGTCATCTTCCCCGTAGTAGTATCAGGGTGATCATACACTGGGCACTTAATTTGATGATCCAACAACCTTTGTTAATCACCTCCTAAGTACAACGAAGGCATTAAACTGGTTGTGGAGGTTATAAAAGCAAAATCAAAAATGGTCCCCACCTTCAGGAAACTTATATTCTACTTACCCTTTCAGACGTTCAAATTCCTCGTCTCTAGAATGGGGACCATGTTTGGGGTTGTTGTGAAATTTATAGGGAAACTCAAGTAAGATAATGTATTTAAATGTATAGGATCACAGACAGAGAGTAAGAAGAGACCTAAGAGGCCATCTGGAAGACTCTGATTCTACCAATGAGGCAGCGGAGGACCAGAGAGGCTTGCCCAAGGTTGTAGATGCAGGAAGCAGCACAGGTGTAACTAGAATCCATATCCACTGATTACTATCGAGTATTCTTTCCACGGTACCACACTTGCACCCATTAAAGAATTATATAACTGCCTTACATAATTATTTCTGTACTTTCTCAGGCAGCTTGATGTGGAGGAAAGAACTGGCCCAAGATTCAGAGAGACCTGAGTTCAATCCTTCTTCTAGAAGGTATTGACTGGGTGACTGGGGACAGGTGATTTGATTTTAAAGTGTCCTAGACAATTCCCCATTCCATAAGTTGCAGAGCACAGGTTAGTGTGTAATGGTAAGATTGTTGTTTTAAGCGATGAGATAGCAGGTCTGGTAAAAAATAAAACAAAACAAAATCTTTTCCATTCTTGATCTTCCTCTCTTCATTCATATAAGAATTTAAATGTAAATGATATGAATAATTTAAAAAGTTTTATCATAAACTAGTCACAACATAATTAAATTTTAAAAACCATAGATAGTATATATAACCCCAGTTCTAAAGCCATTGATTTTCAAATTCTCTTCTCATGGTGGTTATCCATTTTATACACCTAGTGAAGTGTGAGCTGAATTTCCTTTCAGTGAGATCTGGATCCTTTCTGGTTGTGAGCTGAGTTCCCTAACTCCAATGGGAGAGTCCTTCATTATGTATTGTCGGTACATATTCTTCCACGATATACCTTCTTGATTTTGTTTTACTATAGATTTGGATAAAGGGTTTCTCTGTTACTTATTCTGATGTTCATGGTGAAACTGGCACTCAGTGGGAATGCAGTCAAGCATTTAAAGATCAGACCGTCATTTCCCCATTAATGAACAAGGATCAGAAGTTTAGCTTGAATGTTAAACTACCTTCTCTAGACTAACAATATTTAAGGGAGTAGACAGATATAATTCTAAACCTGGTCCCTCTCATCTCTCTAAAGAGAGCAGAGTGGCCAACCTCTGCCCTCCCCATTTGCTTCCTCTCCTGGAAGAAATTAAAGCCTCCCTTGGAGAAGAGTACATACAGAAGAAAATGTCTATTTTGCTTCCCTTCAAGCCACACAACCACATCACTATTCTACATGTGCACATGTGGAGGAACAGCCTTGCTGTTACCCATCATAATAGCATTAATAGAGTGCTTTCAAATTTGCAAAGTGCTTTGCAAATATCTCATTTGATACTCACAGCAATCTTTGATGATACATGATAATTTTATCTTTATCTTACAGATGAGGAAACTGAGGCAAAGAGAGGTTAAGTGACTTGTTCAGAGTCACACAGCTGAAGCTGTACTTGAATTCAGAACTTCCTGGCTCTAGGTCCAAGGTTCTATCCATTCACCTCTTGGCAAAATCTTACACAAATTATGGGGCTTTCATTAAATAAGGTAGAACCAAATGAAAAAAAATGATAAAATAAAGAAAGGATATTTTTTTCCTGTGAAACTAATATAAAAATTAAATGGAATGTCTCCATTTCAATGAGTGCTGCCCTTCAAAGCAGTCAATTGGTGAGGATGGGCACATATCTAAGTATGCCATTACTGCCTAAAACACTTCTGGGTCTACTCTTTGGAGATGGACTTTTAGATACACACACACACATCTATCTGCTACTTTAGAACCTAGTTTTATATTTAACTTTTTTTAATGGCACTGACCAGTTTCCACCTTTATCTTTTCTACTATATGGGCTCTGAATGAACTTTTAGCTGGTTTGAACAAATGAAATCCAGCCTCTAGGACACAGATTTGCCATTGAGCCCATTTGAAAGAATGCCCAGGGGCTCTGAAGGTACTCTGAGAGCTGGTGTTCCAAGCCTTCTGACAAGGTTGCATTATTGAAATTAGGGAATACCAGTCTCCCAAGGGGACTACTTTTGCAGGGGACACACTCATCTAGATGTCAAATGTCTGATAAATCCCTTTAAAAATCAGTCATATACTTTCTAGTTGCACTTTGCATTGGTGTTGTGAAATAAAGAAAAATATTGCTTTAATTTCCATACATATCATCCCTGGTGAGATCTTCTGAACAAGATAAGGATTAAGTTGAATTAATATAAGTGGACTATCCTTTGAAAATGGATATTTAAGACCAAATATCATCTTAAAAAACCAAACAGAAAAATCCCTTTTGGTAATTTCCTTTCATTCTATTAACCAAGAGACTATTCTTATGTGTGCCACTTACTCCCTTGGAAAAAGAAATTCCCAGATGTTGAAGGGACAAATAATAAATCATTTCAAATCCAGAAAACTTGTCAAACAACTACCGCCTTTCCTAAAGTTCCACTGGGAAGACTAAGGTCATTCTATTGGATATACTATGAGAGTTTCCATTTTTTACTTACAGATGTGGTCACATCTGGATTTAGGGTTGTTCCTTGGTGAGAGAATGAGTTATCTCCTTTCCTGTCCACCAAGTGTGTTCGTGTATCAAGCTTCTTGGGTTTGGCTAATCAATCTGTGGGGTAGATAGCTGAAGGAAACACAGGAAAGCTTGGAAAGGTGCTGTGATAAAGACTTCCCCCACTCTGCCCCATAAATAATTGTGTGGGGTGTGCATATGTATGTGTGGGTATACACACATACACACACATATATGTGTATATATCTATATCTATATCTATATCTATATATATATATATATATATTATGAGAGACAGAGACAGACAGACAGACTAGGAGGAGGAGGAGGAGAGAGAGACAGAGAGAGACAGAGAGACAGAGAGACAGAAGGAGGCAGAGAGAGACAGAGAGACAGAGAGAGACACAGAGACACAGAGAGAGACACAGAAACAGAGACAGAGAGAGAGAAGACTATATGGAGCCTACTTTCCGGGGCTTCCACCACCTGAGGTTTTATTTGGTCTTCATTCTCCTACATGATTTCCCTTTGGTGGGGCTTGGGGTAGAGGATGGGATGTGGTTAAAGTTTTGCCTTCTTCTGAAGAAAACAAAATATCACTAACAGCTCTTCCTGGCTGTCTGTTTTAGTAATTCCAGATGTGCAAATAAAAGGAAAGCTGACAACAATGTACTGTCAAAGTGAAAAGGAAATCAAATGTGCAGACTGTTTCCTAAACATTGAGAAGACCCCCTCAAACCTAGAATCAATATTTGCATTTTAATCTTTGCTTAATTTGAAAGATTATGGGGCTTCACTAAAGATGAAAGCTCTTTGAAGTCATGGGTGTTTGTTTTTCTTTTCTTCTTATTGCAATTTGATAAAAGTTTGGAGGAAGCAGATACTGGTTTAAGAATCCCATTTTCAACAGAACTGCCCTGCACCTCTGCACACTATTTTCAGGGGCCTAAGGCCTATTCTCAGTACTTTCACATTATTATTTATGGCTCCCAACTTTTTTTTTACTTGCCCTGAACCAATACCGGGGTCTCAGCACTAACTCCTGAATCCAAATAATTATATATCTCGGTGGGGTTTGTAACATGCTAGTGCTATTTGGCTCAGGAAGGTGCTCTAGTTGTATGGTGAGTCACTTCTAGATTTCCACAACTAAGTTTTACTGGCGATCATAACTACAACAGGACTATCTTATTCACTTCATTCCTATTGCAAAAGCCTAAATTAAAGAAGTAATAAACAAACTAATAAACAATCATGGTAGCAGTTACTTATTAAAATTTTATAATCTTCAAAGCCTCAATTATCTGGAATATTGGAACACTAGATACCCAATAAGTAAGTTAGTGGAAAAAGCACCTGAGTAGCTGAAATAGATGCCATGATATTCATGCACTTATAGGGGAATTTGTTAGCTCTTCGCTTAGAACCTACTTGCTAATGTTTCACATATAATAATTCTAACAAATTTTGTAGTCTTGTGAGTTGAAGTTTATAGCATCAACTCTGAAGAGAAGTGTTGCTGGAGACAAGCACACCAAGAACAATGAGAAATAATGATGGGTGATAAGAGCTAGATGATAAATAGAGATGTGGAAAGATAAATGATTGATAGATTAGATGGAAAGCTAGCTAGATAAATTAGATGAATAATTCATTAGATAGATAGACAGACTAGCACTTTAAAGTTCATCAGATGCTATCCTTACAACAACCCTGAGGTGAAATTCATTGCCTCTGAGAGTTTGTGATCTATCCTGATACACAACAAATGAATATATGGGGAAGGATTTGAACCCAGGTATCCTGACCCTAATCTAGCACACAAACCACAATAATATGCTACCTCTTGACAAGGAAGGATTCCAAGGAATTATTTTTTTTTAAATAGACAAGAGAACCAGTTTTAGAAGTGGCCAGTGTGGGTATTTTCATTTGCTCAACTGTGTTTATATCACAAAATGATTTTGTTTTTCTTTCTTTTTTTTCAATAAATAGCAAGAAGGGAAGAAAGAAAAATAAATATTTGATAATTGGAGAAAAATATACCTAAAATAATCAAAAATTCCATTTGAGATCTTAAAAAGTGAGGCCTGAGATCTCTTAATTTAGAGGTAAATAGCCTCATATAGGTTCAGAGAGTATTGCTCTATTATATAGCAGTGTATAATTTATCCCTGTATTTTGTATTATATAATAAAAATTAATATTCATGGTAGTGATCCTGATTTATCAAGAAAAATCTTATTTATTCTATCAAAAAATGGCAATAAAGTATGTAAAATTTTGGGAAGTTTTGCATCCAAAATATTTTTTTTATTTGTTAAATAATAGGAAAAGTCCTCAGTTTTCCATGAAACTTGACTCTCCAAAGCAAAACTCATTTTCTGGGCATTCTATAGCACATTTTTTGCTCTCTGGTGGAAGAGATACAGGAATGTTGAAACAGAGCAATCTCAAAGAAAATTCAGTTATTATCTTGGCCAAAGGGATTAGTTCAGATAGAGGGTATCCCAAAAGTCTTAGTGTACCTTTAAGCTGTTACAGCTTTATAAAGCTTGGACCTGTGGCCAAGATGATAGTTGAATTTCCTAAACTTTAAGTTGCACTAAGACTTTTGGGACATCTTGCATTCTAGGAGCAAAAATTATACAAAAAATGTACAAAAACTTTTGTGAAGATGATTCCACTCACCATTGGTACTTGTCTACAATATAAAATCCATTAGACCTGAAAGATGAAAAGCTCTTGTTGCAGGAGAACTCATCAGGTATTGCATCCAAACAGCAGCCCTGAGTGAGACAAAGCTAGAAAATGAAGGCCAGTTTACCAAAGTCTGAACTAGATATATCTTTTCCTAGAGTGACCAAATTGATGGGAAATGCTGTGAAGCTGGTGTAGGTTTTGAAGTCAAATCCAATCTAGTCAACAAGCTTGTATGCCTACCAAAAGGAATATTATCTCCCCAGGAGTTCAAGGATATCTCCATTGTCCATCTCTATAAAGGAAAAGGAAATGTTATCCTCTGACAACCACAGTTGGGGTGGGGGGAGGGGAAGGATGTTTCTTTCTGTCATTGCTATTAACATTCTTTCCAGATCCCTCCTTAATTAGCTGATCCTTCACCTAGAAGATGGTGGTATACCTGTGAACCAGTATGGCTTCAGAAAGGGTTGAGGAATGATCAACACAGTGTTTGCTACCTGACAACTCCAAGGATAATGCTAGGAGCAGAACAGAGTTCTGTATACAACATTTGTCGATCTGACCAAGGCCTTTGATGCTGTCAGTTGTGAGGGCCTGTGGAAGATCATGGTAAAATTTAATTGCCCAGAGAAGTTTCTCAGTGCTGTATACCAGTTTCATGATGGCATGCTTGCACAGGTTCTGGATAATGGATGATGCTTTTGCACTTGGGCAGTCATCAATGGAGTGAAGTAGGGCTATGAGCTTGTTTCCTTGCTTTTTAGTATGGTGTTTTTAGTGATATTGTCAGATTCCTTTAATGAGGATGAAAACAACATCAAGGACAGCTACCATGCTGATGGTAAATTACCTAATTTTAAAAGGCTACAAGCCAAGACTAAAGTGGAGAGAGATTTAGTATGTCTTTTTATTTGCACTCGATGCAGCCTCTGAGGCTGAGATGAAACAAAATATGGATAAATTCTCTGCTGCTTCGCTAATATTGGCCTGACAATTAACACCAAAGAAACAGAGGGTCACCAGTCAACATTGTACCATACATATGTGGAACTATTGGTTCCAAATGTAAATGGAGAAACTTTGAATGTTGTGGAAAAGTTCACTTACCTAGGCAGTGTAATTTCCAGGGATGCACACATAGATGATTAGGTAGATGTATGCATTGCCAGAGCTAGCTCAGTGTTTGGGGGGCTATGAAGGAAACTGTGAGAGAAATGAGGTATGAGGCTGCCTACTAAGCTGAAGGTCTAGAGCCGTTGCGCTGACCTTGTTGTATGCCTGTGAGACCCGGGCAGTCTACCAGTTCCATGTCAGAAAATTAGACTGTTTCCATTTGAACTGTCTCAGGAAGATCACTTGGCAAAATAAGGTACCAAATACTGAGGTCCTTTCTTGAGCTAAAATGCCAAGCATTCAAACTCTACTGCAGAGAGTACAACTCCAATGGGCTGGCCATGTTATTCAAATGTTTCAAGCAAACGTGTTTGCTTAAAAGACTATTTTACACACAAAGCAAGCCTGCACATGGAGGTCAGAAGAAGCAATACAAGAACAGTCTCAAAGTCTCTTTTAAGAACTTTGTTATTGCTTGTGAGACACAGGATACACTAGCACAGGACTGTCCAGCATCTTGTGCCCACATCAAAAAAGGTACTCTGTTCCACAAGCAAAGCAGAATTGCAGTAGCACAAAGGAAACGTGAGATGTACAAATCTAGAAACATCTCCACTCCAAATGTTCATATGGATTATTTGTTCCCAGCCTGAAGTAGAGCCTTCTGAACTTATATTGTTCTGATCATCCATGGTTAGATACATTCTATATTGACCCTGTTGTTGTGATGTCATTTTGGTCCTCTGAGTACAAAGGACAAAGAGCAAATTGTACAAATGAGTACTTCTTAAGTGTCAGACTTAATTTGGGAGGCTGCACTTCTGAGAATTGTCAAACCACCAGAAGGTAGATATCCTAATGAATATTATTGTCAGGTGCTTTAAGGCCTCTGTCCCAAAGGGCATCGAATCATTCTGTGGGTGTTATATCAACCCCAGTGGCTTCCAGAGGAGGTGGGAACTGTTTATTGACAAGGCTTACCATGTCCCCAGGAATCAGGTATGGAGCAAGACTGATTGAATCACCAATCCAGATACTCCTCCACATAAGCCAAGAGGCCTACTTAATGCTTCACTTTGCTCCACATCCAAGAGACTGTCACACGATCCTAGAATCAGAGATTTTCTACTGGAATGGACCTTATGGGGTACTGAGTCCAACTCCATCATTTTATTGATTAGGACAGTGAGCCTGACAGAAGTTAGTCTGAATTAGAATTTGAACTCAGGTCTTCCTGACTCCAAACCCAGAGCTCTTCGTATTGTGCCACCTACCTGTCTCTATTTTAGTCATTATCATGTAGTCACTCACCTGTAGTCACTACCTAACCTCTTAATTTAAAATTGGCTTTTCTGTCAGGCTAATCCAATTCCAACATTTCATTTTCCCAGCCCTGTGTACCTTAGATGATACTGTTGATTTACTCTAACCAAAAGAAAGAAAGGAAGGAAGGAAGGAAGGAAGGAAGGAAGGAAGGAAGGAAGGAAGGAAGGAAGGAAGGAAGGAAGGAAGGAAGAAGGAAAGAAAGAAAGAAGGAAAGAAAGAAAGAAAGAAAGAAAGAAAGAAAGAAAGAAAGAAAGAAAGGGAAAAGAAAAGAAAAATCATCTAGTGATCAGCCTTCTCATGATGACCAAGCAAAGGCTGGATGACCACTCTGTCAAGTATATTTTATTGGGGATGACTATAGTGGGTATGGGTCAGATTAGATGGCCATTGAAATCTCTTTCAAGTCTTAAATTCTGAGATTCTGACCCCCTCTAAATTTTTCTTGGATGATGCTCACATCATGCTTGTAACTCATCCTACTTGGTAGAACCCTCCAGAGCCTGCACCCTGATAGACTAGTCTTCATGACCTCAAGAGTCATTCAATACCACAATGAGGTATTCTTCTAGGACTATCATAGATTATTTTATTGCAAGTAGTAATAATAACAATAAGATACATATAACCAAAGTCCTCTTCCAAAGCCTCATTCATAGCCTCATTCATAGTAGTGTGGAAGTAACATGGGGTTCAGATTCAACAAGCAGAGCTCAAACTCTGGTAGGTCCTCCTAATCCCAAAAGGCTTTGGGTATGATGTGAATTGGGTGTGTCTATTGTTTGAAGTTCAGAAAGGTTTATCACTGGCAGACTGTCTACCACATAATATTCCATCGTGGTTACTCATATACACCATCTGCTAGATTATTTAGGGAATACTACCTATACATATTATGAATATATGAGGGACATCCTCCTTTTCTGGTTCTTTGACATCCTGATCATCCTTTTTGTTTCCTAAGATGCAGAGGTCATAAAGGGATTTTGATAGAGATAATGAACCCTTGGGCTGACAGTAGATGCAAGACTATGTGTGTAGTTTTGAAGGATAAAGGACAGAGACTTAAAGATGACAGGAGTCAGGGTGACAGCAGAGTCATGCTCATTCTGTAGTCCCTCAACTCCAGGTGACAAAGCCCCTAGGAACCTCAAAAAAGGTATGAAGCATTTCCATTGAAAGGAAGCTTCAGGGCTAAAATACTGTGTGAGCCAGATCACTGCACAGTGGAGCCAGAGACCTTGGAGGAGACTTCCAGGAACCTGGAATGAACAAAATAGTTCCTACCTTCAAAGAGCTTACACTTTACTAGGGGGAAATGACATAGACAGGCAAATATGGAATATATAAAACTTAAAACAGTCATCTCAAGTTGGAGAAGAACCCTAACAAGACAAGGTCAGGGATTATTAAAGATCTCATTATAGGAAGTGGTACTTGAGCTAAGGTTTCTAAGTGATAGAAGTGAGAAACAAGGATATTACAGACATGGGGGAAAGACTGTGCAAAGGTACTGAGACAAGAGGTAGAGATTCACTCACAGACCCTACAAGTAGGCCACTTTTTCTGGTATGTAAAGTAAATGAGTAATGGAGTGATAAGTCAACATAGACTGAGGTCAGATTACAAAGACTTTAAATGCCTAACAGTAGAGTTGGGATTTTATTTTAGAGTTAATAGGGAACCAATGGAGTAGCTCAGTGTCCAAATCCAAAGAGATTCTTAGACTTAATGTGTTTCTATTATTTTATTTTACTAGATTTTACTGATATTTTTGTTATGTATTACTTAGATTTTACTCTAAACTCCTCTCTCCTCCCAAGAGCCATCCTTTACTTTTTTTAAAAAAAGACTTTAATAAAAAGAAAAACAATTCCAAAAACTATTCAATACATCAAAAATATAACATCATATGAAATATTCCACACACATGGAACCCCTATGTTCACAAAGGAATGGAGTGGAGATATACACTAATATCTACTCTTTGGGGCCAAGCTCTTTCTTCATAATTTTATAAAATTTATTTTCGATTATTTTGTGGTTATTATCCTTTCCATTTAAACTGCCAAAATCATAGGTATCAATTCATCTATGTCTTTCCATGCTTCTCTATATTTAACATATTTACAGCACAGTAATATTCCATTGCTTTCATATATCACAATTTACTTACCATTCTCCAATTGATGGGCAGCCATCTTGTTTCCAGTCTTTTGCATCCAAAAAAAGTGATACTACAAATATTTTGGTACATATGTAGCCTTTCTTTTTGTCAACGACCTTCTTGAGGTATATTCCTAGCAGTAAAATCTCTGGGTCAAGGAGTATAAACATTGTAGCTACTTTATTTATATAATTCCAAGTTTCTCCCAAATGGTCATACATAACTCCATCAATGTTCCTCTCTATACAAATTCTCCAACGTGAACTATTGCTCTTCCATCAACTATGCTAATTTACTGGATATGAGTTAAAACATCAGAGTTTCTTTGATTTCCTTTCTCTTACTATTAGTAATTTGGGGCATTCTTTCATGTGGTTGTTAATTGTTTGCAATTCTGCTTTTGTGAATTGTTTATTTCATGAACTTTGAAGAAGCTCTTATTTTAAGACAGCAAGTAAGTTCTGACTCTGAATATTTACAATTGACATTTTTTCTTTTTCTAATATAATTTTGTTTATTTCATTGAATATTTCCCAATTAAATTTTTAAGAATGTTTCACATTTATTATTTTGAAATTTTGAGTTATAAATTCTCTCCTTGCATGCCGCACCCCCCACATCGCTTGAGAAGGCAAGCAATTTTTCAAGTGGTACAGTGGATAGAGCGCTGGGCCTGGAGTCCAGAACGCCCGAGTTGGAATCCTGCCTCAGACACTAGCTATGTAACCCTGGGAGAGTCACTTAGCCTGTTTGCCTCATGAGTTTCCTTATCTATAAGATGAACTGGAGAAGGAAATGACAAGCCATTCCAGTATCTTTGCCAAGAAAATCCCAAATAGAGTTATGAAAAGTCAACAACTAAACAACAAATACATGTGAAGTCACATAAAACATATTTCCTATAAGCCATGCTGCAAAAGATACACAAGAACTATAAAGCATGTATATATGTATACACACACACACACACACACACACACACTTCACTCTGTATTCGTCATTCATCAGTTCTCTCTCTCTGGAGGTAGATAACATTTTTCATCATGTGTCCTTTGGAATTGACTTGCATCATAGTCTTGATGACAGTAGCTAAGACCTCCACAGTTGAACATCCTTAAATTGCTGCTGTAACTCTGTACAGTATTTTCCTCATTCTGCTCACTTCATTTTTCATCAATTCATATAAGATTTCCCAGGTTTTTTCAATCCATTTTGCTTGTTATTTCTTTTAGCAAAATAGCATTCCATCACAATCATATACTACAATTTGATCAGGCATTCCCCAATTGATAGCCTCAATTTCTAATTCTTCACCACCACAAAAGGATGTTTTTGTACAAATAGGTCATTCCCCCTTTTGTTTGATCTTTTTGGGGTATAGGTACAAACAGTTTTATAGCTCTTTGGTCATAGTTCCAAATTGTTCTCTAGAATGGTTGAACCAGCTTATAACTCCACCAACAGTGGCTTTATTTTTCCATATTCCCTCCAGCATTTGTCACTTTCCTTTTCTTTCATGTTAGCCAAAATGATAGATATGAGGTGGTACCTCAGAATTCTTTTAATTTGCATTTATATAATCTTTAGTGATTTAGAGCACTTTTTTCATATGACTATTGATAGCTTTGATTTCTTCTTCTGAAAACTGCTTGTTCATATCATTTGTCCATATATAGATTGGGGAATGGCTCTTATTTTTATAAATTTGGCTCAATTCTCTATATATTTGAGAAATGAAGTCTTTATTAGAGAAACTTACTTTAAAGATTTTTTCCCCAGATTCGTGCTTTTCTTTTTCATTTTGTCTGCATTAATCCTATTCATGCAAAACCTTTTTAATTTCATATAATCAAAATAATCCATTTTACTTGCCATAATCCTCTTTATCTCTTGTCTAGTCGTATATTCCTCTTTTACCCATAGAGCTGACAGGTAAATTTTTCCATACTCCACTAATTTTTTATGATATCACCCTTTATGTCTAAATCGTTTGTCCATTGTCACCTTATTTTGATACATGGTACATTTTTTTCTTTTTTTAAATTTTTTAAAAATTTTATTTTTAGTTTTTAGTTTTCAACTTTCATTTCCACAAGATTTTGAGTTACAAATTTTCTCCCCATCTCTACCCTCCCCCCCACCCCAAGATGGCATGTATTCTGATTGCCCCTTTCCCCAGTCTGCCCTCCCTTCTATCACACCACTCCCTCTCCCCTATTCCCTTTCCCCTTACTTTCTTATAGGGCAATATAGATTTCTATATCCCATTGCCTATATATCTTATTTCCCACTTGCATGTAAAAAAGATTTTTTTAACATTTGTTTTTAGAATTTTGAGTTCCAGATTCTCTCCCTTCTTCCCTCCCCAGGCAAGCAATTCAATACGGGTTATACATGTATTGTTATCTAAAACACATCCATAATAGTCTTGTTGTGAAAGACTAACTCTATTTTCCTCCATCCTATCCTGTCCCCTTTTATTCAATTTTCCACTTTGACTCTGTCCCTTTTCAAAAGTGTTTGCTTTTGACTATGTCCTCCGCCAATCTGCCCTCCCTTCTATCATCCCTCCCCTCTTATCTCCTTCCCCCCTACTTTCCTGTAGGGTAAGATACACAATTGAGTGTGTATGTTATTCCCTCCTTAAGCCACATCTGATGAGAGCAAGATTCACTCATTCCCCCTCACCTGCCCCCTCTTCCCTTCCAACAGAACTGCTTTTCATTGCCACTTTTATGTGAGATAATTTACCCCATTCTATCTCTCCCCTTCTCCTTCTCCAAATATATTCCTCTCTCACCCCTTAATTTTCTATTTTTAGATATCATCCCTCATATTCAACTCACCCTGTGCCCTCTGTCTTTATATATGTATATTCCCTTCAACTACCCTAACACTGAGAAAGGCCTCAGGAATTAAACACATCATCTTTCCATGTAGGAATGTAAACAAAACAGCTCAACTTTAGTAAGTCCCTTATGATTTCTCTTTCCTCTTTACCTTTTCATACTTCTCTTGATTCTTGTATTTGAAAGTCAAATTTTCTATTCAGCTCTGGTTTTTTTCATCAAAAATGCTTGAAAGTCTTATATTTCATTGAAAGTCCATATTTTGCCCTGAGGTATTATACTGTTTTGCTGTGATTCTTGGTAGGTGATTCTTGGTTTTAATCCCAGCTCCTTTTACCTCCAGAATATCATGTTCCCAGCCCTTCAATCCTTAATGTAGAAGCTGCTAGATCTTGTATTATCCTGATTGTGTTTCCACAATGCTCATTTTTTTTCTTTCTGGCTGCTTGCAGTATTTTCTCCTTGACCTGGGAACTCTGGAATTTCGCTACTATATTCCTAGGAGTTTTGCTTTGGGGGATCTTTTTCAAGAGGAAATTGGTGGATTCTTTCAATTTCTATTTTACCTTTTGATTCTAGAATAATAGAGCAATTTCCTTGATAATTTCTTGAAAGATGATGTCTAGGTTCTCTTTTTGATCATGGCTTTCAGGAAGTCCAATAATTTTTAAATTATCTCTCCTGGATCAATTCTCCAAATCAGTGGTTTTTCCAATGAGATTTCACATTGTCTTCCTTTTTTTTTCATTCTTTTGGTTCTGTTTTGTAATTTCTTGATTTCTTATAAAATCACTAGGTTCCACTTGCTGGATTCTAATTTTTAAGGCCGTATTTTCTTCAGTGATCTTTGGGACCTCCTTTTCCATTTGGCTAATTCTGCCTTTTAAGGCATTCTTGTCCTCATTGGCTTTTTGGAGTTCATTTGCCATTTGGGTTAGTCTATTTTTAAGGTGTTATTTTTTCCAGTATGTTTTAGGGTCTCTTTTAGCAAGTTATTGACTTGTTTTTCATGATTTTTTTGCATCACTCTCATTTCTTTTCCCAATTTTTCCTCTACTTCTCTTACTTGCTTTTCCAAATCCTTTTTGAGCTCTTCCATGGACTGAGACCAATTTATATTTTTCTTGGAGGCTTTTGATGTAGGATCTTTGACTTTGTTTACTTCTTTTAGCTGTATGTTTTGATCTTCTTTGTCACCAAAGAAAGATTCTATAATCTGAGTCCTTTTATGCTGCCTGCTAATTTTTCCAGCCAATTACTTGACTTTTGAGCTCTTTGTCAGGATATGACTGCTTCCAGAGTGGAGAGTGCTTTGTTCCAAGTTTCAGGGGTTTTATGCTGCTGTTTTCAGAGCTACTTCTATTCTAAGATGGTGCGATACTCCTCTCCTGGCTGGTGCTCTGGTCTGTGAGTACAAGCACTCCTTTCTGGCATGTAACTACCAGGAGAACTCCCTCTCCACAGCCACCACAAGCTCTGCCACACCAGTGCTCCTCCTCCCCCAAGGACCACCAACCAGGACTGTGATGCAGATCCCAGCAGAGCAAAGCAAAAGAATCCTGCCTCAGCACCAGCAAAGAGATCCCTGCCCTCCTGCTTTGATCAGCTGCTTGATTCTCCCCACAGTCTGTGGGCATGGAGCTCTGGAAGCAGCCACTGCCATTGCTGTAGCCACCTCTGCCCACCTCCCTGCCCAGGTCCAACGGTTTTCCCACTGACCTGCTAAGTTGTCTTTGGTGTTTGTGGGTTTAGAAATCTGGAAATTGCCACAGCTTCCAGTGATTCAGTGCCCTGAGGCCAGCTCCTCCTGATCTACTCTGGCCTGGTGTCTTCTGGCACAACCCACACAGGGCTGTGCTCTGCCCCCAGCGTGGTGCAATAGACCCTTCCCAGAGACCATCCAGGATGTCTTGGGCTGGAGACTAGTTTCACTCTGTCATTTCATGGGTTCTGTATATCTAGAACTTGTTTAGAGTCATTTTTACAGGTGTTTGGAGGGATTTGGGGGAGAACTTAAGGGAGTCCCTGTTTTTAGGCTCCCATCTTGGCTCCACCCCCTACATTTTTTTTTCCTTAACTAGACCTGTGATTTTATTGTTGAAGTTAATCACCAGTGTGGAAATTTCTTCTGCCAATGCAGTTTTCAATAATGAACTTTGTGGGGCATTGACAGATAAAGTGATTTGTTCATTCACACAGTTACTATAAAAGAGTTGGGACTTGAACCCCAAGCTTCCTGACCTTATCTGTCTATCTATCTCCACCACTCTCTACAATTCTCACCAGCCAAAAAGTTAAAAAATCATTTGGCTCTTCTTTGCACTATACTGTAATAAACCTCATTAATTTATAAATATCATACTGAGGTATGTCAGGTACAGTAGAATATAGTAGTATAACAATGGTGAGAAAGTCCTTTAGAAAGCTAACACAACTCAACAAATACTTGGGTCAATTAAATTAATAATATAATAATAGTTAATATTTATATAACACTTACCACATGCTAGGCTAAGTGTTTTACAAATATTATCTAATTTGAACCTCAAAACTATGCAGAGAAGCAAGTAGTATTATTACCCCATTTTACACTTGAGGAAACTGAGGCAAATATAAGTTTCTTTCCCAGAGTTATATAGCTAATAAATATGTGAGGCCTTAATTGAACCAAGGTCTTCCTAAGTCCAGGCCTAACATTTTATCCATTGTACTATCTAGCTGCTCTCAAATATTCAATTCAACAAGGGGTACAGCCAATTTGGTGGAGTAAAGGAAGGAACTGAGCTGAACTCTTACAACATTCCCCTCCAAACAATGTTAAAGTAACTTTTCAAATCAAATTTTTGAATAGCAGAACCAACAAAAGATCAGAGTGAGACATTTTTCCAGTCTAAGACAACTTAAAAGGTCAGAAGGAGAGATCAGTGACACTAGGGTGGGAGCCAACCTGAAGGTCAGCACCATTAGCAACTGTGAGCTCCAGAGGCTGCTGTAATAGTGGTAATAGCAGCTTCAAGAGCTCTCAGCCAAAAAGAGTAAGGAGATCAGACAATTGGTCAGAAAGATATTACAGGTGACCTTTTGCTGGCACTGGGTGCAGCTGGCCCTGGTTGGCAAATCTATTGCCCATATACAATTCTGGGTCTTAGTTCCAGGACCAAAAGCTGTACTTATGGTGGGTCACAAGGGACCCTGGTCACAGTTACAAGGCAGAAAGGAGCACTAGCTTTTGTGGATACAGAAGCAAGACACCTGGTAACACTTCCGGGACAAGAGGAGTGCTAGTGACTGCAGAGGAGCAGCATCCTTCTTGAGTTGTTGTTTGTACTTCATTTCCAAAAGAACCCAGTGACATCATGGGGTGATGTCTTGACTTAGATGTGAATTAAATCTAAGTAAGGCAAAGTTCACAAAGTTATCAGTCTCACTCTCTTTTCCAGAGTCATCAAAGTCCATTGATAGACCAGTCAACATGACTGGTGATGCAGTGGATGATGTTGGCATCTTTGATCTATGACCAAGCTCTAAGCACTCCACAGTGCCTGCTTCAGCCATCTTCATGGCCATTGGATCAAATTTTTCTCATCCAACAATTCCTTGGGAGAATTCTTCATATCCTTGGGATAGATATCCCTCTAACTCACCAATGGGTTTGAGGCCTGTTAGTTACCCTCAACCTAGTTTAGCCTTTCTGTTCACCTGGTTTACTAGGGAGTAGCTTCTGTTCATGCTACAGTTTCTTGAAGCCGCAGGTCAGAATTGGGTGAAGATAGACACCAAAGGTGGATAAGCAGCCCTGGAAAGGACTTGGCAAGCCCTCACACCAGCGATGCTAGTCCTCCCTAAACACCCTTCCTGGGTAAAGACCAGAGCACAGACCAGGAGAGCAATGACCACACCTCTCCTTGGATCACACTACCTTGGAAGTACAAAAAACTTGCTCAGCCCTCAGAACTAAGTCTGAAAACAATAACATGAAAAAGCCTGAAGTTTGACACAATCCCTCCATACCCTGAGGTTAACAGAGGCTGACTAACATAAAGTTCAAAGTTAAGAAATAGGCTGGGAGAATGAGAGAATTATAAAAAGAGAATTTCACCATAAAAAATGACTACAGTGGCAGGAAAGACAAAGACTTAAACTCAGGAGATGACAGCAATGTCAAACACCTACAACCAAAACCTGAAAGAAAAATGCTAGTTGGAACCAAACCCAAAAAGAATTTTTGGAAGAGTTAAAGAAAGAGATAAGAGTAGAAGAGACAAAATTGGGAAAAAGAAAGAGAGGGATGCAAGAGAGTTATGAAAAGAGAATTAACAGCTTGTTAAAAGAGGCACAAAAATATTTAAGAATATAACATCTTTAAAAAAAGAATTGGCCAAATGGTAATGGCACAATAATTCCCTGAATAAACTAACTTTTTAGAAAGCAGCATAGGTAAAATGGAAAAGGAGGTACAAAAGCTCGGTGGAGAAAATAATTCTTTACGACTTGTATTTGGGCAAGTAGAAACTAATGACTCCATGCGAAATGAGGAAACACCAAAACAAAGTAAAAAGAATGGAAAAATAGAAGACCATGTGAAATATCTCACCAAAACACTGACCTGGAAAATATATCAAAGAGAAACAATTTAAGAATTATTGGACTACCTGAAAGCCATAATAAAAAAGCCTACATATCTTATTTCAAGAAACTATAAAGGAAGGCCACCCCAATATCTTAGATCCAGAGGATCAAATAAAAATTGAAAGAATCCACTGATTACCTCCCAAAAGAGATTCCAAAATGAAAACTCCCAAGAATATTATTCCAGAATTCCCAGGTCAAGGAGAAAATATTGCAAGCAGCCAAAGAAACAATTTAAATATTGTAGAGATATAGGACCACACAAGATTTAGCTGATTCCATGTTAAAGGAGCAGAGGGCTCGAAACATGATATTCCAGAGGGCAAAAAAGCCAGAATTACAACCAAGAGACACCTACCAAGAAAAATTGATCATAATTCTTTGGAGGAAAAAATGGATATCTAATGGAATAGAAGACTTCCAGAAAGACCAAAGCTGAATAAAAAAAAATCTAAAATTCAAGCAGACGTCCCAAGAGAAGCATAAAAATGAGAAAGTGAGACTATATGAGGAAGTAATCACAAGGAATTCAATAATTTTAAACTGTTTATATTCCTATATAAGAAGATAATATTCATAATTCCTATGAACTTTATAATTATTGGGGAAATTAGGAGGAGTCTACACAGAGAGCTTGAGTTTGAGTTGATTATGTTGAGATGATCTCAAAAATAATAAAGGAATCAGAAAGAGCAATGCACTGGAAGAAGGGGGAAGGGAGAGGTAGAATGGGGAAAATTTCCTCACATAAGAGAGGCACAAAAGGAAAAGTTTTTATAGTGGAGGGAAAAATAAGGAGGGCGGAGACAATACTTGAATCTCACTCTCATTAGAATTGGTTCAACAAAAGAAGAATATATATACACATTCAATTGGGTATAAAAATCTATCTTACCCAATAAGGAGGTAGTAGGGGAATAGGGTAAGAGAAATGGGCTAAGGGAAATGATAAAAGGGAGGGCAGATTAAGGGAGGCAGTGGTCAGAACCAAAACAAATTTTTGAGGAGAGATAGGATAAAAAGAGTAAGAAAAAGATAAACAAAAGAAAATAGGATGAAGGGAAATATACAGTTAGGAATCAGAATTGTGAATATGAATGGGATGAGCTCACCAATAAAATGGAGGTGCATAGCAGAATGAATTAGAAAACAGAATCCAACAATGTGCTGTGTCTAAAAGACACACTTGAAACAGAAAGACATGCACATATTTAAAATAAAGGGTTGTAGCAGAATCTATTATGCTTCAGCAAAAGTTAAAGAGGCAGGGGTAGTAATCTCTCACTTCTCAAATATATAGGAAACTGAGTTAAATGCAGAAAAATAAAAGCTATACACAACAAAAAATGGTCAATGGCTATAAAGTCAGGTTTCAGAAGGGTAACTCAAAACTATCTATAGTCATATGAAAAAATGTTCTAGATCACTATTTAGAGAAAGGCAAATTAAAACAATTCTGAGACACCACTTCATACCTATCAAAAATGAAAAATGCTGGAGGAGAGAAGAAAAACTAGGTACAATCAAAACCATTGGTGGAGTTGTGAACTGGTCCAATCATTCTGTAGAAAACTTTGGAACTGTGCCCAAAGGGGTATAAAACTGTGCATACCCTTCAACCCAGCAATGCCACTACCAGGTATTTACCCCAAAGAAAGCAAAAAAAGGAAAAGTACCTATATGTACAAAAATATAGCAGCTCTTTTTGTGGTGGCAAAGAATTGGAAATTGAGAGGATGCTGCTCATCAATTAGGAAATGGCTGAACAAGTTAGGGTATATGATTGTGAAGAAATATTATTGTGCTGAAGGGGTGCTGAAGAAATGATGAAGGGGTTGTTTCCAGAAAAAAAAAACATGACAAGACTTATATGAACTAATGCAGTGAAGTGAGAACTGAGAGATCATTAAGCACAGAAATAGCAAGGCTGTGACAACTATCAACTGAAAGATTTGGTTACTCTGATCAATACAATGATCCAAGACAATTTCAAAGGACTGATGGTGAAAAAATGCTGTCTACCCCCAGCCTGTGTTGCCAATCAAAATGGGCTCTTGGCACTTAGTTCAAACAAGTGCATTTGAAGAGTTTGGCCTTTATTTCCTTGATTAAATTAGGAGTCCTTGATGACTTCCTTGCCTCAAGGAAAGCCTAGTTTACATGGGTTTGAGTGACATGTTTGTGACATCAGAGGCTTTTAGACCACATGGGTTTAAGTCGCATCTTTGTGATGATTTTAGGTCACATGGGTGAGTCGCATGCGTGACTCACCCTTGACCCTGAAAAAGATATAAAACCAGGGGTTGGCTTTCTTTTTTTTTCAGAGCTCTGACCCACAGCAGTGGTGGCACGAGTGACTCTTGGCCAGCCCTTGTTATGAGCTCCCGGGCTGAACTTTGATGTTGGTAACTATGAATTGTATTTGGCCTGTCTGTCAAAGTTTGTAATTTGTTTGTATTTGCTCTGAAGTTCAGGGTGCTGGCTATTTCACCTGAACTAAGTGTATGGTATTTGTATGCTGAATTAAAGTAAGCTTGTTAACCCCTTAATGTTGCTTTCCTTAGTAAAGCAGATCAAAAGAACCTGGGCTTTTGCAGCATTCTGTGAGCTAGTTGTTGTTGATTTTACACCCCCCCACAGCTGCTGCTAGCCAGATTATAGAAACACAGCCTCCAGAAAAAGAGAGAGAGAGGGAGAGGATGCTGATAAACTCTGAGTGCAAATTGAAGTATAATATTCTTGCTTGCTTTATTTTCTTTTTCTTATTTTTTGTGATATGGTTAATATGGAAATATATTTTGAATGGTTTCTTAAGTATAATTGCCATTGTTTTGTTTGCTTTTACAATGGAAAGAGGAAGGAGACAATTGGGAACTCAAAATTTAAAAAGGAAAACTGTTAAAAATAAATAATAAATTTGGAAAAGTTAATTCAACAAACATTGATTAAATATTGCCTATAATTTGAGAACTCCTTAAGGGATTAACATTTTGTGGATTTCTGTACCCCATTCTATTATTAAGGCACAGAAAAGGATGCAATATCTAACTGGGATTGTTGATTTCCAACAAAAGTGGAAGCCTGAATACCCCCAGAGAATTCTTTTTTCCTAGCAAGAGTGAGGTCTAAAAAATCAGAGCACAGGCTGAATTGTTTTAACATTTCAAAGTTGTTAGAAGAAATACTCTCAGGGGATATTGAATTGCATAATGCTTTTTAGTTTCATCCGGTGTGTTTATTCTTTGAGAATATTCCCAAACCATAGTTTTACTAATAAGAACAAGAGAAGTTTTAAAGCTTCATTCATGTTCCATTTAAAAAATATATATATATATATATAGATAGATAGATATAGATATGTATATATGCATTCTATTTCTCATTCTACTTCCTAGTTCTTTAAATTTCTCTCTTTCACCTAGGGGAGGATTAAACTGGACATTACTGTATTTCTTAGGATGACCTGTTTTCCTAAAAATGACATCTACAAATAAATTAGAAATACTTTTTTTAAGTCCCAAACTGGAACATTTTCAAATTGTATTAAAAGCAGCTGGAGATGAATTCCTTTTTTGAGATGAGTGTTCACTTCATGTCTTATTAAGCACATTTCTTTAAAACATTTAAATGATATCCCTTTAAAAATATTCCATTTAGAGTGATATTTTAACACATGCCTGACACTTTAGATATGAATTCTTCATGGGCTTCTTCGAAAGGAAGAAATGTTATGACCACTAAATACACACATATGTTTATGTTTTTCAGTTTAGGTATTTTCTCCTTCTCTCTCCCCTTGTTTTTTATATTTTGTATTTTGTCTTCCCTCATTATATTATGCTTTCTTTGAGGGCAAGGACTGTCTTTCTTGTTTTTTTCATTATCATTATTTGTATCCTCAGTTCTTAGTACAGTACCTGGCACATAGTAGGTGCTTCATAATATTGACTATTTACTCTATATTATGGGAGCAGCTAGGTGGCACGATGAATAGATTGCCAGGCCTGGAATCAGGAAGACTCATCTTCCTGAGTTCAAATCCAGCTTCAGACACTAACTAAATGCGTGACCTTGGATAACCCACTTAACTCTGTCTCAATTTCCTCATCTGTAAAATGAGCTGGACAAGGAAATGGAAAACCATTGCAGTATCTTTGCCAAGAAAATGCCAAAAGTCAGATATGACTGAAACCACTGAACAACCACAACAACAACACTGTATATTACACTTTCAAGATTATTATTGTGGAACTGCTTGATGAAATCTAATCCATTTCTACCAGAAAAGTTGTCTCTGGAATTATTTGTGTGTGTCTTTAAGAAATTTTTGGGAAGAAAATTGGGCCCATAAAAGCAACATCTCCCTTCTTCCCATAATTAATGACAGGTAGGCCTCGCTTCCATAAAAAGAGTTGCCTGATTTTGATAGACTTGCCTTGTCCAAATGAAAGAAGAAAAGTAAAACAACCAATTTCACTGTTTTACATATTGAAAAGCTTATCAGCGGTCAAATCAGTCAAAATTTTAAATAGATTTATGTGAATAGCAATAACCAAAGCTGGGTTTATTTGATGCCAAAAGACCTGATGAAAGAAAGAAAAATTTGGTCCACAAACCAGTAATATGGACTATATAGTACCAATCGTCTGGTTTTATAAAAGTATTTTTTTTTTACAAATTTGACTGATGACAATGAGTTCAGACATTCCATGTGTAAATGACAAACCTTGGATCTCAAATTACTACAAACCCTCCATCAAACTTTCTTCTTCTCCCCAACCCCACAATAATGCTCTTGCTTCTAGTTCAAAGCTAAAGCCCAACCAGTTCATCTGACCATCGGCTGCTATTGAAAGCTTTGCTAGTGAACTGGCCAATGAACTTGGAACTTAGATCACTTAGAACTAGATCAAAGAACTACCATATTTCCCCACGTATAATATGTACCCTTTTTTGAAAAATTTTGGGTCTAAAAACTGGGTATGTCTCATACAGTGGTTGTACATTTTTTTACTCGCATTTCCTGGTTTTTCGCACTTCTTGTCTTTACACTCATTGTTTCGCATTTGTTACTGGTATATTAGATTACATTTTGCCATGTTCTGCCCAGAAATGACTCAGAAAAGCTTTTCATACAGTGCTGAATTCAAGTTAAAAGTGATCCAGTTTGCAAAAGTGAATGGAAATCGTGCTGCTGAACGTAAGTTTTCTCCTTTTCCAATTGAGAAAACAATCTGAGACTGGCTACGGGAAGAAGAAACCCTACTGAAAATGCCATGGCAGAAGAAGGCCATGAGAGGAAAGTCGGCAAAACAGCCTGATTTAGAGAGGGAATTGAAGATATGGATTGAAGAGCAAAGGGCAATTGGAATTCCTGTGTCCACAAAGGTGGTTCAGCATGAGGCAAGAAGAATTGCTGATGAAAAAGAAGTTACTGATTTCAAAGGAGGACACAATTGGTGCTTCAGGTTCATGAAACGGCATGGACTAAGCATGTGTACATGCACCAGACTTGCCCAAAAGATGCCTGAAAGTTATGAGCAGATGAATAAAAGTTGAGTTCAATAACCTCATATAATACATTTTTTTTTCAAATATCGGGCCCTAATATTAAGGTGCATCTTATATGTAGGGAAATGCAGTATGTGTTTTTATATAGTTTCCTATAGTTTCTCTATATAGCTTCCTAGATCACTTAGAACTAGATCAAAGCAGAATTCACTGTAAAGTGAACTGCAAAAGTGCAGAAATTCTCTGTAAAGCCAGTCTGCTATGGTCTGACACCCAAGGGGGCTTTTTGATGAAAGTTGCAGAAGAAGCTTATAACACTCTTTTCCCTCTAACATGACACCCATGCCGAGATGTTGAGGGCAAAATTTTTCAAGACTTAAGTGTATGACTAAGAAGGAGATGGGAAACAGTATACTAAATAGATCTACTCTTTTAGATCTCTCAGAGCAAGACTTGATTCAGTGCCAAACATCCAGCTGACAACTGAAAAATTAAGTTAAACGAAACAGATTGTTTGACCTATACAATGGAAAAATTTCAAGAATTGACTGAAATTCTCAATTTTTATTCAGATTTTGTCATGAAAACAGTCCTCCGCTGCCACCAAGATTGTAGCCACCTTGCCTCTGAGCTTAAATCCAACACCATCAAATTAATGAGTCCAAGGTAGAACCCTACGAACGTGTATTTTTAGAGCTCTGGAGGAGAATCCATCAAAAAAGACAGAGAAGGAGTGGTCAGATAGGTAAGAAGAAAAACATGAGAGACTGGTGCCCTGAAAACAGAGAGAGGAGACGACCAGAGAGAAAAGAATAATCACCATTGTCAAAGGCTGTGGAGAGGTTGATGGGGTAAAGAAAAAAGCAAATTAAAGATGTAGCAGTCCTCTCTCTATATATAGCCAAAATCACTGACTGATTGGAACAAAGATCAAAATAAACATCAAATTAGAAGGATAGATATGAGCATAAGAAATTTTATATAATTGTCACAACTTCAATTTAACTTCTTTTATAAACTTATGCATTATAAATGGGAAATAGACAAAAGCTGAAACATAGTCTTTATCACTTTTTCCTAGAGAAGTTTAACTGATGCAAAACAGTGAAAATGCCAAGTGTCCAAAAATTACCAATCAATACTCCCAAATATAAAGAACAGCTATGAAATTAAAACAAATTTATTCAAAACATTATGAAAAGTAAATGCAAAAGACTATGAACATCATCACCTCACAAACCCACATCTGTTTAAAAAATAAGACAAGAAGAAAGCCAGCTTACTGCAAGAGCATCTGTAAGTGAAACTTAAGGGAAAAGAAAACAGTAAGCAGACATGAAATGAATTAATGTGCTCAGCTGCTAATGCCTTCATCTCGAAGGCTATTTTTCAGTATTTATCTTGTATGTGCCAACTTATGTATATGTTTCTCCTCCACTGGAATGTAAGATGCTTAAGGGTAGTGACTATTTTTAATTTTCCTTTGTATTCCTAGAGTTTAGTTCAAGGTCTGGCACATACTTAATAAACTCTTGTCAGATGATTGATTTTTATTCTGATCTAGGGAACCACCAGAATTACCACATTTGGACTCTTACCACCTTGGTACTCAAAACCTAATATACTATTGCGATGAGTTGTAATCGTACTTAATAAGGCGAAAAACAAACCATACTGTTTGTGAGGGAGGGAGCAATGAAGGAATAGAATGGTAGGGTAGAGAGTGCAAAGATTAAATAACTCAGACTTAAGTGGTCCCAGGTACATCTAAGGTAGATGGTTTTTGCTATTCATGATAAGCCATGAATTCTTCATTAAATGAGTCAATTAAGCTCATCTAATTTTGCAGGAATATAGGCTTATATTGCTGTACCTTCTCTTTCATATGGAATTTCTTGGGTTCAGAGTCAGGAACTCATAGGCTCCCTTTTATATGGTCCATGGTAAGTTTTTGTACAAAATTGCAGCATATATTTAAAATGGAATCAAGATTCTTTACAACTTAGCTCAACTCTTCATAGGGAGAATGATTATTCTGTATTCATGATAGGTTATGAAAAGTTCATTAAAAGCAAAAGTTCATGTAGAAAGAATGCTACATTTGAAGTCAAAAGACCTAGGCTCAAATTCAAGCTCTATGACCTGACTACTTTTGTGACCTTAGGTAAATCACTTAAACTCTGTAAGAAACCCTCAGTTTCCTTATCTGTAAAATAATGAAGAGAAGGATTGGAATAAGCCATTTCTAAGGTCCTTTCTAGCTGTGCCTCTATAATCCTATGGTCCTATGATTCATAGGGGGTATGGGACTTGGACCAAAAAAAACCACTGCAAAAATTTCCCTTTGGAGAAGAATTACCTGTTTCATTCCTAGGCTCTGAGAAAAGACAGATGCTTCTAGTTAGTGCCTTGATTGATGCTCCTCAGTGAGATTTCCCCAATGAATGGTTTCTCTCCAAAAGGAAATTCTTCTCCCAGGAATCAGAAGAGGTACAGATAGGTAATGCTTTCTTTAAGTCTTCAATCTATTTTTAACTTCCTCCTCTTCCTCACTGAAGTCAAGGTTAGAATCTAAATATCATTCTGACCTAGAGTTAGAAACTCCTTTGGATCACTTTATAATATCCAACTGCTAACCTGTATTCAGCCTCGTTGTAGAGAATTCTCTTTGAAAAAAACTGCCAAGATCTCTCTAGGTCCTCAAGTGTTTTTCCCAGGAGAAAATTCTTTCCTCCCCCTCATATGTAAATGAATAGGAAAGAAATAAGCACAGGAACAAGTGCTAAATCCAAGGGTCAAAGATATTAATTTCCTTTCATCTAGCTATATTCCTACCTTTATTATATATATATATATGGTTAGCAACATTTATTTAGACATCATTTTTCTGAAAAGACCAAATCAGTTTAAAGTTATTATCTCACTTTTCTTAATAATGTTGCTAAGAGGAAATGGGGCAGCATGTATGTTTTACTGATTAGGCTCTAAGATTCAACAAGATTTTAATATGAATATTTAAGAAAAAACTTTGCTCTCACATTATTAATATATCTTGAAAAATGTTTATAATTTCAGCAACATCAGGACAATACTACCTTTAGACTCTACTCCCAACCTCCTTCTCTAAAGCTATCCAACCCCTCCACTGTGCTCTCTGGAATGTCACACATAGGCAAGAAATTGCATTATATCTTAAACTTTTTTCCTTTCTCTCTCTCTGCATCTTTTTGTACTTACTGCAACCTGGCTCCCTACTGATGTCACAGCTTCACTAGTTATTCTTTCCAGCGCTAGTTACATTTTCTATTATTCCCTGGACACTGGATTAGGAGAGCTAGATTTCTCCTTGTCTCCAATCATCCCATTCTAGGCTCTGCCTCTACCACCCTCGTTCCCCACTTCAGCCTATCCTGCACTCAACTTTCAACTTGATCTCCCTAAAATAAGCAGAACATACCATTCCCCCTTCAGTAAGTTCCAGTGGCTCATTGTTATCTCCAAGATTAAAGTTTAAAAAATCCACTTGGTTTTCAATGCCCTTCATAAACTCACACTTCCTCCCTTTCCAGTCTTTTTCATAGCATATTCTCCTCCATATACTCTGTGATCCGGTGACACTGGCCTCCTTGCTATTATTTAAAAGTGATACTTGGTCTTCTGACTCTGAGCATTTTCACTCACTGCCTCTGCCCGTGCTTGGGACTTTCTCCCTTCTTACTGCTCTCCCTAGCTTCCTCGGTTTTCTTCAAGTCTATAAAAATGTCCCATCTTCTCCATTCCTTTCCAATGTAATCTTATTGCCTTCCCTTTCAGGTTACTCCCAAATTAACCCGTGTACATCTTGTGTGTATTTAGGCTTTTTGAATTTTGTCTCCCCCACTAGACTGTGAGCTTCTGGAGAAAAGGAACTGTTTTTCCTTTTAATTTCTTTTTTTGCCTCAGTACTTAGTACGATACTTGGCACATAATAGGTGCTTAACAAATTCCAGCCTCTAATATTGTGCTCTGCTTTTGTCCCAATTATGTACTGGTATACATGTGGTATACGGTTAGTACTGTAGAGAGAAATAAGCAAGATAATATGTGGAAAATTGCCCAAAGCTTTAAATTATCTCAAACTGTTATTTCACAAAGCCCATCTTTAAAATACCAATAATCTCCTGCTAAAATGACATGACCACAAATCATGGAAGACTGTGACTTTTAAAGAATTAAGTTCTCAAATAACTCAAAAGGTATATGGTGACTATAAGTAAGTTACGGCATGTTATATGGCATGAATGAGAAATGACATAATAGAAATGACTGTGGACATATATGGCCAGAAACATGCATACATTGTTTATGCTACAAGAATGAGATGCTAGATAGATAACTTGAATGATATACTTTAAACACTAACATATTAAAATAACAACTGAAAGTTTTCCAGCAAGCAAAATAGAACCTATATGGAGGAACTTGAGAAAAATATGGAGGACAATCACCCAGGATAGGAAGGTATAGAGGTCATGTGGCAAAGTGTTGGAAAAAAATGCCCATAATAATGAAATAATGCTTCTACCAAAGCACCAGATCATTTCTGATCTTGTATTTGTGATTTAGTTTCCTTCCTAGAGACTGTAGCTCTACAGCCCAAAAAAGAGGAAAAAGGGTGTCAGTGATCAAATTCATTTAGTCCAAATAGATAAGCAAATCAGATTTTTTCAGTTCCCAAAGTGGATGTATTGGATTAAATGATTCCACATGGTTGTCTGCTCTGATTTAGTTATTCAATAATTCCAACACCTCTATTTCACTTTTGGCTGTATAGATACTGGATGCTCTATATAAGGCATTTATTATTTTATACTTAAATGCTACAGTTCTGGGAATATATCTCTAAAATCATTCCTTTAAATAATTAAGAACCATACTGGAAAGTGGACATGGTGCAGCTAAATAAGCGAGTAATTTAAAAGAACAGGTGGAATTTAAAACACATACAGCCTGCATTTGATGGGACTATAATGTATAAAGCTTAATATGTCAGGTCCATTAAAGTCATTCTCACAGGCATAGACTTCCAGATGAGGTATAATATTCAGGAGACTGATGTAAGAGAATGACAAGGATAGTATCCTCTTTCCCCATTGATTTCTTATTCCTTGTAGCTCTTTCTGTCCATTTCTGTTTCTATCTCTCTGTCTCTCTGTATCCCTCTGTCTCTCTCTGCCTCTGTCTCTGTCTATCTCTCTCTGTTTCTGTCTCTGTCTCTGTCTCTCTCTCTCTCTTTCACACACACCTAACGCAAACACGCGCACACACACGCACACACACACACCACAAAATGGAAATAGCTTAAAAATTTTTCAAGAAAAAAAAGGAATAAAGATTTGTTAAAATTCTTATTTCAATAAAATAGGCACAGAGGCAGCTAGGTGGCATAGTGACTAGACCTGAGTGCAAATCCTTTCTCAGACATTTACTAGCTGCCACTTAATTTCTGTCTGCCTCAGTTTCCTCATCTGTAAAATGAGAATAATACCTCCCAAGATTGTTGTGAGGATAAAATGACATAATAGTTATAAAGCACTTTGCAAACTTTAAGGAATTCTATAAATGCTGTCTCTTATTATTAGTATCTGTTCCAAATTACACCAAATCCAGCAATATTGACTGTGAATTTCTCTTTAAATTGTTGTCAGGTTTAATGAATAAGCCATGGAATCCTGATTCTTTTGATTGCTTTTCTAAGTATAAGCTTGGAAAATTCACTTGACAACCCAGTTCACTTCATCACATGGCCCAAAGACCAATATTTATTAGAAGCCTTAGTTTGCAGGGCGGAGCCAAGGTGGCAGCTGGAAAACAGGGACTCACTTAAGCTCTCCCCCAAATCCCTCCAAACACCTGTAAAAAATGGCTCTGAACAAATTCTAGAGCTACAGAACCCATGAAATAACAGAGGGAAACAAGTTTCTAGCCCAAGGTGGCATGGATGGTCACTGGGAAGGATCTATGGCAACATACTGGGAGCAGAGCACAGCCCAGTGTGGGGCTGCACCAGGACCGACCAGACCAGGAGTCAGGTGGAGCAGGCCTTAGGGCCCTGAATCATTGAGCTGTGGCAGTTATCAGACTTCTCAAACCACAAATGCCAAAGACAATGAAGCAGGTTAGTGGGAAAACTGCTGGATCTGGGTGAGAGAAGTGGGTAGTCTGGCCTCCAGCCTTGGGGGTAGGGAGGTGGTGCAGCAGCAAGAAGCTCCTGTGGCTGCTTCCAAGGCTCCAGCATCAGCTGTTTCTGAAGTCCCTTGCCCACGTGGTGGGAGGAATCAAGCGGAGGATCAGAGCATGAGTGCAGGGATTGCTTTGCTGGCACAGAGACAGGGTTCTCTTGCTTTGCCCTGCTTGGATCTGGGTCGAGGTCCTGGTTGGCAGTTCTTGGGGGAGGAAGAGAGCTGCTGAGCAGAGCTTGCGATGACTCTGGAGTAGAAATAGCCATGAAAACAGCAGGGCAAGGCCCCTAAAGTTTGGGACACAGTACTCATTACTCTTAAAGCAGTCATACCCTGACAAAAAGCTCAAGGGTCAAGTAGTTGGCTGGGAACATAAACAGGCAACATAAAAAAACTCAGACTATAGAATATTTTTTGGTGACAAAGAAGATTAAAACATACAGCCAGAAGAAGTAAACAAAGTCAAAGAGCCTACATCAAAAGCCTCCAAGAAAGATAGGAATTGGTCTCAGGCCATGGAAGAGCTCAAAAAGGATTTGGAAAAGCAAGTTAGAGAAGTAGAGGAAAAATTGGGAAGAGAAATGAGAGCAATGCAAGAAAATCACGAAAAACAAGTCAATGACTTGCTAAAAGAGAACCCAAAAATACTGAAAAAATATCACCTTAAAAATAGACTAACCCAAAAAGCAAAACAGCTCCAAAAAGCCAGTGAGGACAAGAATGCCTTAAAAGGCAGAATTAGCCAAATGGAAAAGGAGGTCCAAAATACCACTGAAGAAAATACCACCTTAAAAATTAGATTGGAGCAAGTGGAAGCTAGTGACTTTATAGGAAATCAAGAAATTATAAAACAGAACCAAAAGAATGAAAAAATGGAAGACAATGTGAAATATCTCATTGGAAAAACCACTGACCTAGAGAATAGGTCCAGAAGGGATAATTTAAAAATTATTGGACTACCTGAAAGCCATGGTCAAAAAAAGAACCTAGACATCATCTTTCAAGAAATTATCAAGGACAACTGCCCTGATATTCTAGAACCAGAGGATAAAATAGAAATTGAAAGAATCCACCCATTGCCTCTTGAAAAAGATCCCCAAAAGAAAACTCCTAGGAATATTGTCACCAAATTCCAGAATTCCCAGGTCAAGGAGAAAATAATGCAAGCAGCCAGAAAGAAACAATTTGAGTATTATGGAAACACAATCAGGATAACACAAGATCTAACAGCTTCTACATTAAGGGATTCAAGGGCTTGGAATATGATATTCCCAGAGGTCAAAGGAGCCAGAATTAAAACCAAGAATCACCTACCTAGCAAAACTGAGTATAATACTCCAAGGCAAAATACAGATTTTCAATCAAATAGAGGACTTTCAAGCTTTCTGGATGAAAAGGCCAGAACTGAATAGAAAATTTGACTTTCAAATACAAGAATCAAGAGAAGCATGAAAAGGCTTTCATGAACTTTGGAGGCCATCTGTAGGATTTCCCATTTGTCCTCTAGCAGTGATCAATGGACAAAGCCCACTTGGAATCCTGGATTTGGACTTTTTCTTGATGTCCCAGCAGCATTCCTGGAACATCTGATAGCAGTGCCTACCTACATAAGGATCCAAGGACAGACTGGATCTGATAAGGAAAGCAGATTATAGGCTCTATCATGAAGAGCCCAGCACAAAAGATAGAAGGGGGACATCTTTAGTCTATCAACATGACTTCCAGCAACTCTGAGTTAACCCTTTGCCACATATGCTCTCTGAGCTTGAGCCTACTTCTTCCTGGACCTTGTATGTTCCAGTGAGGACAATGCATTGCAGACTTTAGGGGATGTTCAATACCAACTGTGTGAGCTACACCACCTTCATAAATATCCATAATTAAAATGTAAAAAAAGAAGCCTTAGTTTGATTTTACCTAAGAAGGACTGAGAGTTCTCTGAGGGCAGATTATCTTTAATAACACTATCCACTGTTTATTTCTTTAGTGTTTTCTGATAGCCATCATTTATTTATTTATTAAAGTTTATTATAAATTAACCTTCCTGAATTGCAACTAAAACATATAAGAATAGAAAAAAATAAAAGGGGGTGGGAATCTGAATCAATGCAAACTGGATGAAACAGTTTGGATGGAGCAGAAAAAAAAAACCTGTGAGGATTATTGGAATGTTCTCTGCATTCACTATTTAGCTATTTCAGGGATTTGTTATGTCATTCTGCCTCCCCCAATACAAATTACAATCCCTCCATGTTAAAGAAAGTTCAAGGAGTTTCTATGTCCTTCTATATTCAAACATTAACTAAATAGGTTATAACTAAGTTTGCATCTAGGACTGATGCTTAGAGTCTGAGACTCAGGCAGCAATCTATAAGGTTACAGCTAGTACAGAGAGGTACATCCCATTGGGGTAGTTGCCCATTATGATGTTTACCTGTTTCCAAGGAATAAATGCTCACACTGAAAATTTTAAATTTGACAATCACTCTCCAGCTTCTGTAGAGACTACCTGCAGCACATCTGGGCCTCATGACAAAATATGATATCATTTTGATAGTAGAAAATACTATAAACACTTTCTCCCTTATGCTACACATCCCACTGCCCTTGAGGATGCCTGTCTATTTCTGAAAGAGATGAGGTCTCCAGTTTATCTCATTTTTGATATATACTATTTGTTTTCTTTCATATAAACATTTTCCTTTACATGACATACTGCCTCCAGGCTAAAGGGCAGGCAGAATGCATGTATCCAACCAGGTGTTAGGCCTCCTATTATCAAATCACACTGCACAATTCTGTTATAGTGAAATCCTCATCTACCCAAAATAAATCCCTTTGTCATTGTCTATGTAGATAAATTACAATATGCCTAGACCAACTTGTAATATACTTTATAGGTTGTCATAATGGTGCACAAATAGGAATCTGATTGACTTTCCACCTCTAGGAAATTCCTTAGACTTAGAGAATTAGATCTGGTTGTCTTCCCCAAAATTGTCTGATTTGTGCTTCAAACAATCACTGTGATGACAGGATAGAGAGGTTATGCAACATGGTGGACTTTAGTTGTAATGCATTAGCAACATTATTAAAGTTTTATATAGTCTGGGACAATGTTATGCAGGTATTTTATGATTTTCAGTCCTATAGTGTTGTTTAGATTTATTTCACATTAAAAATGGGAAAAAATCTGCAAGTCCATTCCAAATTCCATATTGTCAATTTCTAGTGCAATCATAGCATCTCTACTGTCTTGCTATTAAACAATTACAATATGCTTTACAATTCTTACTGCCAGACCTTCATGTGGTTCTCTTTCAGTCCACCTCAGGAGCAGATATTCTCATTTTGCTGTTGTTCCTTATAAAACATTTGGGATGTGTGTGCAGGAAAGGTGCTCTGGGATGCACAAAACTATCCAAAAGATCCTCCACCTTTGGTTTGAGTTTAAGGTCTGGACAAATAGGCCTTCAATCATCACTCACTCCCTTGCATGCCCCTGAGACTTGAAAGCATCCTATCAGCAAGTGGCCTCACCAGAGATATTTGGTTGACCCAGCCAAGTTGTCTTGAAATAAGAGTTCACTTTTGGAATCTGCAGCCATCCTAAGTGGCTTTTTTCAAGTCTTCACCTCCTAGATAATAGAACTCCATTACTCAAGACACTTGCACTTGATGGAGAGAGAAAGTCTCCTGCATGAACCCTTCCTTTCCTATTTTCTTTAGCCTCCCTGCCAGCCACAGGATGTCTTTCTATAGCTACAAATATCAGAGTGTTTGAATAATGAAAAGAGGCTTTACATGAAGCAGAGAAGGAAAGGGTGAGGGGATGGTAATTCCTTTGTGAAAAAACCCTTTTAGCCTGAGCCCCCCGTAGAGGGCAGAGGAGAGAAATGATCAAAGAGCTTGCAAAAGGCCAATTCTCATGTGCGATGAGGTCTGAGGAACAGAAGTTATTATCCTAAAATGTCTGAGGAAGAGTCAATGTGGCATGTATATACAGAAGTCAAAGCGTAATGCCTTATTTATGAAGGCCAGCCTACTTTATTCAGGAGAGAAGTACCTATTACATATACATTTAGTGCTATTTTGAGCACATGTGAACTAGTCATTTTGACCATTACATTTAAAGTCTACAGAGAAATAAGATTATGGACTACTCTTGAGGGCCAAGAGGTCTGGCTCACATGAGCCCAGCCTTTGTACTGCTTTTAAGACTGAGGCAGTTTAAATAGTAGTTTTATCTTCTAAAAAAAGGAAATGTTAAAACTTTTTTTCAGAAACTTCATGTAGCCAGACCTTGAGACCCTATATTCAAGAGGCAAGTTCTTCTCTTAATTAGAAATCTCTCCTCACTCTATTGCAGATGTGTGTATGTGTTTGAAGGTCCCTAAATGTAATGATTGTGACAGATAATGGACAATGAATATTCACAAATGAATTTAGATATCTAAGGGATATCTATGCTTCTGGGAGGGAGGTGCTTATTTAGTAATCTCATTTATTACAAAGCCTGGAGTGGCCATCTGGCCTAAGAAGGGAGGCAGTAGAAAGAAGGTTGATCCTGAAGTGCTGAATGTGGAGTTTTGATCTGAGTCTGAAAAGCAGCTCCTCTACTTAAACCCCTATGCCATCCCAGGATATTCACTTAACCTCTTTAAGACTCAATTTCCTCATTTGTAAAATGAGAGGTTTGGGCTAGATGACCTACCAGGCTCTTTCCATCTCTGGATCTATTATGATCCTATGGTTTTGGAAGTAGAGAAAAATAGACTATTAATAATAGCCATTTGTATTTCATAAAGCTTCATGGCCTACAAAGTGCTTTCCTGACCAAAATCTTGTGAAGAAGGAAGTCTAAGTATTATCTCCATTATCTTGAAACCTAGATGTTTTCAAATCCTCACTATCTCTCACACCTATAGACAATCTGTTACCAAGCCCTGTTGTTTTTATATTTGTAACATCGTCTCTCAAATACTCTCCCTTGTCTCCTCTTATATTGACATCAGCCTGGTGTAGGCCTTCATCATCTTATGCTTGGGAGTGTTACATGAACCTGCTGGAGGGTCTGCCTGCCCTCAAGTCTATCCCATCCCACTCCATTCCATCTTCCACTCAGTCAATGAAGTGATTTTCCTGAAGCACAGGGCCAATCATGTCCAAGTACAGGTCCTACTCATTAAACTCTAGTGGTTCCATATCGCCTCTAGGATCCAATATGAAATCCCCTATTTGGTATTTAAAGGCCTTCATAACCTAGAGTGTACACACACACACACACACACACACACACACACACACACACACCTTTTCAATCTTCTTATGCTTTACTCCCCATTATGTTCTCTTTGATCCAGTGATACCAATCTCTTTTCTGTTCCATGAATAAGACACTCCATCTCTTGACTACAGGCATTTTCTTTGACTGTCCCCCATGTCCCACAGTCAAATAACAAGCAAATATCAGAGCCAAGACCTGAGCCCATGTAGTCTATATGTTGACTTTTCAAAATGTTTTCTCTGTTTTTGACATTTACTCATTCCACACTCCCAAATCAAACCTCTTATACTGTTGCTTGTGTAATAGTAGAAAAAAAACAGTAGGCTAGGATCCAAAAGACCTGGGTTCTTATTTTGGTTTTGCCACTAACTTACTATGAGACCTTGGTAAATTCATATAAACTCTCTGGTCCTTAAATTCTTCGTGCATGAAATAAAATGAAAGGGGTAGAACAATTTTAAATGCTCTCAGGCAGACAACTAGATATTTACCCTAAGCACCTTGACTTGGTTTCTGAACCTACCTCTCTTTCTTTAGAGCCTTTATTTTTAAAGCTCCTAGCCATGAATTAAAAGTATCATTTTTTCACCTGGACTTTATAAACTCTGCATTCCTAAAGTCTAGGGAATACTTCTGAATATGCCAAATATTCCTGTAAATTATTGCCTGTTACAAATTATAATATAACAGTCACTTTCTGTCAAGGTCATTTGCATTTTACCAACCATTTCCTTGTTGGTTAGAATAGGTCCAACGTAGAACTTTCTTTCATTGCTTCCTCTATCTTTTGGGTACACATAGGACCTTATATTTTGAGATGGAAGTCATGGAGTCCAACACCCTAATTTTAAAGATTAGGAGCCTTAGTTTCAGCAAGGTCAAATGAGCCTTCCCTGGGTTATAAAGATAACAGGAGACAGAGCTAGCATTCAAATACAGGACCTCTGATTCCAATCCATTGCTCCTTTCAGTGGACCATACTACCTCTCTAGGAGACCTTCAGTAAGCCACTTCAAAAATTTGTCAGATGTGATATATCTGAACACTTGTTGTCAGACTACGGACTGAATCCCCCAAAATATCTTTCCTCTAAACATTTCAGTAAATTACTCCATCTCTTTCTTGCCCTAGTTATGCCTAACTGTTTGACTAAAAGGCCTATGTGTCCAAGAAAGCAAATAAAATAATGTTTTCTTATAGCTTAGTTATCGTGAGGCTTTCATATCACTGATGGCTTTCTTCCCCTAAGCCCTGAGCCCATATCAATTTTTTTTTCAAGTCTGATGTTTAGTAAGAGAGGTCCAATAAAGCACCTTCTAATTAGGTGATATCTAAACCTACTCATTCATTAAAAGTAGCTTAGACCAACAGGAAAAATGTGCTTCTGAACACAATATTGTTTAAATGCCAGCCACTAATGTTATATTCTTGGGCTCAAAGATCAGTGCAGATGGCAGCTGCAGCCATGAAATTTAAAGTTACTTGCTCCTTGGAAGGAAAGCTATGGCAAAACCGGACAGCATACTAAAAAGCAGAAACATCACCTTGCTGACAAAGTATCATGGAAACAGTGAACATGAACTTGAATAGACTTTGGAAGATATTGAAAGATAGAAGGTTCTGGCATGTTATAGTCCATGGAGTCACAGAGTTGGACATGACCGAACAACTATATAATGTTCATATAACAAAATCTTTAAATGACCAAAACATTCCAACACCAACACTGATATACAGAGTAGATCAAGGGGAAGGATATATTCTTGAGGAGGAAATATCATAGGAAAAAGGGTTAGAGCTACAATGAAGATTAGTTCCTTATGCCAAAAAGAAAGAAACCATTCCTTGAAGGATTTTCATGTTCTGAAAAGAAGCTATTAAGTAGGAGCATGGTAGAATTGTTGTAAATGAGGTAAAGAGCCCCGCTTGTATGAAGCTTTTGGTGGAATAAGTCAAATAACACAGTAGTCTGAGTTACTCTTGCCCTCCCCTTCATCATTCCCCATTGATTTTCTGATAGGATGATAACTGTTATTGGCTTGATTGATAGAATTTCAGGCTTCCAAACTACCATTCTCAAATCTAGTCTGGAAAATATTAATTTGAGTTTGGAAGTCTTTTAACTGCTGTCATGAGTGTGCTTGAAGTGGAAGGAAGGATCAATTGAAGAGTTTCAATTTTCACAGTTTCATATCTGGCCTGAGAAAAACAGAAAGCATTATTTTTAAAGTATTATTTTATTCATAGCTTCAATGAACATTTCTCATCTTTTTTTCTGCCCAAGGCCACCTTTTGTTATAATACATTTTTCCTGCTGTTAAGTGTTGAAGTAAGCTAATTGAAATGAAAATCTCCAAACAAAGGATACATTTTCCATTGGAAAGGAATACTCATGCTTTGAGTTAATTGTGTATTCTAAATAGGTTAGCTTCATCTTCCTATTTTTTTCATTATGCTTATCTAATACCTTTTAGCTCTGATGTTGCAGTAATTACTGGGGCATTGCATAATTCTTGCAAAAGTTTCTATGTAAGTGGAAGCTATGGTCTCATTGGTAAACTATGACTAAACACTTTGAGAGGGCAACCCTTGTTGAGTAGGTGGCCATTCATGTGGCAGGATTAAAACAATCATGTTAAGTCCCTCCCCAGTAATATTTCCTGATCCAGTCCGAAATACCATTGAAAAATGTAGTTCTTTGGGCCTTCAAATACATATTTTCCCACAACCTCCAACACTTACCTATTCCTCTCCTTATCTCATGTGAAAGGATTATAAAGTAGCCAACGTTGTTCTCCTTCCCATTGCTATCATGCCAAGTAAGTACAACATGCAACTTGGCATATACTTAGAAGTTTGCAGATTTCTTTCCACCTTATCCACTGTTACTAGCTAACATCAGAATGTAAAAATAGGGTACGGGATAAATGCTTGGACCTGTGGATTCTTAAAGGTCCCAAAAATGGGAAGTAGGTCCTAAAAAGGACAATAGGAAGATGGAAAAAATCTGCTCAAAATGCATGTGAAGAAGTGGATGTTTGATATAGAAGACTTTAGTCAGGCAATGATCTTTAAATCAATGTTGGAAGAAGAAAAAAACTGTAAAATGTAAGTTATTTATATTAAATCTGATTATTGGTAAAGATAAACTGCTGAGACCATGTCAATTACAAGGAAATTAGGTTAAGTGAAATAAAAAATCAGATTAACTTCAAAGAATCATCCATCAAAATTTCCCTCCATTAAATGCTATGCCATTATGTAAGCAAAAACAGCAACAAAAACCAGGTGTGAAGTTATGCTAGGTAATATGTATCCTCTAACTACAACAAAGGCAGGGGGTTTTAAGCTGAATCTGAAGGATTATAAAGTTGTTCTCTCAAAAGAGCACAGTAGAAAGTGGTTTAACAAACCCATCAACTTCACTCATGAAGAAACCAATCCAAAGAATCGTTAACCAAGGACAAGACATCATTTGAGCTTGGATTAACTTTTGAAAGTTCTTGTCTTGTCAAAAGCAAAAACAGAGCCAAATGCCCCTCGGTATGTTTGCTTCCTCATACCAAAAATGGGGTGGAAGTGGGAGGGAAGAGGGAGAACTGAGATGATGGATGACTCTTTTGGTAGAATGGTACATAATGTACAGATTAGTTTGCTTTACAACTAGGTCTTAATTAGTGTCAATAATGAATCCCATTAAGAGGTTGCATTATTTGGATTTTCATTACATATTTCTATTATTCTAGAATGACGTGTTTGAATTATGAATATTCAAAAAATGTAACCACTTCTAGGGATTCATTATTTGAATCAATGATACCTTTTGGCGCACTTTTTTTAGCTTTTTGGTGCACATGGGCATACACACATATGTGTGCACACACAACCATAATCATTATAGTCTGGAAAATTTCTATCCCCCAATAGAGATAACCGATTTATCTCTAACTCAAAGTCTTAGAGCACAAACCAGTTAAGTATATAACCATGGTCATACAACTAGTATATGTCAGAAACAGGACTTGAACCCAGGTTTTTCTAACTCCAAGACTAGGTCATAAGTGCTATGTCACACCACCTCTATAATATTAATATAACTGATTTGATAGTTAATGTATTTAGGGAACTTACACAGATACATATTCTAGAAACATTGCCAAATAGATAATGGTTAAAAGTTATGATGAAATGGTTCCCAAAAGAATTCCAAATATAAAAATCTGATGATTATTTTATCCCAAACCAAAAATATGAGAAATGTAAACTAAAACTGGGTGTGAAATAACCCACACCCCGAAAATCGACACAGGTGGCAAAAGGTGGGAATAGTCAGTATTGAAGGGACTGTGGGAAACACTGACATGCTTAATAGAGAGTGACAGCGGAGATATAAGTTGGCATAACAATTCTGGAAAGTAATTTGGAATTATGTTAGAAAAAAGGTGATTTAAATGGCTATGTCTTTTTATACCCTAAGATCTCACTGGTAGGCAGTGACCAAGGAAGTCAGAACAGAAAGTACTCTGCAATACAGTGACAGTGGCTTCCTGGCTATTTTTTGAACAAGACCATCCATTTCCTGACTAGGCATCTTCACTGGCTGTTTCCCATGTCTGGAAGGCCCCATTTCTGCTTCCTGACTTACTTCCACGGCTTCCTTCAAGTCGCTGCTTAAATCCTCCCTTTTTCAAGAAGCATTTTCTTACATCCCTTAATTCTAGTGTGTTTTCCCTGTTGATCTATTTCCAGTTTATGCCACATATAGCTTGCTTGTACATAGCTGTTTTCATTTCATATCTTCATTAGACTGTGAGCTCCTTGAGAGCAGGGACTTTTTTTTTGCTTCTTTTTCTATCTCACACTGCTTGATACATAGTAGGAATTTAATAAATATTTAATGACTAAATGATTCCTCATTCTAAGCCCAGTACTCTACCCACTACACCACCTATCAGCCTAGCTTTAAATCTGTTGTCCAAATACCAGCCCAGGAAAGTATGGATATGCTCACAACCAGATAGTCAGTTACCAGCAACTCCTGAAGACTGTCTCCAAAAATGAAGAAAAACTACCATCCACCATACCAATGAAACTATGGCTCCCTCAAGTAGCGAAGTAAACATTATCACACAAAAGCCAAAAACTTTATATGGTCTCTATATTCAATTCATAGCATGGCATAATGTGTTACTAACTGCCACTATTTCTAAGAGATCCCAATTATGAGATATTTGGGCTCGTCGTCTTAGAGCTAATTTACAGAGTAATGGGTAGACATTGTACTATGTTCCAAATCAAAATGGAAAACCTCAGTGAAGCCCTTATCTCCAAGGACACATTCCAAATGAAGCTAAAATGATACCGTGGCCGGAGTGCTGTTATCAAAAATCATGTAATTTTGGAGACGATAGTGAGTAGCCTCCAAAAAACATTTATGTCGTTGCAACATGATCAGAGTCACCAGGAATGACCTATGGGGCAAAGGGAAATTATGGCCCTTATGTTGGCCCCTGTATCTTTGTATTCCTAGTTGTAGTTTTTGTATGTTGTTGACGATGCTGATGTTTGATCATTTGGAGGGAGCTGCCCTGAACATCCAGGAGTTGAGGAGGATTGGCTATTCAGATAATTATGGCATATGTGGACCATAAAGGCTTTCTACATGCTATATCTAAAGGTCATTCTTCCGAGGACCATCTGTGAAAAAAGCATGTCAGATCCTGAAACTGCACAAACTGCAAAAGAAAGCCAAGGATGGCAGAGTTACCCGAGTAGCCACAGTGGATGGCAGGTGGAAGGTATAGATCACAGCTGTGTGGCTAGATAATTATGCAACCATACACATTTGTCCAATAGCCTTTATTCACCAAATTCTTTCCAAATATTATTTTATGAATGCTCGGCTGCCAGTTGAATTGCTTATTGGCCTAGTGGAAAGAAGCAATAAGCTAAGACTTGGCTGTGAGGCTTTGAGGCTAGTTTCTAAAGTCTAAATTTCAGACTTTTCACTGGTGATATTATTTATATCTACTGGACAGAGTTGTAATGTTCCAAGCACTTTGTGAACCCTTGAGTCCTACAGAAATGAGTTGTTATTCAAAAACAGTTCTAATTCCCACAAGTGAATGGCTATTTTGAATAGAAGGAAGAGAATTGTGATTAAGAGTAAATTTCTGCATTAAGGACAAAGTAAGATTATGGTTTCAGATTTAAACAGGGATGTGGAAAGAGAAAACCTACCCCCCTTTGACTTGTCTTGTGGATTTCATATGTGCTGATGAAGGAAATTCTCATTCTTTTATGTCTTTGTGTTCAGTAGGAAATTTGCAACTGCATATCTCTCTGTAATACATCAAGCCATTAAGCATAAATGGTTGGTTGTTGGGTCTATTGATGACTTAGAATTCACAGGACCAAGGGGGGTTTTTGCTGCCTTTGTCTGATCAGGTTGCTGCATGGATTGACATTGTTCCAGGATTGAAAGCTTCATGATGTAAATGAAAAGCCAGGGTTCAGGGTTACAAAGACATTTTTTTTCTGGTCATTGGTTCTCCACTTCCAATCTGTTATGTTACTCACTTAGGATAATGAGAGATAATGGATGCATACATTATAATCAGTGGAACCAATTACCAGTTGTCTTATTATGAGTAGTATTATATTATCATTAGTATTATTATTATAAATGCCTTGTACACTTTATACATTGCTCTTAATTTTGTCAGGGAAATTTCTTTTCCTTAGGCAGAGACTTTCCGTGATACATGAGATGTCTTTTGTGGGCACTTTGCTCTGATCTCCTCTAAGTTACTATAGTTGTATGAAAAATATGTGAAGCAAATTTATTTCTTTAGCAATTTTAAAGAACAATTGCTAGACTTTCAGGAATCTGCAATTTTAGTCAAGAGTAGAGTTTTCATGAGTTTTTTCGATATTAAAGAACATAGCACCCAAGAATTTGGACAAGTCAAAAGTGAAATGCATAAAACTGAGCCATCCTTTGTATGTGAGAACAATATCAGTGACCTGTAACACTGCATACACTGTGGCTTGCTGCCCTGGTAAGAATTATGCTGGTCAGGCAAATGATGATTCAATATAAACATCCATAGCAAGGAGTTGGGATGGGAAATTACAGTGATATATGTATATCATATATATACACATATTTATTTAAGAATGGAATCAGGATGACCTGGCTTCAAATTCCACATCACACACTACTAAAGACCTTGGGCAAGTTGCCCTATCTAGAAAAGTACTATCTTTTTTAAAAGCTATCATTAAGTAGATGAATTATTTTGTACTATATGTATATATATATATATATAGGTAGATAGATATAGATATAGACATAGATATAGATATAGATATAGATATAGATATAGATATAGATATAGATATAGATATAGATATAGATATAGATATAGATATAGATATAGGTATAGATATAGATATAGATTGTTCTGAGCTTCTAGTAAAACTCCAGGATCTTATCATCTGTTTTTACTGCAGTATTATTGGCTACTGTCTCTGAGTGGAGGTGGTATGGTATGGTCGAAAGAGCACTGAGTATGAAGACAGAAAAACTGGCTTCAAATCATGGCTCTGCTCCAGTGCCTATCACAGAGTAAACCCTTGATAAATGTTTGTTGTTGACCAAGTAACCATGGTCAAGTCGCTTGATTTCTCTGGGCCTCATCTTCCCTATTTGTGAAATAAGGCGAGTGGACTCAAAGATCTCTAAGACACATTGTAGCTCTATATTCTTTGAGTTTTCTCTTTCATTTATTATAGAAGGAACTTTTAGGAGGAAGCAATTCTATGTAGAATTCAGAACAGACAAATTCCTTTGTCAAGGAACAGATTTCAGAAAGACCTTGAGACATTTGGGACATTGGTCTTGGAAAATTACCTGCAAATAATTTAAATATTTCCTGTTTGCCTAGAATTGATCAAAATACTTGGCTGTGTGGCATCTTTTAAGTTTAGATTATGAAATATTGCAAACCCTTGAGATAGCTTGCAAACAACAGTTTCCGTTGTCCTTATATGTTTTGCACCTTTAGGGGGAGAAGGAGAGGCTATCAGACATGTGCTTCATTGGTCCAGGGAACTATGTATGTGTAAACTACCTCCACAAATAGCTGCTAGGTAAGATGGTAAACCAACCTTTGGGAAGTGGCTGAACAAAGTATAGTATCTGAATCCAATGTGATATTAGGGATAGGAAATCAGAACTTTAATTTCATTTTGTACAGACAGCTAGCTGTGAGAAGAAACTCCCTCTAGAATTCAAGTTGGTACATTTTTTTTTTGCAATTTATTGTGTTAGATATTTACCTTGAGCTCTGAAAAGTTAAGTGACTTCCCAAGAGTCAAACAATTAATATGTATCAGAAGCAGGTCCCCTGGTCTTCCTGATTTTGAGGTCAGCCCCCTATTCATGACACAGCGTTACTTCTCCAAAGGGATATTTTTGTTCCATAATAAACGCACACGAAGAATTAAGAGAAACTTGTATGAACCAATGCAAGGCAAAGTAAACAAGACCAAAAAAAACCCCAAAGAATTTACAAGGTGGACACAATGACACCGAAGGAAAGCAACACTGAAAGATTTAAAAAACTGTGATGAGTATAGTGAATAATTGCCTCTTTGAAATTGTAACAATTGTTACAGTTTCCTACCTCATGGCAGAGATGTGGGCAGGGGTGGGGGTGGGGAGGAGGGTAACTTGCACTACTAGATGAGGTGTCCATGGTTAGGCATGACCAATATGCTGATTTACTTTGCTTAGATAGAGTTCTTTGTATTAAGAGAAGGATCTGCTAAAGTCAGAAAGCAGCAATGAGGGGAATCGCTGGAAAAATAACAGTGTTACAAAAAAAGCATTCATGAGGGAAGGAATGAAACATTTTAAGTACTTCTACACAAAGCACAATACTAAGTGCTGGGGATAGGAATAGAAAAGGAATGTAGCGGACAGAACAATGGTCTTGCTATCCAAAATACATGTACAAATCCTGCCTCACACACTATATTATGACCCTGATAAATCATTTAACTGTGTTTCAATTTCCTCTTCTATAAATGAAGGGTTAGACTAAATCCCACATAAAAGTTTCTTCCATCTCCACATCTAGAATCCTATGAACAACATAGAAACTGCACCTATGCTGCTTGGTTAGTCCTCTGTGACCTATAGTCTCAGAAAATCTCCTGGGACGCTGAGAGATTAAGGACCTTTCCTGGGGTTACACAGGCAATAAGCTTTAGCAGCAACACTTCAACCTGGGTGTTTCTGACTATAAGACCACAACAAGATCCATAATGGCACATCAAATTACACCTAATAGCTGCTCAATACATTTTTCTTGAATTGCCTTTAAACGATGACTGGCAAAATGCAAAGCTGCTTTAATTCATTTCCATAGAACATATTCATATTTCTAGTAGAGCAGGTTGAGGAAAATTTTCCAAAGAGCAAGATGTAGCCACAATGCCAACCTCACTGGGCAATTCTGTGGGGGAAAGTGACCTTCTTACTATCAGAACAGCACACTGAAAAGCTCACAGTTATATGGAGACTTGGCAAATACTTCAGAAGATTTAAGTAGTACAGGCTTCCCCTTCATTTTTATCTTTTCAGATTCCCACAGGGAGCCTATCTCTGGGGTATCGCTGTTTGTGTCACCTTAAGCCTCAATAATGCATGTCTTCCACAACAGGTTTCAGGGACTATACATAATATAATCCTCTGTCTACTTCAGTACCAAAGGCATCTGCCCAGAGTGATTGGAAGAGACCTTGACTGATTAAATTTATGAATCTGCAAAACGGCAGAAAGATAAGAGAATAAAGGCAGTCTTTTTCCAGTTTTTGTGAATTGAGTGTGTAAGTGACAGAATGATAGGCCTTAGTAATAAAGTAGTCTTGATAATATTGGAAAGAAACAATCTTTTTTTATTAAATTAGGATCATGGGGTTTAAATCTGCCTGTTAGAGATCATCTAGTTCAAGCCCCTCAATATACAATTTAGGAAAATGAGGGCCGAGGTCACATAGGCAAAGTAGCAAATTTAAGTCCTCTGACTCCACATAGGATTCTCTTTCCATTGCTCCAGTTGCCTTTTTCCTGAATAATTGCTTATTTCATTGATGCTGTGATCTCACTGATGTGGGCCCACCCCATTTTATGTGATTTCAGATTTACAAAACACTTTACAAATATTATCTCATTTCATCCTCATAACAATCTGGAAATTCTGTGCCTTCTGTTCTCTCTATTTTAGTTGAGGAAACTGAGGCTGATTGAGGCTATGACTTGCCCAGCTAGTAAGTGACTGAAGGAAGTCAATTAGAACTCAAGTCCTCCTGACACCAGGGCCAGTTCTTTAGCCACTGTTGCAACTACTTGTCTGTTCCTATCCTTATGTCACATTTGGTACACGATTCTTCATTGACAATATGTTGTAGTCTATTCACAACTGCAATACATTACCCCATTATCCTTTGGTAGACCCATAACTTTTATTTTTCTGAGACTAGGATATTCCATGAGTCACAGCCATATAGCATCACTGTAAGAATACTAGTAATTTTGAAAGATGAGCCTCTGTTTCACAGAGAAGTTTGGGGTAATTAAGAGTATTGGTCAGTTTCCCAAATAAAATCCAGCTTATTCCTTTCCTCTAATTTAATTGTGGCCTGAGTTAATTTACTTCTTCAGTATCTGTCCCAGATAAATGTATAGGAGGATCTGGGGGTCTATAGCTTGCCTATAACACAGGTTGGGTTTTTTTAAAGCCTTTTCCAAATAAATGGCACCAATTGTGTTTTAAATCCATTGTTATCATTTATAGAGTGCTACAAATACAATTGGGATTTTGTTTCTGTCTTTGACTTCCTTGGGGTATGTGCCAAATAGTAGTGCAAAGGGTATATGAAATTCAATCACTTTTCTTGTATAATTCTAAACTAATACTCAGAATGGTTGAAGTAAATCACATCTCCATCTAACAGCTTGTCTTCCCACTCTACATCTCAAACACTGAGAGTTCTCGTTTTTATCTTTGATATTTTTCAGGATATAAGATGAAAATTTAGGATTATATTAATCACATTTAACTTTTAAATTGAAATTATTTTCATTCTCATTTCTTTTTTGATTAGGATCATGTTTTCAAATAACTTAACATTGTTTCGAAAGCCATTTATATGTCTGACCATTTCTCTTTTGAGAAATTTAAATTCGTCTTGTATATATGTATCCATTTCCTACTATTTGAATGGCATAGCTATACCAGTAATATTTGATTCAAATATTATTTTCTACATGACAGTTTCTCTTATTCTGTCTTAACAGACTTTGCTCATGCCAAAGATTTTCAATATCATATTTTGAAATTATTTATTTTGCCTTTTATGATGATCTCTACCCCTTATTTGGTTAATAATTTCATCCTAACCTTAGCTGTGAAATATGCTTCTTTCAAATTCTGTTTTTTAATGATGCAATCATTTATATTCAGGTTTATTATTCATTTTGAGTTTATTGAGCTAGATGACTTAATATGTCCCCAAACTAATTTCTACCAAACTGCTTTCCAGTTTTCCCAGTAGTTCTTGTCAAAAAGGCAGTTTTTCCCTATTTGTTATGTTCTTGGGTTCTAAAAATCACTGGATTTACTATTTATGACAGTTTCTACTTCTTTCTTAGTGAATCTGTTCTACTGATGCATTTTTAAAAACCTTTAACCAAAACCAAATAATTTTTTATTATTATCATTTTACAATATAATTTGAGTTTTGGCAATGCTATGCCCTCTTCATTTATTGTTTTTCCACTATTTCCTTTGAGATTCTACATCTTTGTATTCTTGCAAATGAATTTTGTTACTGTTCTGTATAATCTCATAAAATATGCCCTTAGGAGTCTTGTAACACACTGAATCTCTAAATTAATTTATGTAGCATTGTTATTTTTATTATATTGGCACCACCCAAAGATGAACAGTAAATATATGTTTCCCAGTTATATTTATATAAATCTTGCCTATGCCTTGGTAGATTAGCTCTTAAATGTATTTTGTGATTATTTTAAATGGAATTCCTCTCATCATTTCTTACTGATTTTGTGAATACTATATAGAAAGTCTGACGATCTCATGGATTCATTTTCAATAAATTCTACAGCTTTGCTAAGCTAAATCATCTAAATTGATTTTGTTAAGTGCCAGAGGTATCTGTTTTTACACTATTTGTCTGGGATGTTCTAAATAAATAATCATATTATCTAAGATGTCTCCTATTTTTTGATGTTTATACTTTTAGTATTATTTTCTTGTTTTATTGCTATGGAAAGTACTTCTGAATTATGTCTACTATTAGTGGTGAGGGAGTCATCCATAATTTACTCCTGTATGTACTGGAAAACTTTCTAGTGTTTTTACATTTATAAATAATGTAGCTCTTGAACATAGACATACATTTTTATTCCTATTAAAGAATGGATATTTTGTGCCCATGCTTAACATAGAGAAATGCTATATTTTGTCAGTCTTTTTCTGCATTTGTTGAAATAATCATGTAGCTTTTGTTGTTTAATATGACTGATCATTCTAATTGTTTTCTTAGAAATAATTTCATCAACAAGCATCTATTACTCATCTGCTATCTACTAAGGCATTGTATGAAGCATTTGAGGTACAATGATGAAAATAAAACCATTCATAATACACTACGACCAGATAGGATTTATTCCAGGAATGCAAGGCTGGTTCAATATTAGGAAATCAGCATAATTGATTATATCAACAACAAAACTAGCAGAAACCATATGACCATCTCAATAGATGCAGAAAAAAACCTTTGACAAAATACAACACCCATGCCTATTAAAAACACTAGAAATCATGGGAATAAATGGAACCTTCTTTAAAATTATAAATAGCATCTACCTAAAACCATCAGCAAGCATTATATGTAATGGGGATAAGCTAGATCCATTCCCAATAAGTTCAGGGGTGAAACAAGGATGTCCATTATTCAATTTGGTACTAGAAATGTTAGTTTAGCAATAAGAGAAGGAAAAAATTGAAGGAATTAGAATAGGCAAAGAAGAAACTAAATTATCACTTTTTGCAGATGATTTGATGATTTACTTAGAAAATCCCAGAGATTCAAGTAAGAAACTATTTGAAATAATAAACAACTTTAGCAAAGCTGCAGGATATAAAATAAACCCACATAAATCCTCAGCTTTCCTATACATTACTAACAAAGCCCAACAGCAAGAGACAGAAAGAGAAAGTAGACACTGTAAAATATTTGGGAGTCTACCTGCCAAGACAAACCCAGGACCTATATGAACATAATTATGAAACACTGTTCAAACAAATAAAGTCAGATCTGAATAAATGGAAAAACATCAGTTGCTCATGGTTAGGCTGAGCTAATATAATAAAAATAACAATTTTACCTAAATTAATTTGCTTATTCAGCATCATACCAATCTAACTACCAAAAATTATTTTACATAGCTGGATGAAATAATAACAAAATTCATCTGGAAGAACAAGAGGTCCAGAATATCTAGGGAATTAATGAAAAAAAATGCTAGGGTAGGTGGCCTAGACATACCAGATATTAAACTGTACTATAAAGCAGCAATCATCAAAACTACTTGGTACTGGCTAAGAAACAGAGTGGTGGATCAACAGAATAGGTTAGGTACACAAGATGCAGTAGTCAATGACTATAGCAATCTACTCTTTGATAAACCCAAAGAATCCAGCTTCTGGGCTAAGAATTCACTATTTCACAAAAACTGTTGGGAAAATTGGAAAATGGTAGGGCAGAACCTGGGCATAGACCAATATCTTACACCATATACCAAAATAAAGTCAAAATGTGTTCATGATTTAGGAATAAAGGCTGATACTATAAGCAATTTGGGAGAGTAAGAAATAGTTTACCTATCAGATTTATGGGAAAGGAAAGAATTCATGGCACAACAAGAGATAGAGAGCATTAAAAAATGCAAAATGGATAATTTTGATTATGTTAAATTGAGAAGTTTTTGTATAAAAAAGTCAATGCAACAAAGATTAGGAGGGAAGCAGAAAATTGGGAGAAAATCTTTATAACCGGTGTCTCTGATAAAGGCCTCATCTCTAAAATATACCTCTATCTCCAAAGGACTTATGATGGAAAGAGCTATCTACATCCAGAGAAAGAACTATGGAGTCTGAATGCAGATTGAGGCTAACAATTTGCTCTCTCTTTTTTTTCTCTTTTTGGGGGGTTTTGTTTCTTCTTTCTCATGATTCTTTCTTTTGGTCATAATTTTTCTTTACAACTTGACTATTGCATACATAAGTTGAATGCAAAGATATATGTAGAAGATATATCAGATTCCATGCTGTCTTGAGGGGGGAAGGGGACAAATCTGGAACTCAAAAACATGAAGAACTGAGTGTTGTAAACTGAAAATAAAAAAATCTTAATTTAAAAAAATAAAAGCATTCTTGCCCTCCTGGAGATTACATTCATATGAGAGATGACACATGCAGTGAATAGAAAATGAATAGGCGGGGAACCAGAAAAGGTCTCTCATAAAAAATAGCATATGAGTTGAACATTGAAACTAAGATTTGCAAAAAGGAGAGGTGAGGAGGAGCTGCATTCCAGAAATAAGAGGGAGCCAGAATAAAGTCATGGAGTTAAAAGAATACAGTACTTTGTATGTGGGAAATAGCAACTAAGCCTGTATGGCTAGATCATACATAGAGTGTGTAGAGGGTAATATGTGTAAGGAGACTAGACAGGTAGGAAGAGTCCATGTTCTAAAGAGTTTTAAATACAGATTATATTTTAATGGAGAGGCAATAAGGAGACACTGGAGGTTATTGAGTAGGGGGAAAGGGTTCAGTAGGGTTGGAGCAAGGCTTTAGAGAAGATATTTTGGAGTCTATGAAGAATTTGGATTGGAATTGGAGAGATACTTGAAGCAAGGAAAACACATTGACCGTTTTTTCTCTGGCATGAATTCAAATTGATCAAATTGAATTATTTTTGGATCTATTATTATACTCTCCTTGCATTGATTTTATTTAAAATATTTGCATAATTACTAGTTAGTGACATTGCCCTAGAATTCTTTCTCCATGTTGCCTGTCCCTGGTTCGATATCAGTTCCATATTTGTCCTATAAAAAGCTTGGTAGTGAAATGATAGGTATTGATTTTGTATCTTTTTTATCAACCCTATTTATGATTACTTGATTTTGTCTTGTAATTGCTGAAATCATGGTTCTCTGTCTCTGGTCTTAGTTCAGAATTCAGCTGACCTGTAATGGGGTAAATTCAGAAATCCTGTACTCTTGCTTATCCCTGATCTGTTCTTTCCTCAAGGAATTTTGCTCACCTTGGGGATACTGTGAACACAGGGGAGTCTGGCCTAATATCTTTGTACCATCAAGCTATCTTTCAAGGTTTCCTGGTTTGCTCTCCAAAAGTTTTGGCCTTGATCAGTAACCTTGCTGGTGGACTCAAACAATGAACACTTCTTAGTCATAGGGAAGGAAGGAGGGGGTCAGCTATCAGCTAGGCCCCCATTACCAAACTTCCAATCAATCATATTGTCCTCTAGCCCTCAGCTATGTAACTAATCGTGTTGTCCCCAATCCCAAGAAATCACCTGCCTTATTGTGTTCATTGTTCTGTACTCTCCAAAATCTACAAAAGGAAACTGCCTCTCTTATTTGAGGTCTCAGCTTACTGGAGAAACTGAGATCCTATTTATTGGTAGATTCATGCTTTACCCATAAATTGATCATGCTCAGAATTTTTGTGCCTCAGCTTACCTTATTTTTAATTATTAAAGTAGAGTTCCCTCTCTGTTTCTTGAGAAAAGAAATTATAGATTAGGTGTTAATTGCACAAGAGTTGTTTTATAGAAGTTATAATAAATTGATGTGATTTGGGAGTTTTACTTTGGCAGATCATTTATGGCTTATTTAATTTTTCCCTGAAATGGGATTCAGATCACTATTTCTTGTTTTACTGATTAGATATTTTATATTTTTACAAACACTCATCCATTTTCTTTGTTCTTCATTTGTGCTAGCAGATAATCCTATATTCTTTTTTTCCTGATAAATCTTATTTTCCCTCTGTTATACATTCAGCTTTTAATTTTTTTTCTTTTGGTATTTTGATTTTGCCCTCATTTCTTCTTGATCAGGATAGGTAAGAGATTATACATTTCTTAGTGTGTTTTTTTTTAATATAGCACTTTTAAGTATCTATTTCAGATATTAAGAAGGGAGCTCCCTTTCATTTCACTGACCATCTTCCCAGTATTCCCCCAGTATCTATTGCTTTCAAAATGTGTTCAGAATTTTGCCAGGAATTAGAAGTTAAGTTCACTGGTCTGCACCTACAGATTATTTCCTTTTATCTTATTTTTAAATTGTGATAGCATTTGGCCTTCTTTACTCCTTTAGTGTCTCTCCTGTTCTCCATGATCTCTCAAACATCTCCCTGGCAGCATTCATATTTTTCAGGGCATTCATTACTCTGTGAAGTTCAAGTACCATGCCTGGTAATTGGCATCTTACTATCTCCCTACTTACCTTGGGTAACAGTTCCTTTGCTTACCAAAAACAATCCTGTTCGTTGATCTTTGTTTTTCTGCCAGTCTAAACTCATCTTGAACTTTAACCATCTACTTAGAGCTATGCTTAGAGGACTGTGAAATGGCTTTTAAAATCATCCTCTATTGCTTGCCCTTTCTTCTCTTTTATGGCTATATCTTTTGATCTTTCTTCTAGCTCTTCTTTTATTCAGGCTTGAGATCTTAGCATTGCCAAGATTTGCTTAATTTGTTTGAAAGTGTCATCCATTCGAGGACATAGGATCATAGATTTCTATGCTGGAGAGGACTTTAGAGGTTAAGTCCATCATTTTCTAGATGACAGACCTGAGGCACAGAGAGGTCGTGTAATTTACCCAGAGTTATACAGCTAATATGTATCAAGGCAGGCTTTTGGAATCTTCCTGATTCCAGGCCAGTGAGTGGTCTTTACTAACTTTACCACTTGCTTTACCTACCTGCTTCTCAGAGTGTCTTCCATAGTTGTTTTCTCCCACCTATACCCCCAATCACTGTTGCTTTTAGCTCTTTGAAAGATTATGTTGTTCTACAGTATATTTTTCAAAAATTGTATCGGCAGTGATATTTGCTTTGCTAACTTTAAATTTTGGTTGGTTTTACTTTTCTCGTCTATGTATTCTTTAACTTTGTCTCTTGCATGTTTCTATTTTTCTTGGTTTGTTTTGTTTTGTTTTGGGGAAGGGGAGTATCTGAGTAAGGATTGTGGGTCCAATCAGTCCCCTCATTCCAACATAGTAGATTTGTTTTTCTGTGTATGTTTTTTTAAGAAATCTAAATTGGTTCACTAACTTCTCTATGCAGCCACATCAAAAGTCTGAAACAATTCACTTTGTATCATCAGAATTTTATTCTTGAAAAATTCCCATCATTCCTGAGCTGATTTTCCCTACCTAATTTTAGGCCCAGGAGCCTAGCTGTATTTTCCTTAAACCCTTTTAAAATTTCTCTCCAAACATCTCAAATGCATATTAGATCATACCCAGGTGTTTTCCCTTTATCAACAGTGCTATGATGAAGTTGCTATTTGCCCCCAAGATCCCCATAATTTGTATTCCAGAAGTAAGTTCCTTCTTCTTACTGAAAATCAGTTTCAAAATAAAAGTCCCCCCTTTGATTCTTCCACCTTTTGGACAATGAAATTAGTATTAAGATAACATAAGAACGTTGCAACAAATGCTGGGATAAATGAAATCTCCTATCATTACTTATCTCAGAGAAGCCATGTGGCATAGTTATTAAGGTTCTAGACTTGGAGTAAGGAAGAAACTTTTGAAACCTACCTGAGACATTTACTTGCTTTGCGACCATAAGCAAGTCTAAAATATTATAATGATGGCACCTACCTCACAATCTTGTTGGGAGGACCAAATGAGAAAGTACACAAAATGCTTTCCAAACCTTACAGCACTACAAAAATCCTGCGTACTATTATCATTATAATTATTTTTATTATTATTGTTATATTATCTGCAGAATCCTGGCCAAATCATTTAACTTCTCAGTGCACTACACAATGCTCTAAGAGTCTAAGTTACTTAGACGATATTACCATGCATTGTTTGAAGGAGTTTCCTTTAACAATAAATTCATAGGTCCAATCCTTATTCTTACCATTATTATATTGTATGTCCATGTTAAGCTTATGTTCTGTTCCTGAAGCTAGTCATATCTTTCTTTCTTCTGCCCAGATTGTCTGTAGAATACTCCACAGATGATGCCATTTCTCTGTTTCCTTCTCTTTGTGTTTTGATCTTTACCCAAATGCTCTCAACTCTGTTGTTCTCCTCTGGACTGGGTATTTTTTATTTCTTAGTAATCTTAATCTTAACACTTTCTTTGTAATGCATCACCTCTTCTCCTCCTGTCCACTTTTGTACCTAGCCTATTCCTTTTAAATAAGGTATTTCAGAGTCATATTCTAATTACCCTTTTCATCTTATCAAATCTCTGGTACATGTATGAAGCTAAATTTTCCTCTTATATTAGGTTAGCAAAGCATTCACTTTGTCTATTTTGTTGTTGTTGTTCAGGCATTTTCAATCACGTCTCACTCCTTCTGACCCCATTTGGGATTTTCTTGGGAAAAATACTAGAGTGGTTTGCCATTTCCTTCTCCAGCTTATTTTACAGATGAGGAACTGAGGCAAACAGGGTTAAGTGACTTGCCCAGGGTCACACAGCTAGTAAGTGTCTGAGGCTAGATCCGAACTCAGGAAGATGAGTGTTCCTGATTCCAGGTCCAGCACTCTATTTACTAAGCCACCTACCTGCTCTTATCTGTATTTCTGGAATTTGTAAATTTGGCATTTGTAAACATCTAAGGTTAGTGTTTTATTACTGGCTTCTTTCTTGGATTTTTGTCTCTTGTGAATTTTCTCCACTGCTAATTTTCTTCCTCTGTAACTACTGTCTACAGTCTCTATCTTGGTAGATATGCACAGCAAGTTTTCCTTCTATCCCTTACTTTTCAGTTTAATGATATTATTTCTATCATAGTTTTAGTGTGCTCATATTTGCTTACATTGAGTCTTCTTCAAATGTCACCCAATGTTATTTTTTGTGTCCTGCCTTTATTTTTCCTCTTAATAAAACAATATTCTTTTTAGGTTAACCTCCCCCCTTTCATTCTTTCTTATTACCATGCCCTCTCTCCTCCCTCGCCCTCTTAACAGAAACCCTGGTATTTTGTTCATTAGCCGAACTATTTAGCTGCCTGATCATGAATGAGGCTGAGGAATACAATTTGCATAACTCCCAGACAAAGGTTAAATGTATACCTCTGCATTGATCCTCTAGCTGTCTACAAAGAGGGAATTTTCACAGCTGCTTGACTGAGTTACAAGTTGGAAAGTCCTAAACTGTAATAGACCAATAACTTTGTATATTTCCATACCTGACAATAATCAAACATATTCAAGTTATAGTTTATACTTTTTGGATCGATGTCTGAAAATGGGCTTTGCCTAACAGAAGCAGGCAGAAAGGCAGATAATTAGGGAAATCAATTTTGCATTCATAGCAGCATTTTAGAAAATATTAAAAAAATAAACCTTGTTATCAGTTTGCTTTGTCTTTGTCCTGCAGGGAAAAAATATAACCCTGTGGAAGAAACATTAATAAAGCATCTCTGGAAATGCTTCAATGGCAAACTGGTCTCAAGATCCTACAAAGCCATTCCCGCTATTTCCTCAGGGGGTCAAGGCAGCATCGCCAGGAAGAATTCCTTTCCTTTGAGCACCCAGACTTTTAAATTTGCCATTAACTTCTTGCCATTTTAGTTAAGTCTTGGAGATTTGGAAACTGCCTTCTGTCACTCCCGTCATCAAGTTCAGTTGCAGGTCTGTCACTTTGTGATTATATGTGTTGATCTGTGCATGCTCTCTTGCCACCTTCTGAATGGGCTTTGGGTGTCCAATCCACCATTCCCCTCACTGGAATTCATGTGTAATTTTCACTGCTGTTGAGGGACTCAGCTAATTCCACTCTAACTCCTTTGAAAAGGAGGCCAGAAGCAGAGCTAGACATCTTCTTCCCACTCCCACTCCCACCCCAAATTGCAACCATTTATAAGCAGCTATAATGGTATCTTGCCATATGTCTTCACCCTTCAGAGTCCATGGAAAAGGAATCCAGTGCATTGAGAGAAAGCAAGACGTGAAAATGTTTTAAGGTGTGCTCTCAAACTAAAACGCTGACTCAATACATATGCATAATAGTGATATTTTCAATGATTCATAATTAAATCAGACTTGCAGTTTATTTTCCAAATGAAAACATGTTTCTAATTAGAACACAAAAAGTGCATCTCTGTTAACACTGAATTTTAAATACCAGTTTTTGAAATTTTATTGATTGATGATTATTATGGGGAAACATGAGCTTTTATGCATAAATCTTTTGACAGGTGCTGTCTGTCAAAAATAATGATCCTTTTAAAACTCATGAATAAATAATGATGCCAATCCCCCTTTACACAAAAATACACACTCATTTAGGCCCTGTCCGCTGAAAGGAAATATGGCAATTTAAAATAATGATTGAGATGGCAGAGTAAGGCAACATTGTGAATTTAATACACTTGGCATTTGGTCATCACCCTTGGATTAGCTACATCTATCTTTAATATTCACATATTGGTATTTTTCTTTATCTCTTCCTTTCTTTCTTCCTTTCTTTTTTCTTCCTTTCCCTCTTTCTTTCTTTCTTTCTTTCTTTCTTTCTTTCTTTCTTTCTTTCTTTCTTTCTTTCTTTCCCTATAACCAGATATGGGTTACAGAGAATTCTTTCACAAATGAGATTGTATATTTTAATTCCACCACGCTGGGGTCCCATTCTTTGTCAAAAGACAGAAAGTAATAACAATGCTTGTCACTGCTAATGTTTTATGGTTTCCCCAGACTAAAGCCACATAGGACCAATCTCTCTTTCCTCACACAGGAAAGAAGCAAAGATGTCAACAGGAGAGAGTCTCAATTCCTGTTTTGGTTGTATGTTTATTTTTCCCTCTTTTCCATGTGGAATGTGATGCTAATCCTTTTCTGGTCTTTTCCTTTTTTATCCTTCTTAGCATTTCACCTGTACCTTCAGTGAGAATCAAGATAGGGCCATGATATTCAGAGATATCCCAGTTTCTCAATATCAGCTTCAGATTTTTCTTTCATAAGAATAAGAGCGCCTTTGAACAAACATTTCTAAAAAAATTAAAACTACATGGGGACTTCTCTGATAGCTCTCACTAATGCTTGGAAGAGGATGGGCAAGAGGGAAGTAAGAGGAAATGATGGATGTCCCAGTTCTTTTAGAAGTGTAGATTCCACTCATTCATTTCCCTCCCCGACCACCTCTACCTTATTTCACAGATCTCTCCTTCTTCTCTCTATTACTGACAAAGTTCAAAGAAGCAGATAAGGGAGGAAACAAAGGCAGTGTTGGTTGTAGGTCGGCAGGTTCAAGGCAGGAAGCGATCAGGGGACCAAGCACCTCAAGACTGAGATCGTCTCACAATCCCACAAGTGTCTGATGCTTTTTTTCCCTAATGTCTTTGACCATGAGGAAGGCTGATGGCATATTTTACTAACTTATTTTTTGTTTTCACTTTCTCAGTCTGAACCTATTATTTAATCAGTGTAGATATTTCCCTTAGAGTTATAGGAAAACAGATGTAGAGCTGGACAAAGTTCCAGAGGTCAAATATCATTATTTTGCAGATGAAGAAACTGAGGGCCAGAGAATGACATGCCCAAAGTCATACATACAAGGCAATGAGATCTTCTCATTCTAGATGAAGTGCTCTTTTCACCATATTATCCTCCCAATGTGGAAACTCTTTCTACTGAAGCAAGTTAACTTAATAATTCTTCGTCTTATAACAATGGTTCTTAATTTAGGGTCAGTGAACTATTTTTATTTTTCTTTTGGTAACCATGTTTAATATAATTGTTTTCCTTTATAATTCTATGTATTTTATGCATTTAAATATATAATTTTAATGTATATTTTATTCCTCCAATTACATGTTAAAACAATTTTTAAGCTTTTTAAATTTAAAATATATTGTTCAGAGCTGAGGTCCATAGGCTTTAATAGTTGGCCAAAGGATTTTATGATACACATAAAGGTGAAGAACCCCTAATTTAGAGAATTTCCTAACATAATGAAAGGTTAAGGAACTAGTATAGATAAGAGGTAGCACTTGAAGTCATGTCATAAGATGTCAAGGTCTGCCATCTATCTATTAGACCATGCTGCTCCTCACCAACCTTTCACAGAAGGGGAAATGGAAATACAAAAAACACATGACAGTTGGCCAACCTCACCTAATCTTTTTGTTTGGTTTTGCTTTTCTTTTTTTGTCAAGGAACAAAAGTTCAGTGCAATTCGGCGGCAGTACCTGTCCAGGGACAGAATTTTGAGGATTCCATCAGACACATACTTGAAAATCCTTCCTTTCAAACTATCAGTATTCTGTAGTACTAAGACTATTATTGTTCCTCGGTGTACACAATATTTTCCTAACCCAAGAAATGTTCATGAATCAGAAACTTTAGTCCAAGATTTAAGCTTATTTATTCAAGTATACAGCCCTGCTTTTCTTTCTTTCTTTTTTGGAGGCAATCAGGTTTAAGTGACTTGCCCAAGGTCACACAGCTACTAAATTTCTCGGGTCAGATTTGAACTCAGGTCTTCCTTACTCTAGGACCAGTGCTCTATCTACTATGGCACCTTGCTACCTCTAGCCCTGTGTTTTCAAGCTTTTATGACAGCCTAATACTTATTTGTTGGATTTAATAACACTTTGGCCCTAATCCTCCTAAAGGTGTTAAATTGCATATGTATGTAGATGTATGAGTTAATTCGAGTGAATAAATTTAATTACCTCATAGGATATCATGAAAAACATACTGGCAAAATGGATAAAGAGTCAATCTTGGAGTCAAGAGTGTGTTCAAATCTTTTCTCTAACAACTACTATATGTAGTACTGTGGGCAAGTTATTTAACCTCTCAGAGCCCTTGGCAACTCAGAAAACTACAGTCACAGACAAGTTACTGTTCTGCATCACTGGAGGTAGTTTCAATACTATGGAATTCATATTGGTGACGTCCTGATCTAGACACCTTCCTCAGAAGAAAATAATAACAATAACTTAGAACTTAGACTTGGAAGGCACCTTAATAAAATGGTTCTTAATCTGAGATCCAGGGGCTCTAGGGGTAGATTTCAGAGCATCTATGCACCTGGATAAGAAAAAAAAATCTATCTTTCTCTTTATTAACTTCTAACTGAAATTTACCATTTCCGCAAATTATGCAAAAATATCATTATAAACTTAGATATACCAGCTTTACCAAACTTCAAAGGTGAGCTTAACACAAAGGTCATGAACCCCTGTCTTAAGAGATCAAGGACAGGCAGTAGTAAATGGGGGAATCAGGATCCACTGCAGATCTATTGACAATAAATCCCTCAGTCTCTCTATTCCACCACACTGTCTCTCCTAGATATAACTGCAAATTCACTATGGAAGAGCAAGAGGTCAAGAATATCAAGGGAATTAATGGAAAGAAAAATGTAAAGGAAGGTAGCCTAGCTGTACCAGATCCTGAACCATTTTGTAAAGCAGTAATCATCAAAACATTGTAGTAATGGCTAGGAAATAGAGTGACAGATCAGTTTAATAGATTAGGTACACAATATACAGTAGTAAATGACCATAGTAATCTAGTGTTTGATTGACCCAAAGACCCAAGCTTTTGGGACAAAAACTCACTATTTGACAAAAACTGCTGGGAAAATTGGAAAAGAAATCAGCAGAAACTAGGTATAGGCCAACATCTTACACAGTGTTTCAAGATAAGTTCAAAATGGGTACATGATTTAGACATAAAGGGTGATTCCATAAACAAATCGGGAGCGCATGACATAGTTTACCTGTCAGATTTATGAAGAAGGGAAGAATTTATGACCAAACAAGAGATAGAGTGCTATAAAATGTAAAATGGATCATTTTGGTTATATTAAATTAAAGAAGCTTTTGTACAAACAAAACCAATGCAACCAAGATTCGAAGAGAGCAGAAAGCTGGGAAAGTATCTTGATAGCAAGCATCTCTGATAAAGGCTTCATTTCTCAGATAGAAAGAGAATGAGTCAAATTTAGAAGAATACAAGCCATTCCCCAGTTGAACAATGGTCAAAGAGTATAGTCACATAAAATCCTCTAAATCACTACTGATTAGAGACACGCAGAGTAAAACGACTCTGAGGTACCACCTCACATCTGTTTGATTTGCTAATATTACAGAAAAGGAAAATGATAAATGCTGGAGAGAATGTGGGAAAATTGGGACACTAATGCACTGTTGGCCAAGTCGTGAACTTATTCAACCATTCTGGAGACCAATTTGAAAATATGCCTAAGGGCTATAAAACTGTGCATATGATTTGACCCAGCAATATCACTACTAGGTCTATTTCCCAAAAACACAAAGAAAAGGGGAAAGGACCTAGTTGTACAAACATATTTAAAGCAGTTCTCTTTGTGATAGCAAAGAATTGGAAACTGAGGGATGTCTATTGATTGAGAAATGGCTAAACAAGTTGTGGTATATGATTGTAATGGATTATTATTATGCTACAAGAAATGGGAAGATACTTTCAGAAAAACCTGGAAAGACTTACAGAAACTGATGCAAAGTGAAGCAAGCAAAACTAGGAGATAATTATATACAGTAACAGCAATATTGTGCAATGATCAACTGTGAATGACTTAGCCATTCTCAGCAATACAATAATCCAAAACAAGTCCGAAGAACTTTTGATGAAAAGTGTTGTCGATCTCCAGAGAAAGAACTGATGGAGTCTAAATGCAGATTGAAGCATATTTTTTTAAACTTCTTTTCATTTTTCTTGGTTGTTTGTTTTCGTTTGGTTTTTTTGGTCTGTGTTTTCTTTCACAACATAACTAATATGGAAATATGTTTTCCATGACTGAATATGTATAACTTTTATCAAATTGCTTGCCTTTCCAATGAGGGGGTAGTGGAGGGAGGAAGGGAGGGAATTTGGGACTCAAAATGTTATAAAATGAATGTTAAAATTGTTTTCACATGTAATTGTGAAAACTAAAATATTAAATAAATGTTTTTTAAAACAACATGACTAATTTTGAAATATGTTTTGCATGATTGAACATATATAATCTATATCAAATTGCTTACTGTGTCAAAGAGGGGAGACAGAAGAGAGAAGAGAGGGAGGAAGAAAATTGGGAACTTAAAATTTTTTAAAATGCTTGTTTAAATTGTTTTTACATGTAACTGGGAAAAAATAAATTATTATTCTAAAGTGAAAAAAGATTCACTGGTATATTTTAAAGTTGTGAATGGGATTGACAACATCCAATACATTAATTCTGTTAGGAATGTACTACAAATAAATGATTTTAATGGGAAAATTTTCAATGTTTTTATTAAGTTGGAAATCATGATAAAATTCAAGTTAGATCTCAAAAATGTATCCTTACATGTATACATATAACCACTATAGATTAGATAGATAGATAGGTAGAGATATAGCCACTTACATATATAAGACATACATTTAGGTATTCAAAGAATCAGCAAACATTTATTAACTGCTATGTAATGTATATGCTATGTAATATTCTGAACAATGAAGACATAATTGCAATGAATGAAAGGATCTCTACTGGCAAAAAGCTTAGGTTCTAATGGGGAGATCCCAGTTCTGTAGCCCATATAAACATCAGAAACGGTTAATTCTAATATCAAATTATTTCCCCTCTAATAGTCCCCACATGAAACCTCTGAACTTTGAAGAGGGATGACATGGTTTTTAATGCTCTCTTGTTTCACTTGCTTGTTTATATGACTAGGGTGGTTGTTTTCCCAGATATCATCCTGTTATGTGGCCAAGTTACCCTTTTCTTGACGTTTTTGTATGTGAGAACTCTTGGTGCTTGCTCATAAAGGTAAATATGTGTTTAATTGACTTTGCTGAAAGCCCCATATTAATGAAATGGAGAGTCTTATTTGTGAATAAAATGCATTATGAATGAGTTAAATCAATAGGTGACGCAATTTATATTTGGTGGTAGATGCATTAGTAAATTGAGCCAGAGGAAAAGGGATGGGACTAAACATGTCCATCCTTCTGTTTCACAAACCTGAAAGAAACCTTTATAGGAAATCGTAGATTCTGGAAGGAGGATTCCAAACATAATGAACAATAAATATTTTAAGTTCAGACCACTATCAAACATACATATTTTGGAAAATAGTGGATTTCTTTCAAACTAAATCAGTTGTCATCTAGTATATTTTGAAGTATTTTTCCACTTCTGATTTTGGGTGAGCTTTAAAATATCACACTGCTATTATTTTCTAGTTCAGAAATCATGGGATCTGATGTGGATCTGATGTCAGCTTGCAGTCCATGACCAAGTAACTATTAACAGATAACTTTCACTAAACAAATATTTATTAAATATGTAATAAGAATAAGCATAGCTTAGTGCATAAAGAGTGAGCCTGAGAACTGGAAGATCTGGGTTTAAGTCCAATGTCTGATATATAATGTCTGTGTGACTGTGGGTAAATCATGCAAACTTTCAGTGCCCTAGGCAACATTCTATGACTTTAAACTTACAGATAAGGTAAGTTAGAAGAGGATGTCTCAAAATGAGAGGGCCCCACACCCATGAAATCACAGGTCTAGTTTATATCTAAGGAATGGGCTGCATTCTACAGCAAACCCACATCTTTACAATCACACACTCAACTGAGACATTCAAAGAATAGAAGAACTCAAGGTACTTAGAGTTTGGTGGGATGAGGTAAAGAGAGAATTTGACTCAACACAGCAAAATATAGTCTTAAAGTCTCTCTATCGGAATGTTTTTCATTCATGACCCTAAGAGATAACTTGGTAGACATCTCAGCAAAAATAAATTGATAATCCTCTATGAATATCAAGCAAAGCACAGAACAGGGATATGAAAGCTTACCCAAGGTGATTTCTCCCATCATAGAGATTCCTGGTTCTACAACTCATGACCTGTGCAGTTTTGGGCACTGAGCCTCAGTTTTCTTCATGTGTAGATTGGGAAAAATAAGAGTAATTTCCATTTGGTATATTTTAGTATCTATTATGTATATTAAAAAGTATATTTTAGTATACTAGTAAGGAAAACACTATCCCTCATTTTTATGGTTGAGTTGTTCAGTCATATCCAACTCTTCATGACCCCATAGACCACATAGCACACCAGACCCTTCTATCTTCCACTATCTTTTGAAGTCTGTCCAAGTTCATGTTTGTTGTTTCCATAATATTATCTATCCATTTTACCTTCTCCTGTTCCGTTTTCCTTTTGCCTTCAATCTTTCCCAGTGTCAGGGTCTTTTCCAATGAGTTACATCTTTTTATTATGTGGCCAGAGTGCTTAAATTTCAGCTTCAGTATATGATCTTCAGAGTTACCCTATGCCTAATTTCAACAATGTCTTATATATATATATACGTATATACACATATATATGAGTTTTTATTATTACTTCCAGGAACCTTGGTTTGAGAAGCATCAATCTGCTCCATGGGATATCCTCAGTCCCAGGGTATAGTAGGTCTTGTGCCTCCCTCTGATCTTGGCTGGAGCTGAGCAGAACAGTACATGACTCATTAATTTTGTTCACATGAAAATAATATTCAGGAAAATGATATGATTTTCTAGCTAGGGGAAATTGAAATATTTGCTGGGAGAATAGGAAAATCTAACAGAAATCACACAATAAATTTAAAAAGGAGTGAAGGCAAGTAAACCATCTCAAAAGATATGCCAACTCTAAGATCCTGGAATGATTTGAGAATGTCTGAAGTCCTTAAAGATACTAACAACTGAAGCTCTTGGAACAACATGGGGTTCTCAGAGCCTGGGAACTGGTGCTATTCCAGCTCTTAATGAAGCATTTTAAGTTGGTTGAGAAGAAAGAACATCTTTTTGTATTGAGGGTTTTAGAATAAGGGACCCAGAATAATTTATGGTTTAACACTCCTTTGCTTCATATCTTTCTATTTTTTCCTTTAAATCTGCCAAAGCCACACTTTCTCTCTTTACCAATAGCCAAACCACCCATTTAGATCATGGTAATTTACAGGCAGAGCCTTACTGATTCCTTTATCATAGCCACCTCTTAAAGATGCCTGGCAAAAAAAAATTGTCTATAATTTTGATCAAACCAAACTCATACTTTGTGCCTAACATGGCTGCTCCTTATACAACAGAGAAGTATAAAAATGTTCACCACCTGTTGTAAACTTGTTGATTCATCCACATATTTTGTTTCATAGAAGCATAGATTTGGAACTTGAAAGTTCCTGAGACGTTATCTGGTCTGACAAGTTCTAAAGTTGAGGAAACTGAGATCCAGAAAGGTTTGAGTGGTATGTCCTAATTTACATGAGTAATAAGTGGTAGAGCTGAAATTTAAATTCAGGTCCTGAGACTCCAAATTTATCCCTCTACTGTACCATGCTCCCTCCACATCTATACCTTGTCTTTCTTTCTTACCCCACTTAAAAAGCAGCATTCGGTACATCTCTCCATGTCTACTGGCTCATTTTTTCTACTATCTACAAATATGTCCTTGTGCCCTCCATCCTGGAAAAAAATAAAACCCTCATTTGATCCTTCTATCCTTATATCTCTTCTGGCTTTTTAGCTAAAACCCTCAAAAAGTTTCCTCCTACCCCACTCTCTTCTTTACCCTTTATAATTTCTCTCCCAATCTTATCATTCAACAACATATCATATCAACAACAGCAATCTTTAGAAAGGTATTAATCATCTCTTAGTTGTCATATCCAAGGGCCTTTTCTCAATCCTCATTCTCCTTGACCTCTCTTCAGCCTTTAACTCTGTTGATCACTCTCTCCTCCTTGATACTCTCCTCTCTCTAGGCTTTTGGGACACTACTCTCTCTTGGTTCTCCTCCAACCTCTCTTCTTTCTCTTTTGGTGAATCATCTTCCAGATCATGCCCTCTAATCATAGGTATCCCTCAGGGTTTTATCCTGGGTCCTCTTCTCTTCTCCTTCCTCTATACTACTTCACTTGGTAATCTTATCAGTTCCTTGGATTTAATCACCATCTGTATGCTAATTATTCTCAAATCTACCTTTTCCTACCCCAACCTTTCTGCTGACCTTCAGTCCCACATCTCCAATTACCTTTCATACATCTCTAACTAGAAGTCCAGTAGACTTCTTAAACTCATTATGTCCAAAACAGTGCTCATTATCTTTCCCCAACCCCACTCCTGACCTCCTCTGTTACTATAAAGGGTAACACCATCTTCTCAGTTCCTTAGCCTCACAACCTAGCGGTCATCCTGGATTCTTCACTGTCTGTCACCCTCTCCATCCTACCTGTTGTTAAAGCCTATCTATTTCACCTTTGCAACACCTCTTGAATATGCCCCTTCTCCTCTAACACTGCCACCACTCTAGTGCAGGCTCTCATCACCTCATGCCTAGACTATTGCAACAGCCTGCTGGTGAGCCAGCCTACCTCAAGTCTCTTCTCACTCCAATCCATTCTCCATTCAACCACCAAAGTGATTTTCCTAAAGTTCCTAAAGTACAATCACATCACCACTCTAGTGGCTTACTTTTGCCTCCAGGAGTAAATACAAAATACTTAGTTTCCCATTCAAACTCCTTCAAAAACTAATACCATCCTACTTTTCTACTCCTCTTACACCTTACTCCCTAACATACACATTACAATTCAGTGACACTGGCCCTGTGGCTTTTCCACAAACAAGACATTCCATCTTTCATCCCTGGGCAATCTCTCTGGTTACCCCTCATATCTGGAATGCTAGGCCTACTGACTTCCCTAAGTTCCTCCAAATCCCAACTTAAATGCCTTCTTTACTGGATGATTTCCCCAACACCTCTTAATTCTAATGCCTTTCCTTTGTTAATTATTTATTTTTTATCCTGTATATAGTTTGCTTTGTATATATCTTTTTGCATGTGGTCTCCTCCATTAGATTGTAAGCTTCTTGAGGGCAGGGTCTGCCTTTTGCCTCTTTGTGTATTTCCAGCAATTAGCACGGTGCCTGACACATAATAAGTGTTTAATAAATATTTGATTGATTGACATATTGATTTCCGGTCATGAAATTATTTTTAATTTAATTATATATACCAGATACATACTTTTGTCTTAGTGTCTTTTGGTTTTTTGTCTGTATTGATTAAGCACCTACTAAATTCAAGATACTGTTAAGCATTTGTGAAACAAGCATGAAAAATAACAGTCCCTGCCCTCAAGAAGCTCTCTGCCTTTAGCTAGTTGTTCAGTCTTAGATAATTCATTTAAGCTCCATGCAGCCTGTTTCCTCTTTGGTTAAATGAGAGAGTTGAACTATTAAGTCAAAGTTCTGATCCAACTCTAAAATTCTACAAATTTACTCTTGTGACTTCTCTCAATATCTAATACAGGTTGGGAAATTAACGAGAGAGCAGTCAAAAAAGACTTTCGTCTAATTAGTTAGAGCCATTCAGAGGAACATACTGTCATTTGAGAAGGAAAACTATGGGTAAATGAGTAAAGCCAGTGTTATGTTAATGAATGTTTGAGAACCAGCTCTCTGAGAGAAAAGTTTAATCTGCCTCATTAATATTTAATGCATTACTTTCTTAACTCTAGACAAACAAAAAATAAAAAAATAAAGCCCCAAATTGTAGCACTCACCATTGGAACACTCTAATCAAATTGTTTAAATAAGACTAAAGACTGGAATATATTGATAAACATTAAGAATTAAGGTAAAGGGAAGAAAGGAGGAAAGAAGAATGGAAGGAAAGGAGGAAGAGAGAAGGGGAAAGATAATGAGGGAAGGAAGGAAGAAAGAAAGGAAAGGAAGAAAGAAGGAAGGAAGGAAAGAAACAAAGAAAGAAAGAAAGAAAGAAAGAAAGAAAGAAAGAAAGAAAGAAAGAAGGAAGAGAAGAGGGAAGGAAGGAGGGGGAAAAGAAAAAAGTAAGAAAGAGAAAGAAAGAAGGAAGGAAAAAAGAAAGAGAAGTGAAGAGGGAAGGGAGGAAGAAAAGCAGGAAGGAAGGATGAAAAGAAGGCAGGAGGGGGAAAAGAAAGAAAGGGAAAGAAAGAGACAGAGAGAAAAAGAAAGAAGGGGGAAGGAAAGAAAGAAGGAAGGAAGGAGGAGGAAGGGTAGGAAGGAGGGAAGAGAGGAGGGGAAAAAGGAAGGAAGGGAAGGAGGGAGGAAGACACCCTTATCTATGTTGCAGATGAGCCCACCAAATAAACTTACTGTTCAGACTATGTAGCCATAATCATTCAGGACATTCAGGACATTCAATCATCTTTGAACTCTGTTTTAATTTTGCCAATGATACTACTTTCCAATCCAAGCTCCAGTTTCTACCTTTGGACCTCAATTCAATACTCCACATCCCTGGTGACCATCTCTGGTTTATTTCATGATCACTCTGCTACTTCTGCATAGGGACCTCCTCGCTCAGGCCTATCCCCCAGCTAGAGTGGCCATGCAGTCCTATCCCAGGCTGTGCTCAGGAGGGACCGAGAAGAACAGTGCTAAAATTGTGATAGTGATAAACACATAATGTCGCCTTTCAGTCTAAGCCTAAATTCAGCTTTACTCTTCCTTGTATTTACTACTAAGTTCTAGATATATGATAATTCTTATAAAAACGATAGATCATTATAGACTTATTAGTAGCAAAGATAGTGTTTCCACAATAGTATCCATAACATGAGCCTGGCCAAAAGAATAGTCAACTCTAAAATATTCTGGGGCTGATTATCTAATTGAGGATCGTGTTGATGTATTTCTTTCCCTCCTTCCTGCTGCTTGATTATTTCAATGGTCATCAAGAAGAGGGGCAAGTAAAATGGAAAATGAAATTCATACCAACCAATCTCCTTTAAGGCAATTCTGTTAAATGAAAGTTTGGCTGGGTTAACATAAATGAGTTAGGGGGATTATCTGCAGAATTCAATTATTCATGCTTTTCCTGTATCCCCTTGCTAGAGATAATCACAGTTATATGTAGTATTAAATTTTTCTCTCTTCTTTTCTGCAATCCTGACTAACAAATCCAATACACACAGAGAATTTGAAGACCTGGCCTTGTGAATTCAGCCCCCACTTCAAAAAATTAAAAGAAATGCATAAATCCTAGCCGTCAGTCACATTCTTTTTATATATAATCAAGGTATGCAAACATCTTATGTATCGTATTACTAAGTATCACTATACTCTGAACACCAAATGCAATATATTCTATACATGTGAAAGAAAGAACATTGTATAAACAACAAAATTCAATCACAAAATTGAGTGTAATACCAATTCTTGGGGGAGTCCTGCAAAATCTCCTGTATGAGGAAAAGTCAAAATATCATATAATGTTAACAGATTTGCTCACATATAATAACAAACCCTTCTTGATTGAATATATGCAGGACCTTCTGTGATATCCCTAAGGAGATTCATCTGGGCCCCATCAACATTAAACAGTGACCCAGACTTTTCCTTACATCTGTTCCCTAGATAGTAAAGCAAAGATACATCAAAATGTTTCTGAGCAAAGGCAAGCCAATTCCACATAAGGTGAAAGTGGTTGAAAATGTATTGCCAACAATAAAACTGGTATCAAAATCTCACCCACAACCTATTAGCTTCTTGAGAGGTCATTTCATGCCCCTACCACCTTCCTATATATTTCCTTATCTCAGCTCACTCCAGCATAAAACAAAAGCTACAGGAATGAGAGACAAAGGACTCAGACTGAAAACCACTTTTAAGTCTTGGCTGGTTGTTCCTAAAATTTTCTCTTGGGGGCGGGGGGGAAGGGAGGGAGAAAAAAAGAAAAAAAATATTTTTTTGTATATTTGTGCACAGTAGATTTGCAGTTTTTGTGCAATGTTATAGAAATACTTGTTTTATTCCATAAATTAAAAATAAAATTTTAAAAAATATTTACTTTTCAAAAATTGAACATTGGTAAGGTTTTGTAGGCCTAACACTTAAAAGAGAATTAAGACAGGTGCTACTCGTTTTATTTAAATGATGAAGTTCACAATCAGGAAAATGAATGTTTGTATGTGCATATATGCATGCCTATACTTCTACGTGCATTTATAAATCTATACCTATATATCTATATATATTTTTAATTCATGTGTCTGTACATATAAGACACATGATATCTGTATGTATATACATACCCATACAGATATCCACCCTTTACTACCTCCCACATACATATATATGTTGTGTACATATGTGTATATTATATATGTGCATACATGCATGCATACATAATAAAACCAGTGACTATATTAGTATGAGGCATTTACAGTATGAAAATTTCTTTCAAGGATGCAGCTTTTTTTGGCAGCTTTTTTGATAATCACAACATAAAAATAGCCTTTTAACCTTTAAGTTTACTATATCTCAAACCACTTTTTTTAAAAAAAAAATTTCATCCTCACCTTTTTTCTGACACCATAGAGATAGTAATGGGAACTTATGCCTGGGAATACTGGTGATTGGCTACTACATTTGGAAGTTTGACAGAGGTTGTCATTCAGTCGTGTCTGACTCTTCATGATCCCATTTAAGATTTTCTTGGCAAAGATACTGGAATGGTTTGCCATGTCCTCCTTCAGCAACTTTTACAGATGCAAAAACTGAGGCAAACAGAGTTAAATGATTTGCCCAGGGTCACAGAGCTAGCAAGTGTCTAAGGCCAAATTTGAACTCAGAAGAGGAGTCTTCCTGACTCTAGGCCAGGCACTCTAACCAATGCCCTGTGTAACTGGGAAGTAGGGGATGGAGGGAGGTAAATTGCTGGTGAGAGGAGATATAGCTGCTAAGAATCATACTCATCAGAGTTACTATGATTGAGGAAAGGAATGTGTCCTGGACTTTTCCTGCCAGTCATGTCCTCCTTACCAAGGAAAGCGTCCCACCTCTTTTTTTTTAGGTAATCACATATACATACAGATATATATATATATATATATATATATATATATATATATATATATGTATATGTATATGTATATGTATATATATATATACACACACACATATATATATATACATATGTGTGTGTATATCATTTTTTAAATTAACTTTTAGTTTTAACATTCACTTCCACAAGCTTTTGAGTTCCACACTTTATCCCCATCTCTCCCCTCTCTCCACCCCAAGACAGCATGCATTCTGATTATCCTTTCCCCCAATCTGCTGTTCCTTCTATCACCCCCCTTCTCTTATCCCCTTGCCTTCTACTTTCCTGTAGGGCAAGATAGATTTCTACAACCCATTACCTGTATATCTTATTTTTCAGTTGCATGTACAAACAATTTTTAACATTTGTTTTTAAAATTTTGATTTCCACATTCTCTCCCTTCCTCCCTCCCCACCCACCCTCATTGAGAAGGAAAGCAATTTGATGTAGGTTATACATATGTAGGGGTGCAAAACACATCCATAAAAGTCATGTTGTGAAAGACTAACTATATTTCCCTCCATCCTATCCCACTGCCCATTTATTCTATTCTCTCCTTTGACCCTGCCCCTCCTCAAAAGTGTTTGCTTCTGACTACCCCCTCCTCCCATTTGTCCTCCCTTCTATCATCCCCCCCTTATACTCTTCCCCTCTACTTTCCTACAGGGTACAATAGATTTTCATACACAATTCGGTGTGTATGTTATTCCCTCCTTAAGCCAAATCAAGGTTCCTACCTCTTGTTCCATCTTGTATCTTCCCAGGGAGAAGGGTGGAAGGTTTCTTTTTCCAAAACCCTTTCATGATGCTTTTGTAGTCTTCTGGTGGTTCTAATTATGGATCATGTTGAGAATCAGTGCTTTAGGGTTATCATAAAATGATGTGGAGTTTCATGTCCTTCCCTTAGATGAAGAGTTGTGATGCTTTCAATAAACTACAATAGTGTAAGGGCTATATGACAAATATCCCTGCAGAATAGGGATGTCTCAGAAGCAGGTAGAGTTGAAATCTCTGTATAGGCAAATGCTCAAATGGGGTACTTTGGATTTTAACAGTGAATATTTTATAGTTCTTATTCTTTCAGTCACCTCCAAAATCAATGGGATGCTGTTAAGGTTCAGAAAACCAGGAATTTTGAAGCAAAAATTCATTTCAAATGCTGAGGTAAATGAAATATTCTTTGGTTGCCTCAAAGCCTTTCACTTTGTTAAATCACAGTGCTTTGGTCCATTTGATTATTGATCCGAAGGGAACATTTCCCTTGAGACGGATACCATGATGATACTGATGTCCAGGGATTACATTCTGAGTGGAATGAGTTAGTCTCCATTGAAAGGCATTAAAAATTTCTATCTGTTTATGTTCTATGACAGAACTAAAAATGACTGTATTGAAAGCAGTGGGTAATGATTCCAAAAATCCCTTTGTTTCTAATTATGTCATTTCTAGTTAATTATTTGGTAAATAATCTTTAAAAAATAATCTATAGAGAAGCCTAGCATAGTGGAGCTTAGATTCAAGAAGACTTGGGTTCAGATACTGCCTCTGACACTTCCTTACTAGCTCTGGGACAGTGGGCATGTTTTTTAAGGATTATATGATAATGATGTAAAGTGATAAAGCAAGAGATTTAAGCCCTCTGTCAATATGAGCCATCATCAGCTTGCTTAACCTCTGTGTGGCTAGGTAACTTCATAGAATTTATCTGTCAAATCACAGGACTTGTGATCTGTTGGTAGAGGGAGTTTTCTGCTACCAAATTCACAAATATCTCCATGTAAAAAAATTAATTTTATTTGGCTTGGATGAAGTTTCAAAATTCACTTAGAATTTTTTTTGAATCATCTACTTAACCATTACCTCAGTGTTGAACATCAGATTGAGAGATCGGATTAACAAAAGGCTGAGGAAGACATGTGACCAAATAAATCCATATCAATTTTTCCCACAAATTGGTTTCTTGTATGTAGGTACAATTTTACTAAATGAATAAAAACTTTAAATGCAGTCAATCATTGACACTAAAAATAAAACCTCACGTACCAGTGGAAGGAACTATAATGTCCATAATCTAAAAATCATTAGCCTCCCTCTGATGATCTATATGTTCACAATATTTCAAACTCAATAATGAAACCCCTTTGTAAGTGACTCATTGATTCATTTTTTCTCGTAGATATGTTGGAATTGAGACTCCATGTCAGACCTGGACATTGTCACTTCTCAAACCAACATAAAGGAGCACCTAGTTAAAATTTGAAGAGTGATTACGAGAGGGGAATTACTTACAATCCCTTGCATCTAGAATCTCAGGAAAGAGCAGACATTACTCGACATAACCTCTGACAGAGAGATAAAAGGAATTAGGTACCGCAGCAAGATAACATGCCAGTGTGGTCCCATTCACCACTCCACACACATGGTGCACATTATCCCTCTAAGGGGCTGTGCTTTGAAGAGACTGGAAACCATAAAGAGAAGCAATATACACAGGAAATGATCATAAAAATGAGATAAGGGAAAGTGATTTAGCAAAAGCAAATCTAATGCCTTTGTCCATTATATCAATTAAGGCAGAAAGTAGGAGGGGGAAAAAAGGAAATTGGCTTCCAAAAAAAAAAGAGGCTGACTGTAATGCCATGTGAAACATCTTTATACTGATTTTGGCAGAGAACCTTAAATAAAGCTTTCTCAAATCCTATATCACTTGAGTGATTTTTAGGGTTTTTTAACTCCATTATCACAAAAAGTCAGTATCCGTCATTTGGCCCTTACATCTGACCACATACTGCTTTCATTATTTCATATTTATGAGACTCTAAGGGTCTTCCCCCCGAGACTGATTCTTTTGTAAAGTCAAGCTAGGCTGTCTTTTGCCTCAATTCTTACTCAGCCTTTAGTCAGTGAATGGGTGTTGCCTCAGACAAACTGAGACTTGGGAAAAACTTTAGCTTAAAAAAGTCCATGGTCTCCCACTTCATCCAAGGCCATTGCCAGGCTTCCTGACCTATGTCTTGCCACTGGACTCCCATAACTCTGGAGAGAGACTGAGGCACCACTCTGCCTCACTTAAATCCAATTTGCTTGCAAGTCCAAACACCATCCTCCTGATGTCATTGGTCCTCTTCAAGAAGGAAGGACAAACAACAACAACAACCACCATATATGTGACCTGTCTCTTCAGCTGGACCTGAAGTTCCTAGAAGGCAAAAGGTTTATCATCTGTTTCTTTGTGTCCCCTCTATCTTACACATATTTATTGTTATTGAAGATAATTAACCAACAGAAGCTTATCATCATCACAAAGTTTTTAATTAACTGAGTCAAATTATTGGTTTTGATATATTTATGTCTAACTTAATAAACACTAATCCACTTTAAAGCCTTACCAGAGATAACAGTTTCATCTCAAAGAAGGGGCTGGGGAGTACAAGTATTTTATGAGATCCATTCAATTATTCTCAAACTCTAGAATTTCTTCTTTTAATAATTAAAAATTTTTTTCAGTTGCAAATTCTTTCACTTCCTCTACCCCTTCCCTCACCCACTAACTCTAAAATTTCTTATGCCTTTGGTTTTTATACAGATCAGGAAGTTTGTAATCAGGTGAAAATAAATCCATCTAGACGAGTCAAAAAAGTGCTATGGGACCCATCTGATAGCGATTTTGCCATACATTTAAAGTATAATGGAACAAGTTAGCAAAGTTGGCATTGGTTGCAGAATTTACAGGTTAATGGTGTGCTCCATAAACTTCAGAGCATTTCAATTCATTTCCATAAACCTTCATTAAGTACCTACTGTGTGTTGTGTACATCAGGACTCTCCAAAATGCAATTTATGAGGCCGGCCTACAAGCATAGAAATTTACATAAATGCTTTAGTAAACAAAGCCTAGCTACAGCAGAGCTCTCACTAAAATGGCAAATCAAAATATATTGTCTATTGTTTCAATAAAAATCGAAGGTTGGACAGCCCTTGTATACATAGTAGCTACTGAGGATAGAATGCAAAAATAAAAGAAAACTCTGCCTTCAAGTCATTTACATTTGATTAGAGGAATGATACATAATGGATATAGATGAAAAAAATATAAAATATAAACCAAAGAAATTTAAGGCTTGAGGAGAGCACTAAGAAGTGGAAGATTACATATAGAAAGGTCTCATGTAGCAAGTGACCCATTAACTGAGGCTAGAGAAAAGCTAAGGGCAGCTACGTGGTACAATAAATAGAGTGCTAGAATTGGAGTTAGGAAGACCCACCTTCCTGAGTACAAATCTGGCCTCAGACACTTACTAGCTGTGTGTCTCTGGGCAAGTCACATAACCTGTTTTGCCTCAGTTTCCTCATCTGTAAAATAAGCAAGAGAAGAAAATGGCAAACCACTCCAGTATCTTTGCCAAGAAAACCCCAAATGGGATCTGAAGAGTCAGACACAACTGAAATGACTGAACAGCAAGCAGGAAACTAGAGATTCCAAGGTGAGGAGGAAAAGCATTTAACTCAAGGATAGTCAGCTCAGTGCTTTCAGTGTCATATGTAAGGAACATGTTAAACATAGGACACTTTGACTGAAATGGAGAGCTCATGAAGAACCGTAATGTGAAATCAGACTCTAGCAAAATGTTGGGGACAATTCGTGAAGGGTTTTAAATGTATGGTTAAGATTTTCTTTTTTTCCCTAGTGTCGGTAAGGAGACACTAAAGCTTCTTAAGAAAGAAAATGTCAGGGTTCAAGAGAACCGTGCCTTAGAACTATCAGTTTGACAGCTATGTTGGGGATGATTTGGAAAAAGGAGGAGATTGGAGACAAAGAAATCCATCAGGAAACTATTGCTCCAATCTCAATCCAAGGTGATGGGGGACTGAACTAGGTGGTGGGCCATGTAAATGGAGAGCGGAATTTAATTGAATTGATATCTTTTATTTTTTACATCACCTTTATTTTCCACTATGTCTTTTTCTATACACTCTCCCAGAGAGCCAGCTCTTAATGGCAAAAACTTAAAAACAAAAATAGAAATAGTTCAGCAAAACTAGCCAACACATGATCTAGATCCAGTAGTGAATGCATTGGTCTACACCCATGGTTCCCTGTCTCTGCAAAGATGAAGGAGAGGAGGCAAGAGGCTAGTTCTCCTTGGGGGCTAAGTCATGGTATTCTAATTTCGTAGTCTTTAGCTCAGAGTTTCAAAATTGTTCTTTCCATTTTCTGTGAAGTCTTTTGAATGAGACAAAGCCACCCATGCTACTCTCCAGTTGTAGTAAAGGTGAGACAGATAGGGCATTATCATCTCTACTATGACCTATTGTACTCCCATGGGAGAACTTTAAGATTTTAGAAACATTACAGCAGACTCAGAAAAATCAAATAACTTTGCCTAAAATCAAAAGTCAATTGTTCAAATGTCAAAAATTGAATGATATATTCGAAGTGCCTGTCATTTATATGGCCTAGGGGGTGATTCTGGGTGAAAATTAGATATATTGATTGATTAAATCATTGTGCTTTTAGCATTGTCGGCAAAAAATTCCAAGTCAACATTTTCCAAGGTAGATGCACTCAGCCTAGATCCCTAGATACACTTTGTACTCCTCCTCTGTTAGGCAGGCATGCCTGGAATGAGTGGGAATTGCTTTGCAGCTGGTATTGAATGAAAATGCAAACAACCTTTGCCCAGGCTCATAACAATAGGCTCCTAATAGGAATGCAAAGAGAAAGAAGCATATGGTCATATTAATCTCTGATGCTGTCCCCATCACAGGATGATTTTATAGAGGATGATTAGATTGGACGTTTAGTCTCACATAAACCAAATCCCATTTCTAACTGATGTATCTGTCTCCCAGCTTCCCCCTTTTTGGATCCTGTCCTCACCCTGTGTACTGAAAGCCTTCAAAATGGAAGAGAAAGAAAGGGGAAATGGTACCACATTGATATTTGATGATGTGAACACCTCTTCTTTACTCCACAATAAATAAGATCCTGAAACAAGCTGAAGAGACATAGGAAAGAATACACCTAGAGGCCGAATGTGCCATGCACTGATACTGTTTTATGAATCAGAATCCCAAAGGACTCTTACTCTTTCTGGCCAATTTTCTAGCTTGTTTTACTGCTCCCATCAATTAGAGTCCAGCCAAGAGCAGATGAGCCCTTCAATCTATGTTGTTTCTGTGGCCAGGGAAAATGATTTTTTTTTTAATTCCAGAAGGAGAGGTGAGAGGTGAAGTGAGGAGCCATATGGAGGACTAAGAAAATGTGCCTACGCTTCAGGGTGCTGACATCAAGCACTCAAAGAAATCACAAGCACGTACCTACTATGTGACAATCACAATTCTAGGTACAGGAGATCCAAAGCCAAAAATGAAATGGTACTTACCTTCAAGGAATTTATTTTTTAACAGGAAAAACATCCAACTATACCTATGGTTCATTGGGGAAAAAGTCACTTGCTCTGGAGTCACGGAACATGGGTCCAAATCCCATAAGTTACTTAGTACTTGTGCAAACTTAGTCATTTAAAATTCCTGAGCCTGTTTCTTCAATTGAAAAAATGAGAGAATATAGGCTCTGAGATCCCTTCTGGTTTGTATCTATGATACACTGACCTCTCAAAATGTATCCAGGCAAGTTTTCTTCCACCAAGGAAAAGATACTTTCTCCCTTCCTACCTCCAGCTATCAACATTTCACTCAGTTTGCCCCACCCTCCAATTCAAAGTCCTGTGGCATCCAACACTGCTACCCTTACACCCACATCTGGTTTGCTATTCTCAAGGTTCAGTTATGATAGTCTGTTATTGTTACTAATGTTACAATAAGTAAGCACTATTATGGTTCTGCTCGCCTATATCCTTATACCCCTTGAGGGCAAGGATTGACATCTCTGGAGGCTGAACCATCTGTACTCCCAGTGAGGTTGTACCAAGAGTCCTTTGCAATGCTCTCACCAGTTGATTTTATCCTAGGTAGAGAAATACATAATTGTGGCTCTGGAGAGGAGAGAAGAGAAGAAAAGAAAGGAGACATAGCTAAATATAAGACCATATGCAAGAATATTGTACCATGGGGATTCTCAAAATAGTTAAGTAGAACATAAAAATATATGTGTGCATATGGGGACATTCTAGCTGGGGACTGGGTACCCCCACGTGTGGTACTGCTCCCTTTCCCAAACTTGGTGTTTTCATAAAAGTTGCTCAGAACAAAAAAGCAGGGTCTGCCGCTGAGTCTGCTAATGGAGTGAAACATTCCTGGTAGTCTCTATGGAGGCTGTGCAGGGCTTTATGGAAATCACTCCCTAGAGACTCTTAAAGGCCTGGAATGTGGCTCTCAGGCACACACCTTTGAAGGTGGCGTGCCCTCCCACCTCTCTGCCCTCCTGAGCTCTACCCTCAGGTCAGTAGTAAAAGAAAACAGACATTACTGAGGAAGCAGCTGCCAGTAAAGATTGCAGTTCACACTCCAGAGCCTATTTCCCTCCCCCACGCCGAAAGCCCTTAATTCGTATAGAACTGGACTCTTGCATCTTTTTAGGGAAGCCTAATGTCGGGTCTAAGACCCTACTCAAAGTCACCTGGATCCTTTGGTCTGGTAGCCCACGTGAACTGTAACATTGCACTCTGGTCTGAGAACCCATCAACTGAGAACCAGTTAACACTTTCCCTTCTAATCCTAGCTATTTATTGGATTTGTTTGTGCAAAACCTTTTTTTAAATTTTGTATAATCAAATTACCTATTTTAACTTCTATAATAGTCTCCTTTGATCATGAACTTTTCCCTGTTCATAGATCTGATAGCTAAATTCCTGCTTTGCTCTACTGTTTGACTATTCCATTATGTTCTATGCCATGGTTCACCATTCCTCATTCAATGCCTACCTACTTTGTTTCCAGTTCTTTGCTAACACAATATGTTCGTTAATGTGTCATCACTAGTTGCATCCTTTGATGGGAATTATGATATGTGATTTTTAATATCTATAGTATATAGTTTTCATACAATATGAGAAATGGGAATTGAATGAGAGAATGAAATCAAAAAGTATTTATTTTGCATTTACTGTATGCCAAGCATCATGCACATGTACAACCTATGTATAATAATGTAATATAATAAAATATAAATTACTATAAGCAAAATAGGTGATTTGGCAGAGAAGTGACATCAATATAAATAACATCAAATATATTAAAAATTACAGTGAGATATATAATATGTATGTTTTTAGTTTTATTTTTTTTACAAGTTAAGGAAAGAATTGAAAAAACTAAGCAAAGTGCTTCACAGTATTTGTTATGCACCTATTCCCCAATACGTTTTTTTTCTAAAAGGATGGTTCAGAAAAGTAAAAAGTAAATTTCAAAAACCAAAATTTTTTGTAAGCAAAGTATTCAAAAATTTATTTTACGGTATCAATGACCATCTACATTGCAAGTAATAACCCCAAGATTCCAATTTGAAGTTACAACTGTATTCACTTTTAGTTAGGCCTTTGCAAGTGAATTGTCCTGAGGGAGGGGAATCATCTGAGCTATGGAATCCATTATCATGATAAAGCATGCCTTAGCTTCTTTCAAGTCCCAGACAAGGCATAGGCTTCTGCTACAAAAACCATTCCTTCCAGACACCAAGCTGGCAACATCCAAAGCATACGGAGGGGAAAGTTTCTACAACAGCCTCAAAATTTCTGTATCAATTATCTGTCTGATATATCTCATCAAGAAATGGGTTATCATGGTGGGAAGGTGTCAAAAGAATTTTCAATGCAGGGAGGGAGATGACAGGACTGAGGTTTGGAACAGAAAGATCCCTCTTTTGAGAAATCACCCGTGCCCTCAATTCTGCCAACCCTGTCCCATCATTCCCACCTCTGAAACTACTAACCCTACTCCTTAACCAAGCCTGGACACCATCCAAAATGAGAAAAATGAATCACAGAATCACAGCGTTTGAAAGTGGAAAGGACCTTGTTCATTTCATTCAATCTATACATGAAGGGAATCCCCACTATAATATACCCTGACAAGTTGTCATCCAGCCTTTACTTCAAGACAACAAAAACAAGAAATGAGAGTTCTACTGGAGCCAGGTAAAACTGGCTCCCCAAAGTAGAGTGTTAAATTTTCAATATGAGCATTTGCATATTAGAAATCAACAAAGGCTACAAATCAGGAATTTATTATTTTTCCATTTTCTGCACTTAAGAAAATAAGAGGAAAATGTTAATAATGTAAATTTAATGTAAACTGAAAGGGTTTGTCCTGTGTCCATTCCCTCTCTTCCCCCCCATCCTGGAGAGCCAAGAGCCAGTTGTTAAACATTTACCAGCATGCCCCTGGGATGACCCACTACCACTTGTGAGTGACTTCATTCCATCTGATGTCAGTTCCAATAGTTGGGAAGTTGTTTCATTCTGTCTTGTTTTCTTTTCTTTCTCTTGATGTCAAGCCTGAATTTGTCTCTTTGGAAGTTCTTCTCTTAGTTCTAGCTCTGAAGACAAGCAGAACAACTCTAATCCTTCTGCCACAGGGCAGCCTATGAAATATTTGAAGATAGCTATCATTTTCCCCTGAATCTTCCCTGCTCTAGGCTCATCATGTTCCTTTCCTCCGACTAATACTCATATGATATGTCCTCTAGACCCATCATCCATTTGGGTTGCCCTCCCTCCACTGTACATCATCCTCCTTAGCAATGTCCTTTTAAAAATGTACAGCATAGAACAGAATGCAAAACTCTAAAAGTCATCCAATAAGGACAAAGTACAATGGAACTATTGCCTTTCTATCTCTGGAAACTATACTTATTTTTTAAAATAATATGTAAAAATTAAGTATGAAAGTATATAAAAATAATATTTAAAAATTGTCCTAGAATTTTGGATTCTGTTTTATGTTTGTTTCCCACAAATATTCTATTAACAAGAATAAAATGACTTGTTTCTTGAAAAATAAAAGAAACCATACTTATATCAGTATAGCACAAGATCATATTAGAGTTTTTGGTTGCTACAATATGAGCTTGTGGTCTCCTAAGACTTCTGGATCATAATTTTTTTCAGAACAACTGCTGTTTAACCATGTCTCCTTCATACTGTACATGCACACTCATCCTTTCCCATCAGACTAGGCTATTTTGGACTTTTATCATGACCACTAGAAACCCACAGCTCCTCAGTGGTCCCTCCCTCTGGTGCTCCTCACTTCCTTTGATTGGAGAAAGTGGAGGGTGGACAGTGGGAGTTTTTCCCAGATCCTCCATTTAAGGGGAAAGCCCAGAGTTGCCACCTCATCATTTCCCACCTGGCTATACTCCTCTGGACTTTCATCATGCTTCCTTTCCCTCTCTATCTTACGATTTTCAGCTTCCTTTTATGTGTTGTCTTCCTCTGTTAGATTGTGAACTCTTTGGGAGCAAAGACTATTTTTCTTTATATCCCCAGCACTCAGCATAGTGCCTAGCACAGAGTAGGCCCTTATAAAATGTCCATTGACTGGCTTTATCTATGCCTTTCTTTATATCCCCAACACTTAGCACAGACTCAGCACTTATAAAATGTCCATTGACTGACTTTTTGTATAGCTGATTTTTTTTTTGTACCCAAGTGTTTGACTTTACATTTATCCCTGCCAAATTTCATCTAATTAAATTTAGCTCAGTGCTTTGGTCTATCAAAATCCTTTTGGATCCTGACTCAGTATTAATGTTATTCAGTACTCTTATCACAACATTATGCTGCAATGTATTGGCAATTAAGGTGGGACTTTTTTCACTGTTTCAGAATGTTAAATTAATTAAGTGTCTTTGATTGAGCCTCACTAGGTGCAAAGCCTCAGCCCCAAACCCCTATTTACTAGGAGCTAAGCCAAAGTGGGTGAGAAGCACCCAGGGCCCTAAGGGGAGTTGGTAAGACCAGAGCCAATAGTATACGCCTAAGTTCTGGTCACTCAGATGATATTTGATGACATCCAAAGACTGTATAAAATGAGAACAGAGTGATTTGCTAGAGGCTCTTACTCCTGGAGGAGTGTTGGCAAAGGACTCTGGGCAGCCACTCTAAGAGCCTCCTGACTCATCAATCCAGATGTTGATGGTTTCTTGGTAACTATGAATTGCATTTGGTCTGTTTATAATGTATGTTTGTAATTTGTTTGTATTTGCTCTGAAGTTCAGGGTGCTGGCTTTTTCCCCTGAACTAAGTCAATGATATTTGTATGTTGTATTGAAACAAGATTGTTAACCCCTTAACCTTACTTTCCTTAGTAAAGCAGGTCAAAAGAACGTGTGCTGGCAGCGTTCTTGTTGTTGGGCTTGCATTGGTCTTTCACCCCCACAACAGCTGCTAGCTGAATTGTTGTAACATGCCTCTAACCATTCCCCATAATATGAGGTCTTTTAGATAATTTCCAGGAATACTAGGCTACTGCTGATTCTCTCTTTCCTTTGCAATGATGGTGAAAAGTGTAAAAAGGACCCAGGGAAAAATAATTGAATGACTTCTGATAAATTTTAATCTTGGTGGAATTAGGAAATGAAACAAACAATTGAAAAGAAATACTAAAGAAATAATACTCTATTTTCAACTAAACAAAATTGTGGCTGACAAAACCTAAATGATAATTTTTCAGTATTCTATTAGAAGGCTGACTGCTTTGCCATCCTCAACAATATCATAATTCATAGAAACACAGCTTTGAAATTAGAATGGTTCCTAGAGCCATTTTGTTTGTTAAAATTTTCTAGTTGAAATTTCCATTTTACAGATGATGAAACTGAGGCCCAACAACATGAAGGGTTTTCTCCTGGGTCCCACAGGTAGCAAATGGCACGACCAGAACTGGAACCCAGGTCTTATGACTCCAAATCCAGTTTTTTTTGTGACAATATATTGTTTCTATAAGTAGTTACTTAGTACAATGGAAGAGGCTTTTGCTCCGGAATAAGAGAACCCATAGTTCTGACAATCTGTGTGACCAAGGACAAGTCACATAAACTACCTGGATTTCAGTTTCCTTATATGACAAATGAGAGAGTCAGACTAGATGGCCTCTCAGGTCCTTTCCAGGTCTAGAGCTATGCTTCTATGATCTTACTTTGTTTAAATTAACAGAAACTCAGGTAGAGCTATTGAGCCAAATTGGTATTTCCATCATCCCAGTGCTTCTATCTTCATTTAAGTGGATGGTAAAATATGCCAGGCAGGTGTGAAATATCTAAATATGTCTATTGCATCTTTCCATCTTTCCTAAGTGCTTCTGCTGAAGCTCCTATAAGGCAGAAAGAGATTCTCCACCTAGTTATCACCTATGAATGTTTTCTATTTCTAATGCTGATGCATCCTGTGATGAACCATCATGAAATTAGGAATGTAGCATATATACATATACACATATATAAATGTGCATTTACACATATATACATATACACACAGTATATATGTATAGATACATATATATAAAATGTTAAACTATGCTAATTGAAGGAAAGGTGATCCATTTGCTTTTTTTAATTTGATTTTAATAGAGCCATGTTTTGTCAAAATGGCACTAAGAAACAATGCAATATAAATACCAGAAAGGTTCACTTGGAAATGAAAGAGAAGAGCAATTCAAAGTTTAAGCAAAGTTTAGCAGGACAAATATGCCCTAAGGGTCCTTTCTTTATCACAACAAGGATCCTCAGGCTACTTAGTAACATTCTCAAGGTTCAGCAGTTATGTGCACATTGGAAATGTGTAATCCCCTAACTAGCAGACCCTCCCAAATGCCAGGATGGAGAGATTGTCAAACAGAAGGGAAACTGAATCCATTCCTGGAGAATGTGCAGCTCTTCATACCACTGGGGCCCTTTAACATCTAAGAGTATATAGCTGTGTGTGTGCAAAGAGTTAGAAACACACATAAAAAAACAAGGATGAAAATACCTAAGGAAGCCATATTCTCTCTTTTGTTTGCCACAGCTCTTTACTTAAGATCAGCTTTGATGATCTTGCTGGCAGGCTGCGTTCTGATGGAGGCAATCCATAAAATCTGCCCCATTAAATGCTGGGACTAGAAGAGATGCATGATAATTTCCTGGAATGGATTCTCCCAAAGGACTCCCAAGGGTACATCCATTTACCAGCCTCCTGGATTGCTCATCTTCCTCCTTTGCTGATAAAAAGATATGCAACTAGGAAATATCATCTTTTAGCACTGCATGAGTGAAGTCTCAGGGCAAGCTTCATTATGTACAGTATCTGAGCAGGTGAAAACCTGCATGTGAATCTCAGTTACAAACAGGAAGGCTATGGTACGCTTGTGGACATGTCTATTCTTTTTTTGCTTTTTGTTCACTTTGATTTAATCTACATTTTTAAAATTAGAAATTGTACAATCCCATTACAGAGTTTTTTTTCCTCAAATACAGCTGCGAAAATAGGAATCATCCTATCCAAAAACATCAGTGTCAAAACAAGTATCTGAGGAATCAACATTTCTATTATTGGAATGCTCCGGGAGTTGAGGAGCCCTTCTGAGATTCAAGGTTGAGGCTATGTTAATCAAAGGCCAACAACATACTCTCCAGAGAGGCTAAGAATCTAAAGCCCCCCGGACAGCTTCCTATTTGGTGATGGAAATCTCCAGTCTAACAAGGCTGCTGCTATTTGCACATGTGCAGTCTTCTCTTGCGGCATGTTTGTATCTGAGCCTGGGCATGATCAACTCAGCTGAATGTAGCAGCTTCCTCCCTTTGATCTGAGGAATGGTCCCTTGAGTGCTAATGATTTTAAGATGTGTCCCATTATCCCAAAGAGAGAGAGAGGGAGTAAAAAGATAGGGGGAAGTCCTGTTTTTACCTTTGCTCCATAAAGATAACAGCATCCTCCTTAGGGAAAGGCTTTGTGCTTTTTGCCTGGTTGTAATGATTTTCTGAATGTGTGTGTGCATGGTGGTGGGGGTGGGGGTGACTGAAAATGCAAATTCATTTGGATGGGTAAAACCCCACTGCCTGAATAAAATTTTCAACATCTACAACACATTCACACAGCATATGTTGGCACCCAAATGCACTGTCATGAAACCTTCAGTCAATTTGGAATTAATGGAACTTTTCAATCAATCCACAAGGATTTATTAATCAATACTTGCTAACATTTATGTAGCACTTCAAGGCTTGAAAAGCACTACACACATGCTGTAGAAATGCTTTTCGTTTTTCACAACAACCCTGTAAAACAGGTGCTATTTTCATCATTATTTCAGAGATGTGGAAACTGAGGTTAAATGATTTGCCCAAGGTTATATAGTTAATATGCATCTTAGACAGGATTTGAATTTTGGTCTTCTCGACTCCAAGCTCAACATGCTATCCACTAGATTACTTAGCTGCCTCTGATGTATGAACAATGTGCAGAACATCGTGCTTGCTGCTCAGACATACACAAAGACGAAAGAGAAATGGTGTCTGTCCTAAAAATGCTTACATTCATTTCCTAGGGAATTCATCCCTGGTGCACCCATCTTCAAGCAGAGCAGAAGTGAAAAGTATTGTAATTAACTGAGGAACTCAGAAGGCTGCCTGGAGGAGGTGGGCTTTTAAGGAAATAAAAGTAAGAAACCTAAATGAACAAATTATGGCAAAGACAAATGTAAAAATCCCAATATGACTTCTTCAAGCCTTATGGGAAAAACTCACTTTGGTAAATGAAACATACTGAATACAGCATAGTTAAATGGAGAGTAGGCACCTTACCCTCTATGTTAAGCTTTAGGGAAGTTTACATGCTATTTTATATAAAATAGGCCTCCTCATGTTTCTGTTTCTGCAATTTTGCAGAAAAGAAGAAAAGATTTTGAAAAGCAGACATCTGCCTCACTACTATTATTAAATTCAATACTCAGCTTCTCTCTTCTCGAGATCAGCCACTTATTCTATTCAAAACCCCCAAATGGCTAGCATCATTTACTAAGTATAGGTCAGCATCAAGATTTTGAGTCCCTCTCATTTCTTTCCGGGCAGCGATGTGGTGCAGTGGATAGAGGGATGGACCTCTAATCAGGAAGACTCATCTTTCTGAATTCAAACCTGGCCTCAGCTGTGTGTGACCCTGGGTAAATCATTTAATCCTATTGGTCTCAGTTCCTCATCTACAAAATGAGTCGGAGAAGGAAATAGCAAACCAGTCCAGTATCTTTGACAAGAAAATCCCAAATGGAGTCACAGAGTCGGACACAACCGAAATGACTCAACAACGTCTCTTTTTAATAACAATCTCAGGATTGGCAAGGATCTCATAGACAGATCATCTAGCTCAATTTCCTACCCAAGCGCAGTAATGCTTTCTGTTACACCCCTAAAATATGCACATCCCACTAATATTTGAATTTAACACTTGCAGAAATGGGCGACTAATTTCCTTATAAAGCAGGCCATTCTATTTTTGGATGACTCTAATTATTAGCAGGTCCTTTCTTATCTTGAGCCAAAATATACCTTCCTATAACTTTTGGCCATTTTATCCTTGGTCTGCCTTCTAGAGACACATAGTCTGGGTTCCTATTCCCTTCACTTCACTTCAGTCAAATTCATTTTTTTTTTCACTTCATGCATTTTTTCATGCCTGAAAGTTATTTCATGGCATATGCTGTTAACTAGAGCATTCTCATTCTACATAGACCATGTCTTCCTTCCTCCAAATGGTGTTTCTTAAATTTGCAAGGTTTCTTTTTGGTTCGTAGCATCTCTGTTGTTCTCTTGGCTACTGGAATTGTCCCAAAGATAACCTCAGTAAGCCCCCAGAAAATAAACTCACCTCTTCATACTTGAATCAAGTTACTTTTAAAAAGTTTTTCTATCCATCTAAATTGATAGTACTTGAAATATTTTTTTAAATGCGATTTGTCATAGAAGCATTTCTGTATGAACTCCATTGAACCCCATGATTACCCAGCTATTAAGGAGAAGAGTCAGGGCCTAAACCCATATCTCCTACGAGTCCAATGACTCTTCTCTATCATCATAGAGGTTTCCTTAGTGATGAGATGCTATGTCTTTTAAAGGATTGCCATTGAACTCTTTCATTCACATTGAATTTCACTCATTTGAAGTATCTTTGCAGTCTGATCTAAAAAGATGGGGGGGGTCAGGAGAATGCCTAAAAATTCACACATAAAAAAATTGAAGATTAAATATGAAAACAAAGCTCACATTAACACCAAAAGCAAAACATTCTTGAGTCCATCCATGTGTAAGAGAAATTTTCCCAACTCTCAGGTCATTTGATATTTTCATGTGGTAAACATTACTGCCAAACCATTCTAAATGGCCTACTTTGTCCCTCTGGATAGAAATGGGCTTGAAAACATATTAGAAGCAGAAATTTCCCAGTGTATCACAATTACTGAACCAGCTGTGCTACATCATGTTTATGCTCATTCAGTGGATATGTTACTGATTCCCATAGCATTAATTATCCCACCTGTCTTAGGAGCTACAGGATCTGGGCAAGATTAAGGTCAACCAGGCAAGGGTGTTGGACAATCTAGTATCCCTCAGGGAAAACTAGAATATGGTGTCACTTAACATGAATGTCAGGACAGGCAATGCCTGGTAAAGATCTCATTGGTCTATTATCATAAGTAAAACTTTCCCAATAGCCCTGATTCCTTTCCTGCACAGGTCACCATTGGAAACCTTGTCCACCAGTACCAATATTCTTATTTTTCTCTTCCTTCATCTATCATAGTCAAGCATCTATAGCACAACCTTGATTAGCCAGAATAATTGAGAAACTGGAAATGAAATGGGGATCAGATTAACTGAATTTTCATATTAACTGAAAGCTACACCAAAAACCCTCTTCCTTTCAATCTTACTTAACAATGTTCCTCAACTAAATGATACTGCCACCGTGGCTTAGTAAACATGATATGGTGAACACAATCAGACTTTCTTTAATGACTAAGGGTCTTGAAGTCTCAAAGTCATCAATCTGAGCCTCCATTATCATAGAAACATTTAATAGAAATATTAAAAGATTGTGCTGAATTTGCACTGTCCCCAAAACAGGGCCTACCTTCTCCATAAAGACTTTCAGAATCCCTGGTTCTATCCATGACCTAAAATCATCCTTTTCCCCTTCAAATTTTCCTAAAGTACTTTGTCTGTATTTCTTCCTGGATCTCATCTGTTCCCATCATATAACCCTATATAAGTTCATATTGTTATTCTATCCCACCTGACCTCCCCAATATGAACTATTTGAAAACAGAACTGAGTGATATTTTTAAATTCCTGTATACCCAGACTATAGCACAATACCTTATGTCTATTAGACATCTTATCAGTGTCTACCAGATGAAATGAATGAATGAATGGTAAATAAATGAACACACTCTGAATGTTTCGATAATAGAGTTGTTCATTTCTCTGGGTTTGGGAGGTTGGCGGTTTCTATTTATTTTGTTTTAAAAAATCTGTTATTAGATTATTGTAGCAAGTATGTAGTTGTAACAGGTACCACCTATATCACCTCTCAGTGTTCTATTGGATGACTCTAAAGGGTGGATTAGATTTTTCTGTCATTGCTTGAAGCACAGCGCTCAGCACATAGTAAACAAGGGATATTTACTTGGAAGCTATAGCAAGAACAGAAGTATAAACATTTCTTCCCTAAGAACACACTCTTCCCTAAGCCACCACAGTCTCTGGAGATAGTGGGGTCCAACTTAAAACAGTATCTACATAGCATTGGTCCAACCAAGTTCACATCCAAATAAGGCGTCACAAAAAAATTTCATGGATGAGTTCTTGTCTCAGCTAAAAATGGGGTATGTCCCAAAGGTCACCCCATAAACTATGCCGGTCTGGCTGTAAAATCTGGCACGGACCCTACTCCTCTAATCCTGGACTCCCAGATGGCTTGGTCTCATCTTTTGAAACTAGTAAGGTCATAGCTTCCGCTTCTTTCAGACAGAGAGAATTCAATGCTTCTCCACCTACATCATTCCTTCTCACCAGATACTATCAAGAAAAGTGACAGCTAGATGGCACAGTGGATAGAGCACCGAAGTGGCAGTCAGAAGATCTGAGTTCAAATCCAGCCTCAGAAACATCTCAGCTGCATGACATTGGTCAAATCAGTTAACCTTTACCCCTGAAGAAGGAAATCACAAAGCACTCTAGTACCTTTGTCAAGAAAACACCATAGACAGAGTTCCCTGGGGTCACAAAGAGTCAGACATGACTGAACAACAACTAGCAGTGGAGGAGTCAAAGAGGGAGCTCCAACCAAGAAAGTGTCCAAAACCTTTTAATGATGCTTCTAGTTCCAGTTACACAACTACAACCAATTAAAGAATCTCCAATTCTCCAAGTAGCTAGGAGACCTAACCAGTCACAGAACGTCTACCCACACTCCAAAGTGCTCCAAGGCACCTCTATTACGCATCTTCACGACTCTCCAGGGAGCAGGCTCTCCATCTTCTTCCAAGTAGGAAATGACAACAACAGAGCATCTCATGCATGTCCGTAGGTATTATGTTCATTGGCCGTTCCTCTGCTATACTGTCCTTAGACGTACAAGTGGAAAGGAAGACCAAAGGCAGCCCTATGAGGGTTTCAGGTGGTGGTGGTTACTGTTGCTGTTCAGCTGTTTCAATCATGTTCGACGCTTTGTGACCCTATTTGGGGTTTTCTTGGCAAAGATACCAGAGAGGTTTGCCATTTCCTTCTCTAGCTCATTTTACAGATAAAGAAACAGAGGCAAGCAGAGTTAAATGACTTGCCCAGGGTCATCCAGCTAGTAAATATCTGAGGCTGGATTGGAACTCATTTCTTCTCCGCTGCAGGCCTGGCATTCTATCCATTGTACCACCCAGCTGCCCTCTTCCCTGATAGTATCTGGTAAGAAATAATGATATAAGTGAAGAAGCGTTGAGCCCTCTCTCTGAGGTCGATGTGTGTTTCAGGTGGCTAGGTCCTAGTCAATGGAGAATTGACTATATTTTTTAAAGGGTTTCACTCCCTACCCGTCCCCACTGACCTCCTCAATCTACCGATAAACACTGCTACACACCAAGGTTGGTTATTTAGGAAAGAATATTTGCCAATAGAACTCCAAACATGCCACTGAAACCTACAACTGCACCAGGGAAGGAAGAGATGGGAAGCACCAAAGCCTGGCTATCAGTATAACCTAGGGAAACAGAAGCACCTACCTGTTTCCTTACCCTGTGATCTAGACTGCAATCAGACCCTGTGATCTAGACTCTAAAATGCAGCACTTTTTGCTACTGTCTTCTCTCACCCAGATTAGCGAACCTAGAATCATATTATCATACATATGGAGTTGAAAAGGACCTGAGAGGCCATTTAGTCCAACTCCTTCCTATTACAGATGGGGAAACTGAGGTTAGCGGATCACTACTGGATGGGTAGCAGAAATTGAGATTAGTGGATCGTCACCCAGCTGGTAAGTTCTAGAGGCAGGATTTCTTGACTTTAAACTCTTGACTTTAAAATAATAACTTTGTCAGTAGTTTTATATGTTTAACATTTCCAAAGGACACAGGGCTTTAAAGTTACTTATGACACTGAAGGAGACATTTTAGCCTGAAGGCTGATATCACTGGCTTCAAATATGGGAGGGCTATTAATATAAGGAATTCTCCTTAATTAACATTCTATACATCTTAACAAATCTTAATTAACATTCATTAATCAAGTCTGTGATGAATACAACCAGAACAAATCCAGGTTTGACATAACAAAGAACTTCCAAACAATAAGGAATTCTGGGAGCTGCATACGTGAAGAAGTTTGTGCAATACTCTTTGGATATGTTTTATAATGTATTTTTATTTAATGTATTTAATAATAAGGATATATGTGGATATATTCTTGGAAATATTTAATAATAAGGTAGTATCCATCTATCTTCAATGTTTTAGAGGTACTGTTGCTTGGAGATAAAAGCCTGGGATAGATGACCTTTTGATTTCCCCATAAATCCAATGATTCTATAATTACAGAACAAGAAAATATATGGTACAAACAAAATTTAACTCAAAATCTGAAGAGACTTATTTTGAAGCTATTTTATGAATGCTATTCATCATATCAGCATGACATGATGAGAATTCTAGTGGAAATCCCTTAAAATAGATGAAATTGTGAATCAGAAATAATCATGTCAGATATCATTCCATGGGGAATCAATCATGGGGTTGAAATATGGGCCTGTAGCACATTCTAAGAGCAGCTAGAGACTTGCCCCAATAAATACGAAGTATTAGACTGGAGTAGAGCTGAGACAGTCAGAATAAGGCATCAAATGAGAACATGAGGAAGATGGGAAATCATTTGGTCCTTCAGAACAAAACAGATGGCTTTCTGCAAAGTTGCTGAAACACGATTGATCATTGTGCTGATATTAGTGTGCTTCCCATCTTCTTGATCAATAAGCATTTATTAAGCTCTTACTATATATTCCTTCCAGAATTCTCCACTCCTCCCTTTCCCCTAAGCTTGAATTCCAAACCCAAATGCCCAACAGAGCCTTGGTTGTAGAGAAAGGGTATTGTAATTGGGCTACATCAGGGCATTCATTAGTCACAGAAAGAAACATGTCTTCAAAGGATAATGGCATCATGCTTCTTCCTCAAATTATTTGTCATAGACTCTTTCCTCTAATAGTAGAGAGGCAGCAAAGCAAATACCAGGCCTACAGTCAGGAAGACCTGAGCTCAGTTCATTGCAGAGACCAAATCCCATGCCAGATACTTCCTAGCTAGGTGACCTTGGGAAAGTCATTTCAGTTGTTTGTCTCAGTTTCCTCAACTGTGAAATTGGGTAATAATAGTACCTCCATGACAGGATTGGTTGTAGAACCAAATGAGATAATATTCACAAAGTACTTAGTATAGTGCCTGGCACATAATAGACACTAATATAAATGCTGTTATTATTAGAAAAGGCTATTATGACCCTAAGAAGCACATGCACCAATAATATTTAACTATCCTCTACTCTCCCCAACCCAATTTCTCTTCTACAAGAGCCAAACAGAAGGTCAGGTAAATACAGACAAGCTTGTACCCAAAGTTAGGCTTATTTTATGGTTCCAATTAATTGTGTTTTGAGTTCTCAATGATCATTCACAAATTATTAGGGCCTAAGGTAGATTTCCAAAAGATATCAGAGAACTTGTTAACAACCTTAGTATTCTCCACCACATTCTCAAGACATCATTATGTAACTAATGGCCTAATTCCTGCGTAAGTGAAGAGCCAAACATTTCCTTTCTTAATTAAATAAAGGGGGGGGGAACCAAGTCAAGCAGCAAATGACATTAAGGGAGCTGCCACTTTTCACCTAAGACTGTGCTAAACCTTTGGGAGGAGGGGAGAGAGAGAGAGAGAGAGAGAGAGAGAGAGAGAGAGAGAGAGAGAGAGAGAGAGAGAGAGAGAGAGAGAGAGAGAGAGAAGGGAGGGAGGGAGAGAGACATACAGAGAGAAAGGGAGAGGGAGGAGAGAGAAGGAGGAAAAGAGGGTGAGAGACACAGAGACAGAATGAAAGAGAACAGGCATAGTCTATATCCTCAAGCAACTTGCATTTTAAGTGTCTATTTAAAGGAGTATTCTAAGTCTAAATAAACTAATTTGAGTTTATGCGGGTTGTAAAACTGGGAAATGCCATAGTAATTCCAGATAGGTTAAGTTCGACAGCCTGGGTTCAGAAAAGAGCAATCTATCTTCATTTTTGAGAACATTGAGTTTCAGAAGTAAAATTGAATTTCAAAGTATGTAAGAACCATGAAAGCCCTGACATGCAGAACTGAATCACACAAACACAGCCCTTGGACCTGTTTGGTGTTGAGAAGATGACCGCAGAGCATAGCCAAAAACAGTACCTTTTGTTCCTTACTCCCATTCAAAAGCTCCTGAAATTTTTCTGTAAAATCCTGGTCTCAAGTCCACCATTTCATCACCAGTAAACACTTGCATAGACTGAAAGAAAATCTAAGAGAAATGTATAGTTCTTCCTTTTATATCTAGCATTGTATTGTAGTGGTGGCATCAGTTACAGTTGTCTTAAATCATCTGCTTTCTAAAACTCTAACATGTTTGCTGGGTTTTGCTGGAAAAATAGGAACTTTTTCGTCCCAAAATGTTAGTGACCTACCATAGGAATGAAGAAATGTGAAATCTACCAATAGCTCATTATAACACAGAGGATTTTGCTTAGTATTTTAAAATGGAGATTTTAGATAATTGTGAACTGCAAAGCCCCAATCAATGCTTGGGAATGGGAGGGGCAGGGAGGGAAAGAAGGAAAAAGTCCATCAAGGTCTTGTGAGTTTTGAGAAACGGTCATCAATTTCTAACATATCTAAGTCAAAAGATCCAGATTCTAGTCCTCTATCTACCACTAATTAGCTCTATGACTTTGGACAACCTAGTTCACTTCTCTGGGACTCAGTTTTCTCATGTGTAATATATGAGATGATTTCCAGCTGTAGCTTCTTCAGATTCTCCGAGATACAGTACTTATCATTTCAGATTTTCGTTATATATACAGTCTCGGTATAGAAATGGTAGCAGATGTTGCAGAGGACACAGAAACTGTTTTCTCCATGAATATATTCCAAATTATATTAGTATTGATGTTTTGCATAGGATAAGATTAGATTTTAACTTCAATACCCTTTTAAAATTAAAAGTTTTCATTTCTAGATCTAGCTAATCTATCTAGGTTTAGATGCAAGTTTTCTCCCTTTAGTGATCATAGAAAATGTACCAAATAGAAAAAAGCCTATTGATAGACAATACTGAACATACTGAATATGTTCTCTAGGCAGAATGTCACATTAGGCATTCTGTTATAATACGAATAAAACAAAAGATTTAGCACTAGTGGAAAGGAAGAGCTGTCAGTCCAATGAGAAAGACAGGGCATCTACAGACACCTAACTCCAAAGGACTGAGGGGATAGAAAAGTGAACAGAATTAGAATTTGAAGATCCTCCCAGTCCTAAATTCAGACAACAGAAGAAATATACAAATGCTCTCAAGTAATAGAAATTAACATTTCCCTTTTGTGATTTGTGGGATTTGGGGATCCCCTTCTTTTGAGCTTTTTTGGTAGTTGTTTGCCCATCAAACTGTTGAGGTACTATCAGCCAAACCACAGGCATTCATTAAGCACTTACAATGTGACAGGGCAAAGGCTGAAAAATATGGTCTCTGAACTCAAGGAGTTCAAAATCTAATAGAGAGACAACATGGAAACAACCATCTATGTGTAAGTAGTGGAGTGCTAGGGTCAGCTTGGACTGGAGGTGATTGTTAAATTTACTATGTGAGCAGTTATACTTTAAAAATCAGCCAATGCTATAAATAAGGGTTTGATTTATCGTTTTGCTGATTGTCTAAGCCAGGGGTGGGGAACCTGCAGCCACGAGGCTGCAGGTTTCCTCCCCCTGGTTTAAATTTAGGAAAGTAATGGAGAAAATATGTGTTGTACATACATTTTTCCTACTGAAAAGCCAGTTGTTAAACATTTACTAACATATCCCGACATACAGGATGGGTAGCTAAGTGGCCTAGTGGTTAGAATGTCAGGTCTAAAATCAAAAGACTCATTTTCTGAGTTCAAATCTGGCCTCAGACACTTACTAGTTATGTGACTCTGGGCAAGTCACTTCACCTTATTTGCCTCAGTTTCCTCATCTGTAAAACGAGCTGAAGAAGGAAATGGCAAATCACTCTGTATGTATGTATATGTGTGTATGTATACACACATATATGAGTGTGTATATTATGTATAATTAACATAATATAATTATATGTACATTTATACTCTAGTATCCATGTTGTGTTAACATTACATAATCCCAGAGCAGAAGGAATTACAGGAAGTGGGGCCTGAACCTGGAAAGATCTCTTCAACAAAATGGGAATCTTGAAGGAAACCAGGAGGTAGAGGTGAGAAGAAAACATTGCAGGTATGGGGGATGGTCAGTGAAAATGCAGAGTTAGGAGATTTTTGTTTATGAGAATGGCTATAGGCTTAAGAATCCTTAAATTCCTCCTGTCTGAGGATGAGCTTTAACGGAGACCGTGGAGTTGGCTGAAATCACGAATTTGTAGTAAAGTGGGTCCAAATTTGAAAGTGGCAGAGATACAAAAACAGTCCGGAGTGGGCAGATTTTGCCTCTACTAAACTCAGTCAGATTCAAGTTTTGACGTGTGAAGTATAGATGGGGAATACTCACAACTTTTCTAATTATCAAACCGGAATTATTCTAACTAGAGAAGTGAGAAAACTTAAATTATACTCTGTAAATATATTCTGGTCCCACTTGATTATGTCTGGGAGTTGCATCATTTTAACAGGGGGTTGATGTTTTAAGCTATCGTTTATAAATAGGGTAAGGGGGAAAAACAGTGATATAAGATACATTTGAATTTTGTTAAGCTATGTACATGTATCAGCTTTAAGAGAAACCAGAATGAACTATAGTGTAATGATTTGCTTCCCTCTGTATTCTGATAACCCTATGACCTTTAAATCTGAGGTGGTTAAACTGAACCTAAAACCAAACATTTTCCAAGTATGGGGAAACTGAAGAGCCCTGGGCCAGCAGCTTGGAAGTCCAGATCCAAGTAAACCTTTTTGCTTATTCTTCTCTGACTTGCCATGTTTCTAGTAACTGTGCTCTTGCCTTTTAAACATGACCAAGTCCCTCTGAAAACTCCTAGTTCCACTAATGGATATTATGCTTTAGTCCTTTTCTCCTGAGTCTTTGCCAAGTTCCTTTTCCAATTTTTTATATACTCTAGGAATGTGTCAGGCCTCTTCTTCATCCCTAATTTTTTTCAGGTGGAATCATTGTCATCATACTCAATTAATATATCATCACTACTGTCATCATTATAAGATGTGGAGCTAGAAGGGATGTCAGGTAGCATTTAAGTTCAATTCCATCATTCTACAGATGGGGAAACAGAGTCCTACTTGGAATCTCAGTCTCTGTAGCTGGGTCTGCTACCTCATAGCGTGCTTCCACAAATTTATTAATGTCTAATTTCCCTAGTGATGCTTTCCACCTGTTTTCCAGGAAATTTGCTTGCTGCATATTATTAAACTTTTCTGATTGAGGCTTGTTTCTAATTCCCCTAATAATCTACTCTGCCCCTGTACGTTTGTCCAGTCATCCCTTGAACACTCCTAAATGAGCCCTGATTGTGACATATATCGCTATGTTGGAGGCCTTGATTTTTTGCTTTAATATAATAATCATCCTTTACAAAGTTCTATTCCAAAGCCTCCTCATGTTAAGGAGGTCACAAAAGGTTCTCAAAGACTATGTCAATGGGGTCCAAGCTCTGGAGAGTTCTACCATGCTAGGAAGTCTTCGAGCAGGGTCCTGGCAGATGCTCTATGCTTTTCAAGGGCCAGACTATTAAAAAGTGGCCCTTACTTTTATTCTTTACCTATGTTTACTCATAAAATGAAGAAAAATGTAAAATGGGCATTAATTAGCATCATTCATCTTCATTCTACTTCTGCATTGATTATGAATAAGTGGTGAAAAAGGAAATAGTGCCTGAGTCACACCCTTCTTAGATTATCAGTAATAATTGCAAATGACTCAGTAAGAATCAACAAGATAAAAATACGAAAGTAAAAAAGAAGGTAAAAAAATTATAGAATAACACGAGAGGGATAAATCCTTAAAATTCATATTCACCCTACCTAATCCTGGTTTAATATAGACACCAGCAACTTTGTGGATTTCTGTTGCAGCATTTGACTATAGTGGACCTGACTCAGCCTAACTCAGTCCCCCCACAACAGTGACTCCGTCTGAAGCCACACAATGTATAAGAAGCAGAAAACATAAATCCTACCCAGTCATCCAAAAAGGAAGGGACATGTTGGGGCGACAGGGTAGTAGGTGGGTGTGTTTGTGTGTATTGGGGAAAGACAGAGCAGCAACAATAGAGCAGGGGCTTCTTGGCCCAAGGGAAAGTGGAGTAGAAACATAGCTACGGTTATTTCTTTCCTCAATAAAGAGAATTTACTCTGGAAGAGGACCCAGCCAGACACTGCTATAGCCCCAACATGAGGAAGCCGTAGATGCCCCACCTCAAGATTTTAGATTTTATATAGAATTGCCACAGAATTGGAAGAAAAAGAAAAAAAGAAGAGTCAAATAGTGAGGAGGAATGCCAGAAACAAGTTACTGGATATATTTTTTGAAGTTGAAGGACAAAAAAAAAACTAGGAGAGAGAAAGACTGAGTTTAAAATATAATTTCTAAGGAGATGAAACAACAGTAAGACTCATAAAGACAGAAGGAAAAATAAGTGAGAATTCTTCCCCCAAAAAAGCCATAACAAAATGAATAAGTATTATATTTTTAAGAAAAGTGAACAACCACCAAAAATTTTCCAGTGAAAAAGAAAATACTGTGGATTCCCCAGTGGACATGGAACAATTGCCAGAAAGTCAAGGAAGATACTAAAAAGAAATAAAAGAAGATATTAAATTGGTAATTAAGTCTGAAATCAGAGCTCTGAAAGCAGAAATAATGAAGACAAACAACAGAGTAGACAATTAGAACACACAGAAAATCTCTGAAAAGTGGTAGAGACTGAAAATGAGGAACACAGTCACTCTATATACTGTATGGAATGCCCATCCTACCCTCTACCCTAACATGATCACTCACCACCCCTAAGGCCAATATAGCCTATCTCTAAAGTTGTGTCTTCCCTACCACTCTGGGGCTGTCTGCTCCTCCAACTCAACCCTGGGAAACCATATACTTCCTTCTTCTAGGACAGGACTCAATCCTGGGAGGGACAAACATTGCTCTAGCCTGGTTGATTTGTCATTAGACCAGAGATAGAAGAGATCAGAAAAGTCAAAATAAGAAACCTTGATTAAATAGAATTATAAAACTTTTGCTCAGTTAAAAGCAATGAAGTAAGAATAAGAAGCAAAGATACAGATTGAGAAAACAAATCTTTACCTTAAATGTCACTAATAAAAGTCTGACATCCAAAATATAGGGAATTGATATATGGATGTAAAATAGGATCCATTCCCCAATAAACAAGTGGTTAAAGGAAATAAATAAATACTTTTAAAAAGAAATAAACTATCCATAACCACCTGAAGAAAATGTTCAAAATCCCTAATGATCAGAGAAAATGCAGTTTAAAATAACCCTGAAGTAGCACCTCACATTTATCTAATTAACAAAGATCTTCAAAGACAGGGAAAACTCGGGAGCTATGAACTGAGCTGGTTCAGCTATTCTCAAAAACAACTTGGGATTATGCAAGAAAAGTTGCAAAACTGTTCATGCACTTTGACACTGATATCAACTACTGGGATTATACACAAGAAGGTTACTGACTGCAGGAAAAGGCCCTCGTACAAAAATGTTCAGAGCAACATTGTTGGTCAGAAGAAAAAGATAAAACTAAAATATGTGGCCTAAAATTAGCAAATGACCAAAGAACTCATGGTGAATGAATGTAATGGAATTTTACTGCTCTTTAAAGAGTAATGTATATAGAGAATTTAAGAAAATATGGAAAGTGATGCACGGACAAGAAAGTAGGACCAAAAGAACACAACATACACGCTGACCACAGAGAAAGAAAGTCAATATTAAGAGATAGTACAACTTTGGTTAAGTAGAATGGTAAATGTCAGTACCATACCATCGAATTCAAAGAATGCCTCCTTTATTTTTGTTAACAATTGACAAATTGTTTTTGGAAGAGTCTTCTTGGGCAGAGTGGGGTGGGTATAATAACAATGTTATTTGCAGCTACTATGGAGGTGTAAGGCCAATAACACCAGTACACAGGAGGGCTGCTAGCACAAGTTCTTTGATCTGCTTTTCTAAAGTAAAGCAACTTTAAGGGTTTAACAATCTTTTTTTAATTAACAGTTATTAATCTTCTGTCCCTCCTATTCCCCCATCCAAGACTCTTGTATCAATGATGCATATTCAAGTAAAATAAGCTCCCACATTGTCCACATTTAAGAATGCATATTTCATTCAGGACCCTGAGTCCACCACCTCCCAGTCAGGAGGTGGATAGCTTTTTCCTTACCTCTAGAATTAAGGTTGGTAATTGTGTTGATCAGCCTTTCAATGTCATTTTATGTAGTTGTAATTGTATAAATTGTGTTTCTGGTTTTGCTAACTTCACTCTCTGCATCAAAAAGTACAAGTTTTTCCTGGTTTCTCTGAAACAGCTCATTTTGTCATTTCTTTTTTTTTAATTATATTATTATTTATTTAATGTTTTAGTTTTCAACATTGATTTCCACAAGATTTTGAGTTACAAATTTTCTCCCCATTTCTACCCTCCCCCCCACTCCAAGATGGCATATATTCTGATTACCCTATTCCCAGTCAACCCTCCTTTCTGTCACCCCACTCCCCCCCATCCCCTTTCCCCTTGCTTTCTTGTAGGGCAGGATAGATTTGTATGGCCCATTCCCTATACATCTTCTTTCACAGTTGCATGCAAAAACAACTTTTTCTTTGAGCATCTGCTTTTAAAACTTTGAGTTCCAAATTCTCTCCCCTCTTCCCATCCCACCCACCCTCCCTAAGAAGGCAAGCAATTCAACATAGGCTACACATGTATCATTATGTAAAACACTTCCACAATACTCATGTTGTGAAAAGACTAACTATATTTTGCTCCCTCTTATCCTGTCCCCCTTTATTCAATTTTCTCCCTTGACCCTGTCCCTTTTCAAAAGTGTTTCCTTTTGATTACCTCCTCCCCCTATCTGCCCTCCCTTCTATCACCCCCCCTCTTTATCCCCTTCCCCCTACTTTCCTGTGGGGTAAGATACCCAATTGAGTGTGTATGTTATTCCCTCCTCAAGTCAAATCTGATGAGAGCAAGAGTCACTCATTCCCCCTCACCTGCCCCCTCTTTCCTTCCTACAGAACTGCTTTTTCTTGCCAGCTTTGTGTGAGATAATTTACCCCATTCTATCTCTCCCTTTCTCCCTCTCTCAATATATTCCTCTCTCATCCCTTAATTTGATTATATTTTTTTTAGATATCACCCCTTCATATGCAACTCACCCTGTGCCCTCTGTCTATACATATATGTATATTCCCTTCAGCTACCCTAATGCTGAGGTCTCATGAATTATACATTCTTCCTCCCCCAAGAACTGCCAACCCAGCATTGCAACCCAGATCCAAGCAGGGCAATACAAGTCCTGCACTCCCACTCTGGTCTGCCACTTGATTCCTCCTACTATGTGAGCCAGGGACTCCGGAAGCAGCTGATGCTGGAGCTCTGAAAGCAGTGGCAGGAGTTTCCTGCTGCTGCTGCCACCACTGTGCACCACCTTTGCCACCCCCAGGGCTGGGGCCAGACAGCTTTCTAACCTGATCTAGCAGTTTTCCCACTAATTTGCTCCATGGTCTTTGGCATTTGTGGGTTGAGAATTCTGGTAACTACCACAGCTCAATGACTCATGGCCCTAAGGCCTGCTTCAGGATGACTCCCGGTCTGGTCTGTCCAGGCATGGCCCATGCTGGGCTGCACCCCGCTCCCAGAACCATGCAATAGACCCTTCCCAATGACCATCCAGGCCGTCCTGGGCTGGAGACCTACTTCCCTCTGCTATTTTGTGGGTTCTGCAGCTCTAGAATTTGTTCAGAGCCATTTTTACAGGTGTTTGGAGGGATTTGGGGGAGAGGTTAAGCAAGTCTCTGCTTTCCAGCCACCATCTTGGCTCTGCTCCTGGGGTTAACAATCTTACTTTAATTAAATACGGTTCACTTAGTTCAGGGGGAAAAGTCAGCACCCTGAACTTCAGAGCAAATACAGACAGAAATTACAAACAGAGAAAATAACACAAATCAACAGACAGGCTTCTACTGTTTGAGCATATCAATATATACATAGTTACCAGAGAGAGAAGCACCAACACCTTGGTTTTCAAAGCCAGGGGGCTCCTTAACAGCTACCCAGAGTCTCATCAGGCCAAATCACACAAACAGTCTTCTGATGAATGAGCCCCCAAAGCAAAATGCTGACCTCAGAGTATATATACTGTTTCCAATCAAGGACTCTTGATTCAATCAAAAGCTCTTGATTCAAGCAAAGGCAAGACTCAATCAAAGGCACTTTATTGCTTTAGCTCTGAGAAGCACTCCAAAAGAAAAAGAAAAAAACAGCAAAAAGTCCCACTTTGCTTGCCATTACAGTGGGGGATGGTGGTAAATAGCGAGAGGTTTCTGTGTTTGATAAGAAGCATCTATAATGTCAAAGCAAAATGTATCAATACATTTAATGTACTATCCTGGAGAAAGAGATCAAAGGAGTTTTCCAGAGAAATAATTGTCAGTCTCCACCTATAGCTGATCTCCATTCATCCTAAAATAATTAAGAAACAAACAGGTTGAGAAATCTACAAAAATTTAAATGCCAATTATTTATGGTCCATAGGTTAAATTTTGTTCCCTTTTGCAGGTAGAGAAGGTTAGAATGAGAAGATTTGGGTTCAAGTCTTGAGCCTGACACAAGTTTTGTTACTATGGGCAAATTACTTAATGCGACTGAGTCTCAGTTTCCCCATTTGTAAAATGGAAATTATAATATTATTGACCTCATAGAGTTGTTATAATAAAGCATTGCATAAAATATTACATAAATGTGGCAGCTATTATTAAATGAGTCCATTTCATTTCAACAATCATTCAATACCCACTATGTATTAAAAAATGGGAATAAGAATCACCAAGATGAGTAGGCTTAGATATGTTTTGATTTGAGCCAACGAAGGGAGTTATCCATACTGATGAGATCATAGATTCATCAAAGGATAAGCAAAGTGCCACGCTCCCCCTTTTTCAGACTCCAAGATTCTCACATAACACTCTAGCTCCCACATCAGTCCCTTTGCACTGGCTGTCACCCATGCCTGGAATGCACTCCCTCTACACCTCCTCATCAGCCAGTCAACATTGGAAATTCAGGCTTCTTTCAAAATCCCCTTCACTTCGCTTTTCTGATCCTTTCAGCTACTAGTGTACCCTGTCTCCCATAACCATCCTTTATTAAATTTTGTTTGTGATATATATACACCTATATATGCATGTATACATTTATATACACATATATGTGTGTATGTATATGTGTATATACATACATACATACATACACATGTATATGTGCTGTCTCTTTCATTAGAATGAAAACTCTTTGAAGGCAGGGACTATTTCAAACTTCTGACTTTTTATCCCCAGCACTTAGTATAGTGACTAGTACAAAGTAATAATTTAATAAGTGCTTGTTGACTAATGGACAAATTTGGTTCTCTGGATACAGAGATGTAAAATGACCTTAAGTAGGTAACCCTCTCATGAGGGAGAGGAGTATTTTTTTGTGTGTCTCTCTCTGACAGCCTGTGTTTTCTTTGGATAAATGTTTCCATATCAGGCAATGATTTTATTTGGAGAAGGGTTTAGGCACTTTAGGAAGCTTGTCTTCTCTCAGAGTAGTTTTTCACATCACTATACCTGCTACAGCAAGAAAATGTTACGTAACTACTGCAGTTCAAGGCAGTAAGTATATAGGAAGACAAATTTTTGTTTTTCAAGGACAAAGCTTTGTTAGTTGCTCTTAGAACCTGAATAGAACATCCATGGAGTCTCCAAAATTTATATCTTTAAAAATGCACATTTTTATTCTTGCAGGTTATCAGAAACTGAAAAAAATATATTTTCCAAGAGCTTCTATATGTATGCACATATACACACACAAATACACACACCCAAAAGGCCCATGATTAGTGTAAAATATTTATCAAATATTTATCAAATTACTCTAATTAGTGTTCAATGATTTCATTTTCTGATTTGGGGTGGAGGGGTATGTCTACCTTCACCCACCAAGGTCAATGTCAGACTATGGACATTAGTCTGGCAAAGCTAAAACTGTCCCTAAGGAACATCTCCAATCCTCTTGCAGAAGGTTTTGTACTTATATCATGAAATACAGTGTTCTCCAAGGTCATTCAAAGGGAAAGCAATCAATGAAAAATTGTCCATTATTGTAAAAAGTTACAAGACTTAAGAACCCCAAATACTCAATTCAATTTACTTAGAGATACCAACAGATGTGACATGTATATTCTGGCTGTAAAAGAATGATAATGTTTGCCTTCTCATTTAGTATATTGGCTATTAAACTGGAAACTAACTCATTAATTCGACAAAGTGATTAAATTTAAAATAGGTTTGTGAGTGTTTCTTCCCCTATATCAAAGGCTCAATGCCCATAAATAAAAATAGGATATGGGGAAGTCAATTACATCAAAGAAACACCACAGAAGAGATTGATATATAAACAATAGCTGTAGTTAACAATTTTCTCTCTGTGGAATGGGGACAACCTTGCCTTCACTTTTTTTATAGAATGAGGACCTTGTACAGACTATTCCCGTATATCAGTAGCAATTTGGTCTAGATATAGGGCTGGACTTGGAAGCAGGAAAATCTGGGTTTAAAGCTCATTTCTAAGACCTAGAAACTGCCTGACTCTGGGCAAATCACCTAATCTCTCTCAACCTCAGTTTCTTCATCTGAAAAAGGAAGGTGATAGTAATAGCACCTACCACATAGGCTACTACGAGCATCAAATGAGAAAACGTATGCAAAGGGATAGGTAAACCTTAACATGGTATATTAATATGAGCTAAAAAACAAACAAAAAGTGTGACTTTGTCTATCTTCAACTCTGTCCACCAACACAGATATCAAACTGTCTATACCTCACAATCTTAGGTTGCTGCTTGAGATTTAAAGAGGTTAAGTATCTGTCAATTACTAACACTTATTATGAACCAGGCACTTGCTACATAGTGGAGATTCAAAGATTCTCACTGTAAGGAAACATGGGTAAAATTCAAGATGCCATTATTCCCTGGAGAGAGAAATTGTAGCAGTCCAATATAGCAAAGAAAGAAATATTTAGGATTGGGGAGCAAAGAAAAAATGTGAAAGGGAACAGACTGACAGGCAAATTGCAAAGTGGTATGGAAAAACAGCCTACAGAAACTGGAAGTGATTATCCTACAAGAGTAAGAGCTAGCACACTGGTGAATGTCTGTTACAGATGGGAAGAAGGGCAGAACAGGAGCCACGAGACACCAAAGAGACAAGGATATTGCTAAGAGGGAAGATAACAGGGAAGAACAGACATACAAAGAAGATGTGGGTGGGTGTGGGAATTGGGTTAAGGCCTACCTGAACAACTGTGCAACAATTTTGCCTAGGGGACATCCTGAAACACAGCATATAAAAGGAAAGATAAGCAAAGGCTAAAGAGCCTAGCATGCATCTATTAGAAGAACAGTTTGTCATGAGGCTAAAATTCAAGGCAAAATAAGCAAATGCCCACATGGGGATTATATTGCAAGGCTTCATTTATGACCTCATTGGGAATGACTCAAAGCAATATGCTTGCGATGATTCATATACCTGGGATGAAAAGAGTATGAGGTAAGCTTTAGAAGCCAAGCAATTTCTGAGGCTTTTTGAAAGAAATATTAAGAAAAAGATTTGCATATTTTGGAATAACTCTATAGAAAACCATACATGCACACATATACACATACATACACACACACACACACATGCACACATATACACATACATACACACACACACACACACATGCACACAAACAAGAAGCAGGTCAAGGATAAAAACTTTTTGCATACATGAGATTATATAAAAATGAAATGCTTCCTAGAGACAATATAATTGAATGGTTATAAAGATAGTGCCACGTTTTAAATTAACAGAACAAAACAAGACAGATCTGGGGTATCATCGAGGGAATACAAATGAGAGTCAGGACTATGGCAAGGGATGCTGGAATAAACCATCTGCTCGGAATCTTTTTTCAGGGAGAGCAAAGAGAGGCAACTGCAGATTGGCCAGCCATATGCCTGTCATAAATAGAGATCTAAATATCATTTTAATATGGATTACTCCCTGGGTAAGTGCTCCAGGGGCGGAGAATAGGATTCTAACCACACATAGGCAGGAATTATAACTTGCATAACCTGTTAGGCAAGGTTGGAAGTCTTTTTTTCCAAATGTCCAGAATTGGATCTGTTATGGCAGATGGTAAATACAGGAACTCATGCCCAGGGCTGTGAAGGAAGCAAGAAGGCAAACAAAGTTTCTTGGGTGCCAGGAAAGAAGTTTGCCTATTAAAGATGAAAATAGAAATAAAGGTAACAACTAGAATTAATATGACGTCTTAAGATTTGCAAAGTACCTTATGAACACATATACTATCTTGGTTAATCCTCACAACAACCATGTGAGGTAGATGTTATTGCTATTTTCTTTTTTTCCAATGAGGAAACTGAGGAAAACAGAGGTTAAGTGACTTGCCCAGGGTTAAATAGCTAGCAAGTGTCTGAGGCTGGATTTGAACTTGGATTTTCCTAATACCAAGTCCAGACTGCCACAATAAGGTGAAAACAGGAGTAAAGCATATTTGAAACAGTAGAAACAAAATGTAGGTAGTGGAGAAAAGTTACTAATGAAGAGAAAGAGGGGATTCAAACTAATATTGTTGATAAAAATATGGTAGGAAAAGTCTTGGCCCAAGAAAAACTGAAGGGGTAGTAGCAGAGACAACAGAAGTGTTTCCTTCTTCACCCAGAACTAGAGAAAGAAAAGGAAAGACTGGGGCAAAGCCACCTGAATTTCTGCAAAGGAAATATCAAGAAAAACCAAAGTAAACAAACAAGGGCAAAGAACAAAGACAAGATGGTTCAATGGACAGAGTAAGGGACTTGGAGTTAGGAATAGGGGTTTGAATCATGCCTTAGATGGCTCCAGAAGAGAAAGTGAGGCTGGTGACTTTGCACAGTCCTCCCTCACTTAAATCCAATTCACTTACATGTTATGTTTGAGAATGAAGGGCAAACAACAACAACCACAGACAGTTACTAGTCGTAGGACCCTACAAAATTCACTAAACCTCTCTTAAATTCATTTGCCTCATGTGTTCAATGGGTATCATAAAACTATATACTCCCCAGGAATGCTGTGAGGATAAAAGTAAATATTTGTAAAACCCTTGGCAAACCTTAGAACATTATATAAATGTTAGCTATTATTTGCTGTTGTTGGGGGGTGGGGTGGGGTTGGATAGAAAAAAAATAGCAAAGAATGTATTAGGGTACAGGAGGCTCTTTGTATAAAACATGGCTAGTTAGGCTCCTATAGCCAAACTGAAGGGAAAATGGCATTTGTGTACAACTTCATTTAAATTATAAGCTCCTTCATGGAAGGAGCTATCTTTGTCTCTTTTTGTATCCTCAGCACTTAACATTGTGCCTGACACATAGTAGGCACTTAATAAAAGTTTGTTGCTCAATTGCTTGACTGGGAAAGGACAATAAACTGATAGTCTCAGATTTTTTTTTTATTCTAAGAATATAAAGATACCTGAACCAAAAGGCTAAAGGCAGTATAGTATAATGCATAGTCAATGGGCTGACCTTTTCTGCTTCTCACACATACTGGCTGTGTCACCATGAGCAGCTCATTTTGTGTCCTGTCTAAGGCTATAAATTACTGACTAGTTGGTGATCAGCATCAGTGGGGGGAACTTACACACTAAGAGCTCCCTCAAATCAATGAAATCAGAGAACTGATTTCTACTCCTTCCCTTCCTTACCCCTATCTCCTTTCCTCCTCCCCACTGCAAAAACGGAGAGAGATGCCCAGGTTTTACAGAAAAAAGTAAGGGCAAGCCATATCTATCTAAGACATTCATCTTGTGGAATATTTAGTAATCAAAATGTGTCTTCTGGTCACTTGATAATGAAAATATCAATTAATTTTGGAAAAGCAAGGAGGTTTTGGAAAGATAACCTATAGAAATGACTGAGTCAGTCAGTCAATACACATTTGTTAAGCACCTACTATGTGACAGCCCTCCAGGAGCAACATACAAACAACCATATGTGAACCAGATATAATGGCAATCAATTCGGCATGTATCATTCACCATTGTAACGTAAATCCACTCTCCTCCAAGAACCTCCATGGGAAGCACTCAGTGTCAGGGAAATAGAATTGGATTTGAAGTTAGAATAATTGGGTTTGAGTCCTAGTAGTGCAACCGCCTAGCCACATGCCTGTGGACAAATCGTTGAATCCCTCTGAACGAGAATGATGATAATCATCCTGCTAACAAATGATCAAATGAACTTTGGGATGCAAACTGCTTTATAAAGATGAATTATTATAATTACCATGACTCTGGAGGAGAGAGTGAGGCCGATGACTTTGCACAGCCCTGCCTCACTTAAATACTGTTCACTCGGCTTGTCATGACATCATCTTTCCAAAGTCATTGGTCCTCTTTGAGAATGAAGGATGAACAGTTATTACCATCCAGCCAAGGAGATCAGACTCACGCTGAGTTCAGTATTAATAGACATTTCTTCAATATTACAATAGCCTTTTGATTTCATGCCTGTGGGCATTCCTTAACAGTCCATCTCACAATCCACCCCCATTTCACAATTTGTACAATCCTTGCCCATGTTTCTTCCATAGATCCTCCACAAAGGCCAAGGTCACCCACTGCTTCCTGGGCCATCACTGGGTGTCTTGACTCTTATCTTGACACTGGACTCCAATGACTCTGGAGTAAAGAGTGAGGTTGATGACTTTGTGCAGCTCTGTCTCCAAGAAACCCAATTCATTTGCAAGTCAAGACATCACCCTCCTGATGTCATTGGTCCTCTTCAAGAACAAAGGACAAACAACAACTTCTTGCAACATAGCAAGTATATTAACAGGTAACATTTAAAAGAATACAAGGGGTGTCATAAAATCCATTTAAAGTAAAGGCAGTAAGGGATCACTGTACACTGGAACGATCATGAAAGACTTCCTGGAATAGGTGGGACTTGAATAAAAAAGGAAGAAAGGGATGAGGATTCCAGATGGGGCAACAAAGTAAGCAAATGTGTAGGGGTTACGATGCATGTGGCCTATGTAGGTTAAAGTGACTAAATAAGTTTGCCTGGAGCAGTGGGTTTGGGCCAGTCATATGTGGTAATTGCATAGGCCAAAGCAAGAAAAAATTTGACAAGTCCAGGTATGTGTGGCATTTTCATCATTATAAGAGCTGTGAGCTCAGGCAGGCCCAGGTTTCTGTGAACATGAGAACCTAAGCGGTTTTGTGGGCGCACCCACAGCCTACACCTTTGAAACCTGAGTTACCAATGCAAAAGTTAATCCCAGCTACTGGAAGGCTGCCTACATAGCTGATTCTTGAGTGGTCATGTGACATAACACAGTGGGTTTAAGGTCAGCTTCCCTTAATCATATATGGCTCCAGAAAGCTGCATATGGTTGAAGGCACGATGAATTTGAAAAATGTTTTAGAGGCAAAAGAAAAGGTTTAGCCCAGAAGTGTGCCTGAAATAGGACTTAAAGTTAAGAAAAAACAAAGTCAAGGGATGAAACTAACAGCTCTTACCTATATTTCTGTGTGTATGTGTAGACAGAAAGAGAAAGAGAGAGAGAGAGAGAGAGAGAGAGAGAGAGATAAATAGATACATGGATACATAGATAGATAGATAGATAGATAGATAGATAGATAGATAGATAGATAGTCAGTTTAGAGAGGGACAGCATGGTGTAAAACTGGACCCAAGTTCAGGTTACTCTTCTGAAAAATAACAGGTATATCTTGCTTGACCTCTCTGTAGCATCTGATAGCACTGATCACCTCCTGGACATTCTCACCTCTTTCAGTTTTTTAGATATTACACTCTTCTGGCTAGAGGCAGCTGGGAGGCACAATCTATAGAACACTGAGCCTGGAGTCAAGAAAACCTGAGTTCAAATCTGGCCTCAGACACTGCATAGCTGTGTGATCCTAGGCAAGTTATTTTATCCCTGACTACCTCGGTTTCCTCAACTTTAAAATGGGGATAATAATAGCACCTCTTTCATAGCATCGTCGTGAAGATCAAATATAAAGCACTTAGCACAGTGTTGGACGCATATTGGTACTTAATTGGTGCTTGTTCCCTCCCTGCCTCCTTGGCTCTCCAAACACTCCTTCTTAGGCTCTTTTGACGGTTCTTCTTCCTTATCATTGTGACCCGCAAGGGTCTCTCCTGAGCCTTTTCTCTTTTCACTTTATGTTACCTTGCTTGCTGATCTCTTTGGCTCCCATGGTCTCAGTCATGATCTCTAGCCATGTGACGACCAGATCTATGTTTCCTGAGTTATAATCAAACATCACTCTCAGCCTTTTTTGCGTCTTAAAATCAACATCCTAGATAGGCATCTCAAGCTCAACACCCAAAATAGAGCTAATTATCTTTGCCCCCTTTTCCAAATTTCCCTATTACTGCCCAGGATATTGCTCTCCTTCTGGTCACTCAGGCTCACTAGCTCCATGTCTTCCCCAGCTTCTTACCTCACTCACCCTCCATATCTGTTGCTAAATCATATTATTGTGCCTTTCCAATATTTCTCTTACACACTCATTTCTCTACTCACCTAACTACCACCCTGGTTCAGGCCATTATCATCTCACACATGCCTGGCCTATATTGCCTTTTAACAGGCCTCACTGCCTCAAATCTCCCCCTACTCTAATTCATTCCACACTCGTTGGCCAATGTTTATCTAAAGTGCAATGTCTTTCTTCCTGTTCAGTGATTTCCAGTTGTTCCCATAATTACCTCCATTATCAAGTATAAACTTCTCAGTTTGTCAATTAAATAAAGCTCTTCCTTCATAACCAGGACCCTTCCTAATTTTCCACACTTCTTACACTTCGTTCTCTTTCAAACACTCCACAACGCAGCTACACTGGTATACTTAATGTTCTTCCCACAGGGCACCCCATCTCTTGTCTGTCACAGTCTTTCCTCAGTCCCCTTGCCTCCACTTCTTAATTACCCAGGTTTACTTTAAGTTTCAGCTCAAATTCTACTTTCTGCAGATGCCCTTTCCTACCCCCTCACACTGCCCACTGCTAGTACTTTCCCCTCTCAAATCACCTTCCAATCTACACTGTATTTGCCTTGTATGTACTTAGTTATTTACAGGTTGTCTCCTCAGCCCCCACCCCTTAAAATGGGAGCTCCTTGAGGGCAAGAACTGTATTTTTGCCTTATTTTGTATCCCCAGCAATTAGCTCAGGGCCCACCATATACTAAGCAAACAAATTTTTGCATAACAACAGCCGATCTGCCCCATTAGTGGGAGTTTCCACGTTGAGTCCCCTATGCCAATAATACCACATGTCCAATCCAATATATATGTAACACTGATCATCCTGTCTCCACTGCCTGAAGGCCAGGAATATCTGGTCTCTCTGTCAATGGCTTTGGCCTCCACCAACAATGTTCCCTCAACTGTAGGACTGGTCCCTAGCACCCCAGTTCCATTTGGTCATTTAACAGTCAGATTAACTTTAACAAAGAAGCATTTATTTCAAAGTTATAATCACAAATATACAAACTTACTCCCCCAAACTAATGGGTCTTAATCTCCCCTCTATATCACCCTTCCCTCTAGGCTGAGGAGAGGACTAGGTTCTTATCTTAGCTCAGTTTCTATATGGCACAGTCCCAAGTTCTAAGTCCAAAACTCCCTTTTGGCTCCAGTCCTAGGCACCCTGTATTCTCAGGGCTTCCCTGCTGGTCTGGCTGGCTGCAATATTTCACCTGAAGTCTGGCTTCGAGGTGACCAGGGCTCTAACTCCTAGGTCAGTGATTATTGCTGCCTACATTAGATTTTAGGAAATATATTAGCAAGGCAATAATCTCAATATAGATGATAATTGTGAATATGCCTATGTAGTTCTGTATCACAAAATATGAGACTCTCTGTATAGAAGGTAGCAGTAAACCATTTATTCAGATACCAGAGAACCAGGTCCCAAAACCAATAAGTCTGACCCATCCAAGCAGGAAACAAATTCCAGACCCAGTAAATTCACTTTATCATAACAGCAAAGAATCTAAAACATGACATCACAGCGGTGAGCCAAGCCATCCCATAACCTTCCTGCCCCCTGCTGAGGATTTGCCACCAACAAATTCACAGCACAGCCAGCACGCATCTGCTCTCTCCTCCAGCTCTAACTGCTCTCTCCACATTTCCTGTGACACACTTTCCTTTTCCTCTCAGCAAGTTCCTCCCATCACACGTGACTTAGGCTTCCTGTGATATAAGCAGGTCACATGGCCTATTAATGGGTGGGAAAGATCTTCAGATCTAAATTGTTATTACAGGAGGACATAAGAAACAGAACAAGACTCACCCTTAACCCATTTCTCAGAACTATGGTATAAAAAAGGAGGCAGGGAAAGAGAGAGAGAAAGAGAGAGAGAGAGAGAGAGAGAGAGAGAGAGAGAGAGAGAGAGAGAGGAAATGTTTCCCTTCTTTCCTCTTACCAGTTCAAATCAAGGCCCCCATACTGAGGGTGTGATCTTTACCCTCTGGACACAGCAGGAAAGAGCATCCAGGAAAGAAAGAGAGACTCTCCCCATCTGGACAATTTTAAATATATAGTATGTTCTGGCTATACAGCCAGTTGAAGGAGACTACTCCCAACCAAGTGGCAGGAGAATGCAAAGAAACAGGGTGCTCCATGTTAGGTGATCTGGACATGCTCTGAAGCCCTATTACACACACACACACACACACACACACACACACACACATACATATATGCATGAATATAGCTATATGCTATATGGTAATTATGTTATATATCATTATATATGTAATTTAAATATATATTAGAAAGATAAAGAATTTATTAACTTTGTTTTAATGGAAGAGAGATAGAGGGAAAGAGCTAGAATTTTAGAGTGGGGAATCTCCCCAAGTGGAAATTTACGGCACCCAAGCAATTCAGCGACTTTTTGTCCACTCATAATCACAAAGAGTTGCCTCAGGACCCTAAGAGGGTCCCATGGTCACACGCCAAGTATATGTCAGAAGAAAGACTTGACCAATCCAAGTCTTCCTGACTCTATGGCTGGCCCTCTATCTATTCTACCACACTGCCTCTCCTTCCAAAATTGAAAGGATTAGTATTAAAAAGTTTATTAGGTGGAAGAGACTTTTCAGGGAAAGTCAGGAGGCAGAGGTGGAATAGGAAGACACCCTTGAACATGGGAGGAAAACCTCTTCTCTTGGAAGAATCATTTTTGAAATGCAATCCATCAGCAGTCCAGTTTCAGAGTTTAGCCTCACTTTTAAAATCCCTCTGGTTTTTTGCAAATGAGACATTTAGGTTCTGTCTCTGTGGTAACATCTTTCATTTGCCCTGACACTCAGAATGAATATTGTTTTGAAATGCTGATGGAAGGGAAGCTTGATTTATACTTGGTGCCTTGGACAAGTCTTCTCTGTGCTGAGTTCCTTTTCCCATGGCCCCAGCAAGGTACATGTATTAAGTGGTGTGCTTTAGAGAGGAGAGAGCTCCACCAAGGACCCAGAACTCCAAACAAAACACACAGAGCATGTGGGATTTCTTTTAGACAAATGTAATTCATTAGCCTGAGCAAACTCATACTGGAAAGAAAGAGAGAAAAAACACATCCACCCTCTGATGGAAAGCAGACATTTCACATCAGAAAACAGAGTTCAAATATGAAGCCTAACCCAAGAATTGTGAATATTTACCTATAATGCATGGATCATGGAGCAAGGGAAATGCCTTTTTTTAATTTGGCCTGTGGAACTGACACTGGACATGGAATCAGGAGGCTGTGGATTTGAGTCCCAGATCCAAACATGAGGCAGGGAGACTGATCAGAAGGCACCTACAATAGTACAGGCAAGAGGTGATGAGGACTTGATCTAGGGTGGTGGCAATGTTAGTACAGAGAGGGGATTGGATGTGGGAGATAAAGGACAAGATTTGGAAATTTATCAGATATGAGCATGGGGGATTAAGAGGGGAGGGAGAAATGACCGCATACTTTGTTTTCTGAAAGCTTCCATGATTCATAAAAGGAAACCTTACCTATTAAGGTAGGTTGACTTTGGTCAAATCATTTTACTTTTCTGGGCCTCAGTGTCCTCATCTGTAAAGTGAAGGGGTTGGACTCAGTGAGCTAGCTATCAGGTCTCTTGAAGCTCTGAAAGCCTCTGGCTCATTAAAGGAAACTTTACCTATTAAGGTAAATTGACCTTGGGAAAATCACTTTATCTCACTGGGCCTCAGTTACTTCATCTGTAAATTGAGAGGGTCGGTGTCAAAAAGTTGTGTTTTTTTTTACAGTTCTAAATCTATAATCCTATGTCACTTAATTTTTCTAAATCTCAGTGGAAAGAGCACTTGATTTAGAGTCAGGGAACTTGGATTTATAGAATCTCTTGAGCTTTCAGAGATTTCCCGCATCACCGAATTTCATATTTGAAAAGAACCTCAGATACCATCTAGTCTGCCATGTGTCAGACAAAGGATCCTCTCTCCTACTTTCATGACAAGCAGTGGTCTTCTGGCATTTGCTTAAAGACTTCAAGTGAGGAGGGACCTTCCTGAAGCAGACCATTCCCCTTTTAGATAATTAATTGTTACGAAGTTTTTCCTTGCACCAAATCCAGCCATGGCTTCCACTTCTGCCCTCTAGGGCCAAGATAAATAAATCTAATCCCTCTACCACAATCAGGAATCCTTAATTTGGAGTCAAAGTTACCTACCTACACTCAAATTCTGACTCTTATTATCTATGTAATCTTGGACAAGTAGCATATTAATATGGACCTCTTTGACCTCAACTGTAAAATGAGAATGTTAGACTACTAGATTATTTCTGGCATCCATTCTCCTAGATCTACAATGAAGGTATAATAATAAGTGGCATTTATCTCACACATTGAAGTTTGCAAAGTGCTCTGTTCATAGATTCTTGTTTCTATGGTTCCATGATCTGGAAAATGGGGACAACTCTACTCCCTTAGTGCTTGTAAGGCAAAGACTTTGAAAACCTCAAGCACCTAGTGAGGGTAAGTCGTGGTTTTTATTGTGAAAACTATCTGTAGAAATCATGCTGAGGATTTAATTTCTAATGCTTGCAGGGATGTGAGCCTGACAGAAATAAGGATGGTCTATTTCAAAGGTACATGCAGAACATGTCAGAATGAGGACAAATGTTGAGCGTATAGCCCACAGAGTTTCTCCCCCTAGGATCTGCATGCTTCATCAGGGCTGATAAAAACCCAGCTTGGGCCCAAAGAATGGTGACCTCCATAAAGGCACAAGTCTGCAGCTCCAATGACCAAATCCTCTAAACTTCTGTTACTTAGAGGCTACAGGCTTCTCCTGAAGCTCTCTGCCCTTGTGGAATAGTATTGAAGAGATAAAGTACTTGTGCAGGAAAGAATAAAGGAAAGAGCTCATCCTAAATTTTAGAACATTAACAAACATTAACTTTGCCAAGAAAATTTTTGACAAAAGAAAATACGGACTCCTTAGTCTGGCATTCAAGGCCCTTCATGATCTAGCCCATCTACCTGTCTAGCTTTGGCCTTATGAATCTTACATTCCTGCTAAACAATACTAGACATCATTCCCTAAGTATGTCATGAATGTTCTTCTCTGCTTCTGTGTCTTTTGTCATAGCTTTCTTTCAATCTAGAGTGCCTCTTCAATTCATTTCTACCTGTATAAATCTAATGCATCTTTCAAAGCTAAACTCTAGTAACGCCTTCATAAAATCTTCGCTGATCTTCCATCTTTCTTACCTTAATGCTCTCACAGAACTTACCCCTTATCACTTTCTTCCCCATATTATCTTTATTTGTATATATATATATGTCTTCATTCCTTGCGTATGGTATAAACTCCTTTAAGGTGGACACCATGCCCAGTCCATGTTTATATTCCTTGTAGCACCTGGAACAATGTCCTGTACATAGTAAGCACTCAATAACCACTTATTGAATTGAGTGAGACAGTCTAATGGAAAGCGGCCTCAAGTTGGTATCAGAAAATCTGGTTTCAAATGCTGGCTCTGATATTTACTACTTGTATTATGTTGGACCAATCCCTTAACCTCTCCAGCCTCAATTTTCTCATCTGTAAAATGAAGTTAGACTAGCAGATCTCTAAGTTTCTTCTATCCAATTCTAAATCCTAGTGAATTATCATTGGTATTTGAGAGACAATAATAATTTCTTTAAACATGAGTCATCCATGTCCTTATGCAAAGTTGAAATCTCCATACCTGGGCTAGCAATTCTCCTGGATTTTTTTTTCTTGAGAAGCTTTAGATGGGTGTTATTTTGTTTCTTTCTTTTCCCTTCCTTTTTTCTTTCTTTTTTCCTCTTTCTTTTGGTAATAACATTTTTTTATAAATTTGATAGAAAACTCAGCACATGACATTTTTTTTGGACCTGCAACTACATTAAGTTTTATGTAGTTGTGATGGGATAAGCAGTGAAGCAGTTAACAGGTGAATGAGGGTCAGGTACATGGCCCCAGGTGGGGCTGAGAGTGACCACACACGGATATGCTCATCCTTACCCAGAATGCAACTAGAGGTGATCCTACTCAATTGATAGGTGTTATCTTGTATAAAATCTAATCTACTGAGTAAGCTGTAGGGATTAGGCCAAAGGTCTAGACTTGATCAAATACCAATCAATTGACAAGCATTTATCATGCATTTATCATTTGTCAGACTTTGTGCTATAAGCTGGGGATATGAAAGAACAAATGAAAACATCCCTCTCCTCCCAGGAGCTTATATTTTCATGAGGTAGGGTTAGGATATAAGTACTTAGAAATTTATACATATATGTATACAATAAATACAAAATGAAGAAAAATATATTTAGGACACACTTTTAAATTTAATCTGCATGATTAAAATGCTCTCCAACACTTTCCTAAGTCTAGAGAATTAACAAAACAATAAATTAAGCTGTGATTTGCCAATTTCTGAAGTTTAGATGCTCATACTGAAAATTTAAAAATTGGCTCTATCAATTTGAATTGGCTCCAGCACCTCCTTGGATGTGGGTGATGTTGTGGAGGTAGAAATGACAAGGCTTGGAAACCGATTTGATATCTATGTGGTAGGGGAAAGGGAGATTTAGGACACATTACCACATACTCCCTTCCCTGAAAGCTCCCATAATATCTAAAAGGAAACCCTACCTGTTATTAAATGCCCTCCCCCCGCCCAAATTCAAAGGTATATCTTGGCTATAAACCTAGAGAGGATAAACTTGGGCTATTATGCAACAAGGAAAAAGGTCATTCACATTACATCCTGTACCCTCACTTCCAGAAGCCTGGCCAGTTCTGGGCCATGTTTGGAGATATTGTTCCAAACTGGGGTGGGCCCAGCATAACACTAGACTGACCTTGGTACTGATGTTTGGTACTCTAGCATCCTCAGGGTTGGTCTTTTAAACTGAGACTGCACTCAAGCTGAGCCCCAGATCAAATGCCTCCCATCTCATCTCCCCACCCTTGCATGTTGATCTATAATCTCCCAGAGTTATCAAGCTTCAGAAATGCTTTACTCTGCCAACAACAATAATGTTAGTTAATGGGAGAAAGGGAATTCCCATAGAAGAATAGCCTCTCAGGTCCCAGCATGTCCCTGAACACCTAGAACTTACAGTAGCAGTTAGTCCACTTTTCTCACCCATCCCTAGCTCAACTGGCAAAGATACCTGTAGGTTGGATTATGCTTGGTAAATGCCCTTAGCCACGAGACATGTGATTCAATGTACATACATTCTTGAAGCGATGCAGAGAAAAACCTGAGCCAACTGTTCACCCTGAAAATTTTAAAAAAGAAAATGGTCATCAAAATAATGGTGAATGTTCAACCCAACCACAAAATAAATAAAAACTGGCTTCTGGCCTACTAAAACTTATCAAGTATTTGAAGGTTATGTGGGCGTCAAGAGGTCTAGGAAAAGCCTTAAGTGTCCCCCAGGGAAAGTTTCATGGAACAATGGAAAAGTTCCTGAATATCAGGAAATGTTTTCTCGAGATCAAGAGATGGATCGGTATGTGGGAGAGAGTCCAAATCAACCCTGTTGCCCAAAACATTTCAAACTAAAGACTGACAATGCCAATTTGGTGGAAGAACAGTTTTGTGCAAAAGTAAGCAAATGCAGCAGATACCCAATTAATATATCAGTTACATTTTGCCTCTTACCTATAGATGTCTTATTCACCACAGGCCTTGTTCTTTCATCAACTTCCTGTTGTCATGGTCCTCTTTGAGAACAAAAGATAAACAGCAATTGGTTGTTTTTTTAATTTTTCTCTACTTTTCCTTCTGGGTTAGAATAAATAAAGATCTGATTTATTATCAATAAATATTATTAAAAATGACAAGAAATTTTCTTTTTACCTATTATTTCATCATTACAGAGAGCTTCCAGTGTAGAAACTCCTGCTGTTGATGCAAATACAACATTATCTTAGAGAGTTTCTCAGACTACTAAAAGGTTAAGTGAATTGCCTAGTCTGTGTCAGAGACCTGAACCCCAGGCTTAGGAATCTGAACTCCAGGCTTAGTGCTCTGACTACAACCTGTGCTCTGTCCTTAATATAAGGATTTGTTCTGTGAAGTTTGGATTCACTCAAAGGGCCAAGCTTGAGGACCTAGAGGACCACATGTGGCCTGGAGGCAACAGGTTCCCCACCCCTGTCCTAGACCAAAGAAAGGTATGACCCATCTAATTAATCTCATCTTCTTCTAGGTAGTGCTGAGAATGTGCCGGTTTGAAAAGCTCAAGCAGCATTTGGTTAGTGTTCTGAATGGATTAGGGACCTGGGAAAGCATTGATCAGGAAAATAGTGGGAGGCCATATTGGACTTCACAATCTAGCATCCTTCTTGGGATTGAAACATGAGACTAAGACATTCATGTTTTGATGAAAAGAGGAAACCATCTTCCAAAACTGATTCATTGATTAACAACACTTTAAATCACTCCAACCATTTCTCCCTACCCGGATAATTGAGTTGACCATATATTGCGAGGCAGCCGTGTTATAGTGGATGGATAGTTTACCTCAGAGTTAGAAAGTTCTGGGCTCAAGACCCACCTTAGACACATACTGGTTGTGGGACACTGGGCAAAACCAACATGCTTAATCCAAGTGCCCCAGCTCTCCAAGGCTAGAACAGGAACAGGTCTATGTGGATAGCTAAACTTTCTTGACTGCCAGTAAAAATGTACAGCTATAGATATAGATACACATTGATAAAATAATGATTGAGATAGGACAAGCCCAAGGGGACAGAGGCAACATACACCCACAGCCAATGGTCCACTCTGGAGGCTTTGCTCTGGATATTTATGAGGGTTTACTTATAAAACAATGACAATTGAGACTATTGTGATTGAGATTATCTGTTTCAATAAAGATGTGGTAGTAGTTAGAGTAACTATCCAGTAGGGATGAGGCATTGTGCTAGATACTGGAGGAGATGGGAAAATGAGTAATAGAGAGTTTCTGCCTTCCAGAAGTTTAAAATCTAACAGAAGAACACGAATAACAATTATAAAATAATGACAACCCATTTATACTTTGTACAATTTCTGTGGTGCTGTAGATAGAGCACCAGGCCTGAAGTCAAGAAGACTCATTTTCAGGAGTTTAAATTCAGCCTCACATATTATCTGTGTGACCCTGGGCAAGTCACTTAACCTTGTTTGCCTCAGTTTCCTCATCAGTAAAGTAAGGAAATGGCAAACCACTCCAGCATCTTTGCCAAGAAAACCCCAAATGAGGTCACAAAGAGTCAGACACAACTGAAAAACAACTCAACAACAACTCTTTTCAAAATGTTTTCCTTACCACAGCTCCATGAAGTGGGTAGAAAATGATTCAGGTTAGAAGAGATACCAATAGTGTCATCTGAGAGATGAGGAAGAAGATCAAATTATTCGGGACAAATCACTATTTAGGGTTTAGTATATGAAAAACATAGTGCTGGGAAATGGGGTAAAACCATCAGGTAACCCGAGCCCCTTAAATAATGAGCTGCAAAGTTTCACACTCACCCTGACAATTACGCTCTGCACTTCACTAAATGGAATCGCACTACCAATTAGGGATGAAGGGAGAGACAAAGAAAGTTATCTTGCAGAAGATGGGAATTGGGCCGATTCTTGAAGGAAGTCAGAGAAATTAAGAAGAGGTGAGGAAGTAGAGCGTTCCAGATGTACTGGACAGAATGTTCAAAAGCGTGGAAACAAGAGTGGAGGCCCAGGTGTGAAGTACAGCAACTAGGCTGGTTATAGAGAATGTAAAGGGAAATAAGTATAAAAAGACTCAAAGGTAAGGTTAGGGCTCAGTTGTATTTGCCCCTGGGGGTTACAGGGAACCCCTGGAGTTTTACGAATTGGGGAGGGGGAGTATGGTTAGACCTACACTTTAGAAAAAATCACTGGCAGCTGAATGGAGTATCATTTGGAGTAGGGACAGAGGTGAGACAGGGAGATTAATTAGAAGGCTATTTCAATTATATCCTTGATGTCACTTCTCATTTCTTTGTAGCACCTATGTACCACACATATCTTCATTATCCTTTGGGTAATCCGTAACTTGAATTCTTCTGAGGCTATAGCATTTGATGACTCATAGCCATTTGAGATCACCAGTAGAGCTACTTTTTAAAACTAATGTTTGAAAAAAAAGATGAGTTTTTGTATCAAATGAAATTTGGAGTCATTTAGCAATTTGTTAAATGTAATCATTGAACTCATATCCTCATCTTTAATTCTGAGCCCAACCTATTATCCGTATCGCAAGTCTAAGATAGGTAGGTGAGTAGCTAGTTAGTTAGATAGCCTAGATAAAAATATAATTGGGGCAGCTGGGTGGCACAATGAATAGAGCATTGGCCCTGGAGTCAGGAGGACCTGAGTTCAAATCCAGCCTCAGACACTTAACACACTTACTAACTGTGTGACCTTGGGCAAGTCACTTAATCCCAATTCCCCTGTCTTCCCCCCTCCAAATATATATATATATATATATATGTGTGTGTGTGTGTGTGTGTGTGTGTGTGTGTGTGTGTGTGTGTGTATGTATATATATATATATATATACATATATAATACAGACATCAACATACATACAGATAGTGATTGACTAAGTCTATAGGTTGTCCAACCACAGAATATCACAGTGAGAAGATAGGCATTCAGGTTTTCCATTATGTATAGCTAGACTGGACTACTGAATGATTCCGTGTCTCATTAAAGATACTGTAGTATTCCGAGGTTTGATATGATCAGCATAATGTCATCCATAAATAGGGTCAGTTTGAGAACCTCAACATTAATGGAAAATACCTCTTCCACTTGGATTCTGTGGTGGACAATCTCAACTTTGATAAACACTTTTGGCAAGCTTTTTATCTTTTTGTTTTATAGCTCATTTGATAATAATTAGATGATTCTCAAAGTTGTCTTTGTTGTTATATCTCTCAAAGAATCTTGTATGATTTTGACATGCCCCTATGAAGCACCTTTTTGGAAGATGACTTCAAGTCAGAGTTTTGTGTGAAGAAGTAGAAATGGCTCCAGAGGAAGCACAGAGAGGAAGGATTACTGCATTAGTCCAAAGAACATAGAGAAGGGCTACTCTGTCAGCCTCACAATCATGAGAGCATTGAAGAATCAATTCTCAAAGTATATGAAAGGAGGATCCCTAAAGCTTGGGATAAATCTCAGGCATTATGACACCAAAAGTGGGGGGGGGGGCAACTGAGAAAATATTGGTTAACTGTAGATCTATATGCCAACTTTTCTGTCTTTCCATTTTTTATGATAATTACACACATCCCTGAAGAAGGTATGAGAGTAGAGAGGTTTTCACAAATGATGTTCTTCAGCTGACCACATCTTTACAATCACAAAATTGACTAATAGGAATAACAAATATAGGATACCAATTTCCTTATTGTTTGTTGAGTTGAAATATAATACCTCTGGGTAAAATTCCTACATCATTTTTGCTACTGATCATTGCAAAGGCTTCACTAATGAAAGCATGCCAGTTATTGAATGGCTGTTTCTACCACCAGTCTCTGACCTAATCATCCCCTTTCCACTATAAGTCAACTGTGAGGTCATCCTTGGCCTTTGAAATTGGCTAACATGTGTTGTCATCTCCACCAGGGATGGAGGACAATGTGTTCTCTCTTGTGTGTTTGTCCTTTGTTTCAAAGAGGATCATGGCACTTCTGGGCATAGCAACAAAAGGAATTTTCATCTAAGATCTACACAGGAGACTGATTGTATCTTTGCTTCCTTGCTGATCCTCAAGGGCAATATGTGATGCTGGATGAAGTCACACTGTCAGGAGACTGGCATATTTTTACCATATCTGGGAAGGATAACAAATAAGTATGTATGTGACACCTACCACCTGCCAAGCACTATGATAAGTGCTTTTAACAAATAGCTCATTGGATCCTCACAACAACCCTGTGAGATAGGTGCTGCTGTATTCCTCATTTCCCAGCTGAGGAAACTGAGGCAGCAAACATTAAGTGACTTACCCAGGGTCACAAAACTAATAAATGTCTGAGGCCAGATTTAAACTCAGGTCTTCCATACTCTGCCCAGCACTCTATCCACTTCACCACCTAGCCACTCCCTAGCCCAATGGTGGAAAGAACACTGGACTTATAATCAGGACACTTGTATTTTAATGGTGACATTGCCACTATCTTGTTGTGGACCTAGGCCAAGTTATTTCATTTCTCTGGGCCTCAATTTCCTTCCTTGTGAAATGAGGGGGTTGGATTCAGTGCCTTCCAAGGTCCCTTGCTGCTCTATGATTCTCTGATTTGTTATAATCATTTTCAGATTAATTTTATCAGCTAGAAGCAATCTCCCCTCCTCACCCAGTAGTAAAACACATTCATCCTGTCCCTACCAATTTGGCAATATGAAATTAACACTGAAACTCTGCGGGGGGTTAGGCTATTGGTAAAGAGACTATGCTGTGTAATGAAAATTTCAAACTGGTTTATTAATGTTACTATCACATCCACATAGCACTTAAAAGCTGGCAAAATACTTCAAATGGATTATTTCATTTGAGACTCAGAACAACATTTTCAGGCAAGCATTACAGGTTTTATTATCCTCATTTTACAGATGAGGAAACTGAGACTCAGAGAAATTAAGTGACTGGCCAAAGTTCACACAATTAGTGTCAGCCTGGTCTTCCTGGCTCTGGGTCCATAACTCTATTTCCAACCCCACATCACTGGTTTCACCTTCTGACGTGAGAATGTTAGAGAAAGACAAACAATGTGAGGATAGCCCTCATGAAAATAACATTCAGGGGGAGGGGGGGGCGGAGCCAAGATGGCAGTTGGAAAGAAGGGACTAGCATGAGCCCCCTGCCAAGTACCTCCAAAAACATAAAAAATGGCTCTGAACCAATTCTAGAACTGCAGAACCCACAAAACAGCAGAGGGAAGCAGGGCTCCAGCCCAGGACAGCCTTGATGGTCTCTGGGTGAGGTCTATCCCACACGGAGCTGGGAGCTGGAGCTGGGAGCTGGAGCTGGGAATGGAACAGAGCAGAGCCCAGCGTGAGCAGCTCGGACCAACCAGACCAGGAGCTGGACGGAGCGGGCCCTAGCGCCCTGAATCAGTGAGCTGAAGCAGTTACCAGACTTCTCAACCCACAAACACCAAAGACAGAGGAGAAGGTTAGTGGGAAAAGTTGCGGGAGTGGAAGGAGTTCCCGGTTCTGCCACTGCCCCTGGGGCAGCAGAGGTGGGGCAGCTACAGCTGCAGTTGCTTCCGGCCCCAGGCCCACCAGGTGGGAGGAATTAAGTGGCGGATCAGAGCAGGAGTGCACAGACTGCTGAAGATCTAAGCCCAGTCCGGGTTGGGGGTTCTTGGGGAAGGAGGAGTGCTGGTGTGGCAGAGCTGGTGCATCCCCCCCAAACGTGGAACATAGAACTCTTTAGTCTACGAGCAGTCATACCCCACTGAAAAACTCAAGGGTCAAGTTAGTTGGTTGGGAATATGCCCAGAGAGCGAAAACTCACCCAGATTCAGTCTCAGACTTTGGATTCTTTCTTTCGTTACAAAGAAGACCAAAACATACAGCCAGAAGAAGTCAACAAAGTGCAAGAGCCTACACCAAAAGCCTCCAAGAAAAACATGAACTGGTCCCAGGCCATGGAAGAGCTCAAAAAGGATTTGGAAAAGCAAGTTAGAGAAGTAGAGGAAAAATTGGGAAGAGAAATGAGAAGGATGCGAGAAAACCATGAAAAACAAGTCAATGACTTGCTAAAGGAGACCCAAAAAAATACTGAAAAATACACTGAAGAAAACAACACCTTAAAAAATAGACTAACTCAAATGGCAAAAGAGTTCCAAAAAGTCAATGAGGAGAAGAATGCCTTGAAAGGCAAAATTAGCCAAATGGAAAAGGAGGTCCAAAAGACCACTGAAGAAAATACTACCTTAAAAATCAGATTGGAGCAAGTGGAAGCTAGTGACTTGATGAGAAATCAAGATATTATAAAACAGAACAAAAGGAGTGAAAAAATGGAAGACAATGTAAAATATCTCATTGGAAAAACCACTGACCTGGAAAATAGATCCAGGACAGATAATTTAAAAATTATTGGACTACCTGAAAGCCATGATCAAAAAAAGAGCCTAGATAGCATCTTTCAAGAAATTATCAAGGAGAACTGCCCTGATATTCTAGAGCCACAGGGCAAAATAGAAATTGAAAGAATCCATCGATCACCTCCTCAAATTGATCCCAAAAAGAAATCTCCTAGGAATATTGTCACCAAATTCCAGAGCTCCCAGATCAAGGAGAAAATATTACAAGCAGCCAGAAAGAAACAATTTGAGTATTGTGGAAACACAATCAGAATAACCCAAGATCTGGCAGCTTCTACTTTAAGAGATCGAAGGGCTTGGAATACAATATTCCGCAGGTCAATGGAGCTAGGATTAAAACCTAGAATCACCTACCCAGCAAAACTGAGTATAATGCTCCAAGGCAAAATATGGATTTTCAATAAAATAAAGGACTTTCAAGCTTTCTCAGTAAAAAGACCAGAGGAAAAAGTAAACAAGAAAGAGAAATCATAAGGGACTTACTAAAGTTGAACTGTTTTGTTTACATTCCTACATGGAAAGATGATGTGTATAATTCATGAGACCTCAGTATTAGGGTAGCTGAAGGGAGTGTATATATACATGTACACACACACATATATATACATACATACATACATATACATATGCATATATATATATGTATGTATATATATATATATATATAGAGAGAGAGAGAGAGAGAGAGAGAGAGAGAGAGAGAGAGAGAGCAGACACAGGGTAAGTTGAAGATGAAGGGAAGATATCTAAAAGAAATAAAATCAAATTAAGGAGTGAGAGAGGAATATATTGAGAGAGGGAGATAGGGAGAGATAGAATGGGGTGGATTATCTCGCATAAAGGTGGCAAGAGGAAGCAGTTCTGTGGGAGGAGGGGAGAGGGCAGGTGAGGGGGGAATGAGTGAATCTTGCTCTCATCAGATTTGGCCTGAGGAGGGAATACCATACATACTCAATTGGGTATCTTACCCCACAGGAAAGAAGAGAGAAGAAGATAAAAAAGGGGGGGGGGATGATGGAGGGGAGGGCAGATGGGGGTGGAGGTAATGAAAAACAAACACTTTTGAAAGGGGACAGGGTCAAGGGAGAAAATTCAATAAAGGGGGATAGGTTGGGAAGGAGCAAAATATAGTTAGTCTTTCACAACATGAGTATTGTGGAAGGGTTATACATAATGATACACATGTGGCTTATGTTGAATTGCTTGACTTCTTAGTGGGGTGGGTGGGAAGGGAAGAGGGGAGAGAACTTGGAACTCAAAGTTTTAAAAACAGATGTTCAAAAACAAAAAAAATGTTTTTGTATGCAACTAGAAAATAAGATACACAGGCAATGGGGTGTAGAAATTTATCTTGCCCTACAAGAAAGGAAGGGAAAAGGGGATAGGAGGGGAGTGGGGTGACAGAAGGGACGGCTGACTGGGGAACAGGGCAACCAGAATATACGCCATCTTGGAGCGGGGGGGAGGGTAGAAATGGGGAGAAAATTGGTAATTCAAACTCTTGTGAAAATCAATGCTGAAAACTATGTTAAATAAATAAATTTAAAATAAAATAAAAAAAAGAAAATAACATTCAACTGATTTCACTAATACTTTCTACAATGAGACCTCAGCATCATAACTTTATACTTGGAAAGGACCAGGCTATTGACTCCAAGCTTCTTGTCTTGAGGAAATAAGAAAATTGAAGCCCCCAACGTTGAAATGACTCACGCTGACACACAGGTAACAAACAGTAGTGCTGGGTCTGCCATTCTGCAGACTTCAAATTCAGCATTCTTCCTAACATACTGCACTACTCATCCACACCACCCCTTCCCCCCATGTTGCTGTGGGAAAGTATAAATGGTTTTTGTCAAGCTATTTTTAAGACCTTTATCCTCCTGAGTCTGTAATTATTGGACGCTAGGATTCTCTGTGGAGTTAGCTCAGCTCCGCTTTCTCCTCATTTAGATGTCCCTGGCATGAGTCTACAAGTCTGAACCCAAGGGGCATAGGTGCTGATTTGATCTTCTGCAACCTACAATTTTATGAATTTTCCTTAGAGCTTCTTTCCTTCTGTGTCCCGAATTCAGTCCTCTCTCAAGAAGGCAGGTTTGTTTGCTTGACTGCTATGTGCCCCTGGGACCAAATCATCCATTACAATACAGTCAATTCTCGATCACTGTCAGGGATTGTTCATAAGGCCCAGGGCCCTCCCTCTACCTGAAATACTTCTCCTTGACTTTCTCCTCATAACTGTATTTGCAAGTCATCAGCTCTGTTAGTAATTGCAGATTCTAATCTGGCAAAACTACATTCTTCAAACATCACTGTTAGGCTGCCTGGTGTTGCCCTAGGCATTCTCCATTGGGAACTGAACCCAGTGAAAGTCTCAGCTGTGTGGTATGACTGGGATAAGCTGTACTAGACAGAATTTGATTTTACAGCTTTCATCATTGCTTATTCCACACAAATATATTCTGTGGGGGAGGGTGAGTTGCAGTAACCAAAATATAAAGCCTGACTGTGACAAACACCTACAAGCACCCCCACATACGGTAATGGTTCTTCAGGGGAAGGAGATTCAAGTTCCACAACACCACCATGATCTTGTTTTTTCCGTATTCTCCAGTCCCTCTCACCCTCCATATTTGATCTCATGCTGAAATACACAACTCACCACACCCACTGAGTCTTGGATCATGCTCTAGCATTCTCTAATACCGGCCTGACTTCCCACCAACCAGTTTTTCCATATATCAGTAATCTCTCTATTTTTTTACTCCACTAAATGGCTCCCACAGAACTGTAATTAAATGCTCTTCTCCCCAGCCACCCCACAGCAAAAATCTATGAAGAGACCCTTCCCAAGTGAACATCTATAGCTGTCTTTCCCCCTGAGCCCTTCAGGAAGCCAAGCAATGAGTATTTATTAAATTCTTACTATGTGCCAGGCATTGTGCTGAGCATTAAGCATAGAAATGCAGGCAAAAAAGAAAGTCTCTGCCCTCAAAAAACTTACACACTAATGGAGAAAGATGACATGTGAAGGAGCACTGAAACTGTGGAGGAGGGAGAGAAGATATCCAGGCAGGGGCATGATGGCAAAGTGCAGAGAGTCAGAAACACAGACAGGAAGAGAATAAAGCATGCTCAAATTAGGACAGTCTGAATTAAAGACACAAGGAGGAACTCATCAATGGGAGAAGAGAGTGGGGCAGAATGGGAGATAAAAATGCATTTTACAGTTGAAGACTCATCTTTACTTCTTATCCTATATTTCCATCATGACATCCTATCCTTTGAAGTTCTTTACTGGTTATATATGTTGGGGCCTACTCACAACCGTCAACTCACAACCGTCATACTCTTCTCCATTGGCCTCTATGCTATATTCATTTTCAATTCGGGCCTGAGGGAGGTGTGGTTAATTGTGTTTCATGCCTCACAGCTATACAAGACTAATAGATATCCTTATTAATTTAGAGGCTGTTGTCACCTTAACAACCAAGACATTTCTTTCTAAGTATTCATCTAGTCTTCCAGATGTGATACATTATTTTTTCATGCTTACAGAATATTTAAGAGGCACCTTCTATGTATAATCTTCCCTGACCAACCAATCCATAATAATCTCTTGACTTGTCTAAGGTCACATGGTCAGTATGTGGCAGAGGAAAGACCTGAAAGTCTCCCTGAGTCTGAGATCAGCTATCACAGAAGAACAGATTTAGGGCAGAAATAGACCTTAGAGACCATCTAATCCAACTCCCTCATTTTACAGGTGAGGAATCATGGTGGCAAAGTCCAGACAGTCAGAAACATAGTTGAGATAAGGATGAAATATGGCTAGCCTCAGCCTATCACAAAAATTGATGTCCCAGAAGGAACAGACCGAAGGCAAAGGGGACCAGCATGGTGTAGGGATTTTTCTAACAGGCAGAAACTCAATACTCAAATGGATTTGAGATTCTGCTGATGTGGGAGTTTCCTCTAAAGATGTGGCTTTCAACCTATCCATGACTGCCTATCCTGTGGAATTCTTGTCCATGTTTTCCGGTAAATTTATCTAAGGGGCAAGTCCACCACGCTAGAGGCCTTTCTCTCTTTCTCTTCATTTCCAGAGGATGTGAGTGGGGCAGTATGGCTTTCCATTTGTCATCCTTCATTTTTGATATGTTGCGGTCCATTCACACCTACCATGTGCCTCTCTCCATTGGCCCCTGTGTGATATTCATTGTTAATTCATTGGAGACTGGTGTTATTTTATATTTAGCTTCTATTAAATGAAAGAAGATTGGCATTAAAAATGTGGGCCTTGCTTTTATGGGGAGTTTGGGGTCATTAAAGCAACTTTATCATTAGTATGACATTTTTTTTTCCTAGAGACTGTAGCCTATCAGGTGTAATTCAAATTCTTTCCAATGGCCTTTTAATACCTTCCACAATCCAATGCCAGCCTGGCATCCTAGCTTTATCTCATATTCTTCCCGTGTGTGTATACCACACAGATGAGTAAAAGTGATTTACTCTTTGTCCTCTAAACAAGTTTTGTGCTTTTTAAAGTCTATCTCTGGGTAGTTACTTGCATCCTTCCCTTTGCCTGAATTATCACATTCCTTTTTTTCTAGTAGAATGACTGCCTATACTTTGACGCCAAACTCAAAAGCTATCTTTCATATATAGTCTTCCCTGGACCATCCAATTCATAATGATTTCTTGACTTGTCTAGATGTCAGGATGTGGCAGGGCTTAAAGTTCTCCCTGACTCTAAAGCTAGATATCACAGAAACATAAATTGAGAGCCAGAAGGGATCTTAGAGACTGTCCAGTCTAACTCCCTCATTTTATAAGTAAAGAAGCTAGACCAAGAGAAGATGTTGTTTGCCCACAATTTTACAGCTGGTAAGTATGGGAAGAGGTTTTAACTCCAGGTCTTCCTGACCCCAAGCCCAGCACTCTATGCATTAGGCCATGCTGACTCCTGAATACACTGTAAGTATGAAAAATGATATATCATGTCCTAATTGTTAAGGTGACAAGAAACCTGGAAACACCCTATAAATTAATAAGGATACTCTATTGGTGTTGTTGTATAGTTGTGAGACATTAAACACAACATTTTCAACTTCCCCCCCAAAAATTGAAAACAAATATAGTATAGAGGGCAATGAAGAAGGGTATGGTAGGGTAGGCAGGGACCAACATATAAGCAATATATACATATATATGCAAACATGTATGTATTTATATGTATATATTGTTCAGGACCCAATATATAACCAAGAGTTTCAAAAGATAAGATGTCATCAGGGAAATATATAATAAGAAGAGAAGATGATCATGTGCACAAGCAAGGAATCACAAGTGTACATGGATTGTGCTTTCCTGCTCTCCTTACAATGCTGGAAGAAAGTAAGGAAATTCCCAACATGTTGGGAGGAACCCCATGTGGTAAACTTAAGGGAATATATGGAGAAGTGTTGCCCAGGGTGGCAAGCATTGATGTGCTGTGATCTGAATCATTGGAGGGCATATCCAGATTGATGAGATCATAGATACCAAAGGAATATTTTAATATCTGGGTGGAGCAATGGATAGAATGCTGTTCCTAGAGTCGGGAAGACTCATCTTCCTGAGTTCAAATCTGACCTTAGATACTAACTGTGTAACCCTGAACAAGTCACTTAACTCTGTTTGCCTCAGTTTCCTCATCTGTAAAATGATCTGGAGAAGTAAATAGGAAACCACTTGAATGTCTTTGACAAGAAAACCTTGAAATGGGGTCATTAACTGAATGGGAACTTGACTGAAAATGACTCAACAACAACAAATTTGAATATTTTCTGGAGTAGTTTGAATATTCTTCAAACTTATGTAGATTTGATGGAAATCAGAACTTAAAACCCAAATCAGACTTAGTTTACTAATTTTTAAAAGATAAAAAGTGAATATGTACTTTATATAACTCTACTATGTAATTTTCAGAACAATATAGACAGATAAAAGACATTCAGAAATCCCTTTTGTATTTAAAAAATAATTCAATTTTTAGGTTTTTTTTTTAAAAAAAGAAATTAGGCATTTTTTAAAGATTATGACTGAAAAATTTTACTGAAAAACACTGCTTCTTAGACCTTGAGAGATAACCTCATTCCAGTGCACTAATTTAATGACTTTGGGGCAGGTGGGTTATTTTTACTCTTCTATGATCTAAGAGGCATTCTTCTTAATATTTTTGCATTGTGTTGATACCAATGCAACATTTATGCCATTCATTGTTCACTGGTAGCATCCGCCTAAGGTATATTTACTATTGGACTATCGTACTACATGCTCTTCCATATTTTACTACAGAACACAGGCATTCTTCATATATTTGTTAGACATAACATTATGTATTTTGAAATTCCTGTGGGGATGCTAGGCTAATCTCTTCTAAATGACAATGAGCTTTGGAGAGAAGACTCTTTGCAGTCTAAAGTATCTGAAAAAATTGACCATTTATATGAAATCCCTCTTCCATTTAGGTTTTTTTAACATTTAATTTTTATTTTTCCTCAATGACATGTAAACAAAATTTTTTAAACATTTTTTCTTAATTTTGACTTCCAAATTCTCTCTCTCTTGCTCCCTCTCCTTCCCCCTCCTTGAGAAGGCAAGCACTTTGATATAGATTATACATGTGTAGTTGTGGAAAACATTTCCATATTAGCCATGCTACAAAAGAAAACACAGACAAAAAAAGGAAATAAAGTATGCTTCAATCTGCATTCAGATTTAATCATTTCTTTCTCTGGAGGTGGGTAGTATTTTTTCATGAGTCCTTTGGAATAGTTTTGGATCATTGTATTGCTGAGAATAACTAAATCATTCACAATTGATGGTACTATATTACTCTTGCTGTGTACAATGTTCTCCTGGTTCTGCATATTTCACTTTGCATCAGTTCATCTAAGTCTTCCCAGGTTTTTCTGAAAGCATCCTTTACCTTTAGATTTTATACAGGACAGCATCCATAAGGATAGTAAACACATTTAACAAGTACATCTCCTCTCTATTTTATGCTTTATTTGATATTTATCATCAGAAGATTGTTATATGAAGGTCTGTCTATGGTTGCATTTATCAAGAAATCTTTACCATCTTAATTTTTACATGGGAGAATCCTTGTGGGAGAAGAGCTTTTAAGTTTAAATTTTGCACTACTGATTAAAATATTTTTTGTAATAAATAAACATAGTACAAAATTATATTCTCTATACTCTTCATAGACACACTGCAATTGTATGTGTCTATGAAGATGTAGTATGACATAGAAATTGCCTATGAATGCCCCTATAATCCCTTAATATATTTTATCCAAAGATTCCTAAGGAAACATATGTAGATCACTCTCTAATTTCCTTCAAAATCGTGTTTCTCTAGCATAAATCTCATCTGTGCTAGTCTGGTCCAGCTGTTCTTTCTGACTTCATCTTCTTTAGTGCCGTTTCTACATCTTCATGGTAGAGTCATTGTGATCAATGATAGTAATAAATAGCTATGGGAACACAGGCAAGTCTGTTCAACTTTCTGTCCATTTGTTGTCCTCATTTTGGCATCATCTTCAATACCCTTGGAATGTAGTTGGGCCTCACATCAAGCTTTATTCATACTCATTTTCCTTAACACAACTTTTCACCATTTTGTTAAGCTCATCATCTGTTCTCAGCTCCTTTCATGATATTTGCAAATTGGCATAGACTCCAAACCAGTGTTGCCTTTGGCTGCCATCTCTGTAGTTGGCAAAAGACACCAAATGTTTTCTGCCTTAGGTGGTTTCTGGGTTCTTTTGGCCTCTTCAATGTGATGATTGCTTTTCAACAGTTAAATTTATGTAAGGAATGGTGATAATCAGAGTCACAGTCTTTACAGTTATTCATATCCCACTTTTCAGAGTCAATAGCTAATTTAAATAGATCCAGCTGGAAGTATTCTAATTTCAAAAAGTATCTCCTTATCTTCATCCTTCTTGTATTTGTCATTAATTTTGACCTTTCTGTATGTTAGCCTAGTCAGTGGTCTGACTATACACAGATACATAAACATGTCATATATAATTTCTTTCTCAGTATTTAAAGATTGATCATGGTGATGAAAGTTGAGATTTCTACCTAAAAAACTGAGTTGACTATAGAGTGTGTTCTGTTGTAACCTATTTATAAAATCTTGCTTAAAAGTTACACAAAATACTCAGGTATTTTATAATCAGAAACCACAATGGTAGCTTTGACCATTTCATTTGCCTTACATTTTAATGGCCTTCATTTCCTCCATAAAAGGCATTTAAAATACTATACCTGTTTTTACACACAGAAAATATTTATTCTTATTAATCATAAAGTTGATAAAGAATGTTAGTTTACTTGCTGACTGCTCCTCCCTATTAAAAATATCTTTTAAAAGTCTATTCCAGTTTTTTTTTACTCTGTATTTCTATTCACACTAGCACAAATCAATCACTGAAATATCTGTGGTAAAGTGAGGTTTAAATAAGCAGTTATCCTGCCGTTTGGACATTTATCCAACTAATTGCTTTTCAAATGCAAATGGAGTTATTTTTGCATAAAGTTACATGATGAATTCCACCAGGCCTTATTATTTATACCCTGCTGAGATGATGGACTCAAATCTTGGAGATTCTAAATAGAAAGTCTAAATGTGTCCCTTTTCCACTCCCAAAATGAGACTAACTGAGGATATGTCCACTATTTTAGAACCATGACCATTAATTCTCATCAGAAGACATATCATTAGGGATCAACAAAGGATAACTAATTAGAATTTGGCTTGCATCCCAAATCCAATCTAGCAAGAAGAATTTGGGGTAATGTAGAATATCTAAGCAATAAGAAATATTTGCCCCCAAAATTCCACTTCAGGACACCACTGAATTATTACACAGATTTAGATATACCATAACTCAAATCATATCTCCTGAAATATTATATATATATGTAATGTATGTATATACTGAGAAGATCAAACATGTATCCACTCATACATTAATTGATCAATCAATAGGCATTTATTTATTAAGTGCTTACTATGTGCCAGGCACTGTGTGAGGCACTGGGAAAAAGAGTACAAAGGATATATATAACAATACTCCAAATAAACTTACATTCTGATAGGGGAGTATTATATAGGGCAGTAGCACAAATAAAAAATATACACATGTAAACATAAATTTAAAATTAATAAAGAAAACAAATATATGCAAGATAGTTAAATATAGGATATTTAATTTGGGGCCAATAGTACTAATAGCTTGGAGGATCAGGAAAAGCTTCATGTAGAAGATGATGCCTGAACTACATCTTAAAGAAAGACTAATGCAAAGGCAAGGAGTACAGAAATGAAATGTTAAAAAAAATGGTTCTAAGCACTAGTGACACAGAGACAAAAACTGAAACCATCTTGCCCTCAAGGAACTTACATTCTATTGGAGTAAAAAAACATATGGAGACATGTAAGTAAGCAGAAAAAAATTATATATGTATATGTACATATACATATATATGTATGTGTGTGTATATATAGGTGTGTGTTTGTGTATATGCATATATATATATATATATATATATATATATATAATATGCTATTATCTAGAGGCTTTAGGAATGGTCTTGTATAGAAAATGCCACTTATGCTGAGCTTGCAAAGAAGTTAGGAATTCTTTCCCTTCCTTTCCATTCTCTTCCCTTCCCTTTCCTTTTCTTTCATTTATCATTCATCCATTCAATTACTTATTTATTTTTCATAAACATTCATTATCTCTCCTTCCTACTGATACCCACAATTGAAAAAGAAAAAGAAAAAATCCTGAGAAAAGTAGGTATAATCCAGCAAAACAAATTCTCACATTGGTAACGTACAAAATATCATGCTTAATTCTTCATTTAAGTTCATCACCACTCTAGTAGGAGGTTAGCGGCATGTTACATCATCGATCATCTAGACTTGTAGTTTATTATTGTTTTGATCAAGATTCTCAAGCTTTCCAAAGTTGTTTCTCTTTATAATACTGTTGTTATTATATAAATAGTTATTCACACTTCATTGAGATGTTCCTAGTTTCTTCCGAAACTGCCCATTTCATCATTTGTTATTCTATTAATTTATATAACATAATTTGTTTAGCTATTCCCCAATAGATAGGCATATCCTTAGTTTCTAGTTTAGGGCTACTATTAATGGAGCTGCTATAAATATTTTTGTCCATAGAGGTCCTTTCTCTCTTTCTTGGATCTTTTTGGGGTATAGGTCTGGTTATGACATAGTTCAGTCCAAGAGTATGCAGAATCTAGTAATTTGGTGGGCATTGTTCTAAATTGGGAAGTTATGGATTCTAAGAGTCAGATATAAGAAGGGAGTACATTTCAGGAATGAAGAGCATCCTGAAGATAGGCACAAAGACAGGAAATAGAATGTCCTATACGAGGAATGGAAGCTAAGCCAGTTTCAGCAGAAGTGTAATTAACCTAGACAGAGAGATGAACCCAGATTGTGAAGGATGAGATGACAAAAAGAAGCTATGTGGAAGGTGGATTGGAAAGAGGAGAGACTTGAGGCTATCACAACAGTTCTCTTGAGAGGTGATAGAGGCCTGAGCTCAGATGAGGCCATGTGAGTGGAGAGAAAGGAACAGAACCAAGAGGTGCTTTAGAAGTAGAATCAATGGAACTTGAGAAGAGTTGAGATTGGTTCTAAGATTGATATTCTGGAGGACTAGAAGGAAAATAGTTCCCTGGGAAAAAAAACAGGGAATGTCACAAGAGAGGTGGGCTTGGAAGGGGAAGATAATAAGTTCTATTTGGGACTTGTCAAGATTGAGCTGTCTACAGAACATGCAGTGAGACTATACAGTTGGTGATATCAAACTAGACAGATGCTCAGGAAAAAGACTAAGACTGGATGTGTACAAGTATTGAAAAATGTCTTTGAAAATTCTGCGTCTTTCCTTCCTCCATTGTAACTCTCTGTACTATGGAAGAATCAGAAACCAGGAGTAAAAGATGTTACTGAAAATTTGACATATAGGATAAAACCATTCAGAACCTAAAATCCTGGAGTTTGTAGTTGACTCAGTCTTCAAATTCCTTCTATTATTGATGAACAAAAAAAGAAAGATCAGTTTAAGCTTCGTATTTTTCAGCCTATTGCCTCAATGAGTACATATTTCACAGCCATTTCACAATCACGAGTCAGGTATCTCTCTCATAACTGAAACACCAGTGTATCATACAGATGGAGCTCCTCCCATTTTCTAGAACTGCAAGACCTGACTTTGAAGACAGTGCAAGGGTGGCATCTGTGAGCATTTTGTTTGGATGATAGAATTACCATTTCTTTAGCTTAACATTCACTTTTTCATAAAATCTTAATAGTCCCTTTATGATTGTATTCAGCTGTATTTCTAAATTAAATACTATGTTTTGGTTTTTAAAAAAAAACATATGGGGTTTGTAAGGCATACTTCTTAACACTGGTCTAAGAATTTTTCCATAGCCTTCCACATTGCCTTAGAAGTTTTTTTTTTTATTATTTTAAAAGGAAGATGTAACCTTATTTTATTCTCAAGCTCTCCAGAGAAAATTTTGCTACTTGGCGTGTGGTCTAATATGTATAAAGAATATCCTAAGACAGCCCCAGAGCTACCAAGACAGGTGGGCAGTAAATATAAAAGTTTATCTGGAGATAACAGGTTTTCAAACTATCAAATCAAAACTTCGTTGTTCTAATTGAGACAGAGCCTCATAATCATATCACTCCTCTTGGATCGCTGTGGAGTGGAATGCAGCGGCATTCATATTGGTTTGGTAAATGTTAACTATGTCTTATGATTTACTTGTGATGTTCCTACTCCCACCTGTAGTCACTAGCAATCAAGTGGAGAAGGATTCTGTGTTTAGAATCACAACAAGAAGAAGGGATCAGTCTTTCATCAATTCATGCAACACTTTTCTTTCAATTTAATTTAACTTAAACATTTACTAAGCAACCCACTATGTGCAAATCGCTGTGCCAAGCACTTAGTAGACTCAAGAAGTTTGGATAATGCTCAGTCCCTCTTCTCATGGAGCTTAGAATCATATACAGATTGGAGACTATATGGAAAGTAGATTGAAGGTTGGCTTTGTTAGGAAGATGGGCAGTCATGTCCTGCCCCTGGAAGATACTAGCTGTGTGATTCTGGACAAGTCACTTCACCTCTCATTGCCCACACACATCTCTCTAAAATTAAGGTTTGAGAGAAGTCATTGACCTGCACTAGGGAGGGAAGCAGGCAGTTGGAGGGGAGTAGAGGAGAGAGAGGGAGGAAGTTTCTAGTATTGGGAGCTCCGTATGCTGATGAAATTACTTACAAAATTAGATCAAGTACATTACAGGTTTATTAAAAAATATTGTGTAATGTCAAAGGAGAGAAATTCCAAGACCTCAGGGAAGTCTTCATGAAGGAAGTTGATATTTGTGTTTTGTTGTAAAAGATGCTGAGGAAACCAACAAATGAAGAGATAGATGGTCGACATTCTAGGCATAGTGATCAGCATAAGAAAGACACAGAGGCAGGAAATTGCAGATAGTATAGAAAGTAGTTCAATTTAGAGTATTTGGAGAATAGGAGCAAGAAATAATACTAGAAAGGTGTGTTTGGGGTGGCAGGGTGGGGGGAGATTGGATTTTTAAAAGGCCTTGAATGACTAGAACAGAGATTCCCAAATTTATTTGGCCTACTGCCCCCCTTTTCAAAAAAAATTACTTAGCACCACCTCCCCACCCCAGGAAATCTACTTTCTTTAATCCTTTAACAGTTTTTTTTAATTTGTGTCATTTCAAAAAAATATGCAATTTTTTAAATGATGCATTTTAAATTTAATAATTTATTGTCAATTTGTGGGTTTTTTCTTGCATTGAAATGGGGTCACACAACTGTAGTATCATATTGTAAAAAAGTCATTACATACATATGTTCTTCCAATGTATGCTGGACTCCCTGACAGTGCAGACACATGCTCTCCTGCCAACACTTGCTTGTTAAGACCTGTCAGCGTATCCCTGATCATTTATAACTTCCATTTTGTGTGTTTAATTGGAAAATAATGTAACCACTATGACTTTAACTTTGTTACACAACTGGTGAAACATATACAAATGTTTTTTTTTAATTTTTAACTTCTTTTCTTTACTTATGCTTCCAATACCCCCTTTTTTTATTCAACACCCCCTAAATGCACCCAAGGCTACTACCACCACCCCCCAATCATTCTAGCACGCAACAGGGGTTGGTATCACCACCTCAGGAAACCTATGGAAATAATCATGAGCCATTTGTTTCTTTCATGACTATATTTCCAGGGGCAGAATTATTATGAACTTGGGGCCCTTTAAAATAAACTTCATCAGATGTGGGACCAATGTAGCAACCTTTGAGTTATTGTTGTTCAGTCATTTAGTCGTGTCTGACTCTTTGTGACCCTATGGGATTTTCTTGGTAAAAATACTGGAGTGGGTTTCCATTTCCTTCTCCGGTAGATTAGGACAAATAGAGGTTAAGTTCACCTGCCCAGAGTCACATAGCTAGTAAGTGTCTGAAACCAGATTTGAACTCAAGTCTTTCTGACCCCAGGCCCAGCACTCTATCCACTGAGCTACCCAGCTGCTTCTTAAGGGTTATATTATTTTAAATCCAGTGTTCTTTGTACCACAGCAGATTTAGATCAAATCAAGAGGCCTAAAATTATTTATGTGCAAGGCCCCGTACAACGTGCTGGGGATACGCAGACAAAAACAAAATGGTCTCTGCCCTGGGGGAACTTACATTCTATTGGACTCAAATAAAATGTATACCAAATATGCGTTGGTGTCACTGGCCTGAACTTTCTCAACTTCTATTATCAGCAACTAAAATGTTCTTGTGTTATCTTGACCAGACATGCCAGACATGAGACAAAACCTGTGAGTTCTTCTGGGTGTATCATACCAAGGAGACCCCTTCCCAAAATCCTACTTGGAAATTTTCAATGGAACTCTTGCCCCTGCCAGCAATTCATATTACATCAACTACTCCCCCAAAGAAATGAGTTTTCTTTCCTGGGTTGTCATTGCAGAGCTCTGACTCTAGCCATTTGAGCTAAAGATACTTTATTATATTATTATATAATTTACTATATAATTTTAATTATCTATATTTTTATTATTATTATTTAGATATTTATTATATTTTTCCTTTGTACATTGAAAGGTGGCAGTGAGTAGAGGATGGCAAGGGAGAGAAGTAATGGATGCCATCTTGTTTTTTGATTCCCGAATTAGTGAGCTTTAAGATTAAGTTGACAAAGTAGCCAATTGGATTACTAGTCAAATCACTGATTTTGAAATGACGTTAACTGACCAAAAAGCAAAAGGCCTGTCTTGACCATATGGCCAACTAGTCTTCTAGGAAGATCCTGAGGAATATCATTGTGATACATTGAAAAGAACACTGGCTTGGGATTCAGAGAACATGAGCTGAAAGCTTATCTTAATAGCTGAATGACCTTGGGAAGATTGCTATGCTTCTCCTTTACTTTACTGAGGTAAATCATTACAGAGAATTTCAGTTTCCTTATCTGTAAATTGAAAGGTTTGAAGTAGCTGGGCTTCTGGCTCTAGACCTATGATTCCATAAGTGAGATTTAGACTAAGACAAATTCATAGTATGCTTTAAAAGAGAAGGAAAAAATATGTGCAGCAAATAAAAGCCAATTAAATCATTTTTTAATTATTCACTACTTGGAGTTGGATTAGAAATGATGATGAGGAAGATTACTTACGTCTAAATTTAAAAAAGTATTTAACTTGCTTTAAAAAAAAGAAATTGCAACTATATTCTATCATAAGTAATGGTGACATTTCTAAGAAAAAAATTATGATGTGTATGTACAAGATGTGTTCAAGTTATCTTCCCCAGCTGTCCTATTGCTTCATCTCTTTCTTCTTGAAGGAGAGATGCCTGTACTTTCATGTATCTTTTGATCTTTGCCTTCTGCATTATCAATGGACCCTGCACTCCTCATTTTATTTAGAATTTCAAGTAACTGAGAAAATGTCTTCTTTTCTAAAGGCAGAAGTATATATTTGCATTATATTTTAAAATGAAACTGCTAAGGAGCACCTTTTCCCCTCATAATAATGCTTATTGTACTGCCCTGAATTAAATCAGATAATTCTTGCCTTTTCAGTCCAGTGTGATTCTTATCAATCTAACAGTTCTTGGCAGTGAAAAGAATTAAGCTGAATAGGAAAGCTAGTTACTCCTTCTTGACTAGATCCCACCCTTATACTGGCAATGCCACTCATTCCCTGATCCTCCCTTAGGCATGGCTTTCTCTTTAGTCAATACCCTCAGCCTTCCCCTTAAGATGACTTCCTTTCAAACCTTCCTCAAAGAAACAATGGGAGGGATGCTACCTGTCCAGAAAAGTTAATTCCAGCCTATTTACAGCTCTTCTTTGCCTAAGAAATATTTCAGCCTTAGTGGGTCTAGATATTAATGTTCTTTTGCTCTTGGGAAACTATGAAATGGGAGTTAATAAAATATTGTTTATTCAATTCTAACTCTGAGTCTTTATGGTAGGAATATTTCCAAGAATTATGAGAAGGTATCTCTTTGGCCCTGGGTACCTAAACACCCATTTGTTCCCCAAAGACACACATATAAATAATACAATAATATTGATCATTTGGTCTCAGATCACAATCTGCAGCACTCTCAAGCATGGCAGAATCAGATTGTAAAGTAGTTAGGACATTTTTAACAAAATAAATAAAAATACACCAGGATATAGATAATGCTAATATATGCTTTTTAAGCCAGGAATCTTTATTCATGGTATTTATTCATTTATGGTAGCACTGTTTCTATTTGGGTTTGATACAACTGATGTAAGAGAAAGCCAGTTTCTTAGAAGTGGCAAAAATAAATGCAAATAGATTATAAATGAACAATAATTGGTAAAAACAGATCATCTCTATTAGATAAAAAAATTAGGAGGTGAGGAGAAGACACTGAAAATAAGAGTATAGAATTCATGAGGTTCTTTCTCTACAATATAATGGGTGGTAGCCCCAGATTATTGTGTCTAGATTTCTTTCATCCTTGATCTCACAGAGTCAGAATGTCTTTTTGGGGGGAGTGGGGGAAGGCAAGGCAATTGGGGTTAAGCGACTTGCCCAAGGTCACACAGCTAGTGCATGTGCAGTGTCTGCAGTAGAATTTGAACATGGGTTCTCCTGACTCCAGGGCCAATGTTCTATTCACTCCACCACCTAGCTGCCCCCCAAAGTGTCTTTTGCTCCTCATTGTCCTTAGCCAGGAAGCCTTGGGTTTGGAGACTATGGTAGAGACAAGTGGCAGCCCCTTCCTCTCTTCTCCATTATAATAGTGTTTCAAGTTCGCCCCTGTGGAGCACCAGAGCTCTTCAGGTCTTCACTTTAGCATGCCTGCTCATGCCTAACCTCTCTGGAGCTTCCAGAACTTCCTCTCCTACTGTATACATACAGAATACAATCTAGCAGAAAGGTAATGAAATTACCCTTTTCTTCTTCATGTTTTGTTACATATGTGCTTTTTTTTTAATGCTTTATTAATGCCCCACTTTTTAAAAAAATACCTAGCTCTCCCACCCCTTGGCAGAGATTGATGGATCAGAAGTAAAGAATAAGAAATGCTTACCTCGTACATGGACCATAGGTTGGTCTGTTTTGCTTGACAAACTATAACTATAACTGTAACTAACTAACTATATTTATATTTGTTGGAAGGAAGGGTTTTTATAAGGGTGAGGGAGAGAGAAGTGTTTCTCTGATATATCTTCTTGTGAACTGAGAGTCTTTTTAACTTTAAAAATAATGTGCATCAGCAAATTATACCCAAAAGTTCATATTCTTACAGATGCTACTTTGCAAAAAAAAAAATAAATAACAATAATGCAAATTTATTTAGTATGGAAAATTAATATATACATTGATCACTTCAAAGAAGAAAATGTAAATCACTTTTAATCAAAATGGGAATTAGCTCAATCAAATAACTAATTTGCATAAGAAACTTAGTTTTAATAACTTTTAATAGGAACCCACAATCAGGCAGAAGAAGAAGATGGATGGGTCTAAGCTTCTGAGGGGGAGGAGGTACACAGACACAGATTGAAATTGAGGACAAGTGGAGGCTACTGCTTTCATGTTTAAAAAAAAAAGCTTCCAAGAAGATTGGATAAAGTAGTAAAATTAACCTTGGATTCTTCTTGTGGAATATATTAAAATCTCAGAGAGAGAAAGAGACAGAGAAAGAGCTCATAGATATTATTAAAACTCTTAGTTCCCCATGGCAGTATATTTTTATGGTTTTTTAATATTCTTCCCAGTCATCTGGCTTTGTAACATTCTCCATCAAATATAAGGCCCCTCATTCACAATTCTCTTTTAACTACCTATTTGATAAATCACAGGGTCCCTACTAACTTTTTTTTTTCCTGTAGCCACAGAAGCAAGGTATCATCTGTTCAAATATTATGGGGGCTTCTGCCAGATCATAGGATTATAAAGTTAAAGCTGGAATGATCTCAAAGGCCATGTGGTAGAACCATCTCATTTTTGCAGTTGAGGAAACTGATGCATAAATAGACATTTATGCATTTACACAAGTAGTAAGCAGGTTTTGAACCCAGATATTTTGACTCTATATTTGCAATTTTTCCCACTGGAGCATAGATCTTATCTTTTTGGATATGGGCTGATCTTTTATAGCTTGGCTAGGCCCTATTTCTCTTTATCCTATTTTGATTTATAGCAGAATTTTGTCCCAGAACTGCCACTTCTATAGTGTATACATTTTGTATTTTATAAAAAAATACTTGGTCCTCTATGCTATGTTCTCTGTCTTAATATTCAGGTGTGTAGTCAGCTGAGAGGGAACTGTTCTTCTCAAGATAGAAAAAGAATGGGGCCCTTAGAGAAATCCTATCATGACATTTGTAAGGATGTTTCTAAAAGCCTTTCTACTTCACCTCTGTCTCCACCTATAGCCAGCTCATTTTTGAATGACAAAATTATTGTTTTACTCTGTCCTCCATAAGTGTTCAAGTAAGCCATATATTGACAGGTGAGACAAATGAAAAGCCCAAAAGACAGAATTTCTGGGTAATTAATAATCAATTTATTAATTAGGCTAGCTGATAATAAATTGATGGTCAATGGTTTCTCTGGAAACCAAAGACAAAACCATGAAGATCTTTGGAAAAGGAAATGTCCCTGGCAGGTGAAAATCAATCCTGATTGGTGAACTATTAATGAAGCAGTACACTTTCAAATGAGGAGGTGGGCTACAAGTCTTCAGCAATTCCTGCTAAAAACATGGTTTGATCTGGACAAAGGAATCCATCTCTATTGGACCACTCTGATTGGTTTTCTCCTTCATAAGTGGGGAACCTGCGGCCTTGAGGCCACATGTGGCCCTCTAGATCCTCAAGTGTGGCCCTTTGACTGAATTCAAACTTCACAGAACAAATCTCTGTAATAAAAGGATTTGTTCTGTGAAACTTGGACTCAATCAAAAGGCTGCACCCAGGGACTTTGAAGTCCACAGGTTCCCCACTCCACACTCTAATAGAGGGCCTGCAAGTATATGAACTTACTTGCTAGGGGCAAGAATTCACCTAGATTAGATTCTGTTTGTAAGATCTAGTTGGGTGGGATCCCACCTAAGATCACAGAACTTGTACTGGGAGGATTTGGGCAATCTTATTTATAAGCAATGTCTATCAGAGACTGACTGAATGCTCTACAGGGAGGGGCCCCTGAAATGGAAAGGAAAAACTTCAATCTTAATTTAATAATTGATTATTAATATAATAGAAAATAATTTCTCTCAGGCTACATTTAAAATATATATACAGAGTTACATTATAAAAATATCATAGCATATGTCATATTATATTATGGTATGGTATAGCATATCACATTATATCATACATATTATATTTATTGTATTGTTTGAATCCTGATTCTAATACTTAATAGCTGAGTGACCATACAGCTCTCTGAGACTCAGCTTCTATAGGTATAAAATGAGGATAATGATAATTGCATAATCATGGTAAGGAACACACTTTATAAAACTTAAAGCACTATCTGAAAGCAAGTTTTATTTGTATAACTTCAGAAAAATGAGCATTGATTTGTCTCTACTTCTTGACCACCCTCTCAGTGGCTTGTAAATCTGCCTTCTGCCCTGAATACTCTAAAGGAATTGTTCCCTCCAAGATTCCAAATGACCTTTGGATTGCTTTGTCTGTTCTTCTTCCCTTTCCTTCTTGAACTCTCAGCTAAAGAGCTTCTTCCCTACACTTTTTTCTCCCTTAGTTTCCATGACAATGTTTGTTTGTGATTCCCTCATCTAACCACTCCTTCTAGGTCTCCTTTGTTGATTTTCCTCCCCTGGCTCAGAAGTATGAATGCCCCCAAAGCTCTTACTTTATCCCCCTTCTTTTCCCTCTCTAAATTCTTCCTCTTAGTCATCTCATCCAGTCCCCTGGCATCAATTATCACCTCTGTGCAGACGCTGCTTCAATCTGTATATCCAGTCTCCATCTCTTCTCGGAGATCCAGTCAGGCATTTATAGCAATTTACTGGCCATCCCCCAACTCCACACAGGCAACAGTGAACCTCGTCATCTTGTCATCTTCTCTTCTAAAGTTGCCCACTTTCTAGCTCCCTTTATTCTACTGATAGGATCACTGTCCTTCCATTCCCCCAGATTCAAACTCTCACGATCATCAGAGATACTTTCTCATCCTCCACATCCGGTTGCCAGGTCCTGTGGATTCTGATCCTACAGTTTTCCCTGAATACATCCTCTCCTCTAAATTCTGAGTATTCCCCACTCTGGATCCCTCGTCTCTTCTCACTTGGAATATTACAAGAGTCCCCAAATGGTTTTCCAGCCGCAAGTCTTGTTCCTCTCCAGAATCTCTCTCAAAACACCTGCCAGAGTAATTTTCCTAATACACGTTTGACCGTGTCATCTAAGTAACTTCCTGTTAATAATAATAGCTAATATTTACATAGTTGCTTACTGTGTGCCGGGCACTGTGCTGAGAATTTTACAATTATTATCTCATTTGACCCTTACAACAATCCTGGGAGGTAGGGGCAACTATTCCCATTTTACAGAGGAGGAAACTAAGGCAAACAAAGGTTAAGTGACTCACCAAGGTCACACAGTTTCTAAGTGTCTGAGGCTAGATTCAAACTCAGATCTTCTTGACTCCAGGTCTAGTTCTCACCCTACCATGCCATCTAGCCACCTTTATATTGCCTCTAAGATCAAATACAATTCTTTAGCCTAGCATATAAGGCCCTCTGTAATCAGTTTCCAATTTCCCTTTATAAGTCTCATTTAATACTTCTCCCCTTCATACGCACAATGTTCCAATCAAATTGGACTCCTAGCTGTTGTTTGATTTGTTTTCGCAGCTCTCTAGCCTCTGTGATGCCAACGGCGTATGACCCCATCTATGTCTATTCAAGGCACATGTGTAGTATTAATGTGATCACAGACCTTCCCCACCCATTCAGTAGGGCTCAGGTGGGCCTAGGTGGGAAGGCCTGATTACATCCTTGTTTGTAAATAGGCCCCAAGCTCCTGCTTACTAGGTACTAAGTGGATGTGAATGTGAAGCCCTGGGGGTCCTAAGGGAAGTTGCTAAGACCAGAGCCAATGGTATGTGAGCTGAATTCTAGTCAATCTCTTGACTGCTAGGACTGTATAAAAAGAGAGCCCAGCACTGCGAGCAGCAGAACCAGGAGCAGCGGATGGAGAGTGGCAGGATTCAGAAGCAGAGAGCCAGCATTGAGAGTGCTGAACAAGAGACAGTTGCAGAGATCAAGGAGTCAGCAATGCTGCAGGAGAGAATGCTGAGTGGAGACTCAGGATTCGTGAGAGATCTTTTTATAGGAAGGCCCTAGCATTGAGGGGAAGCTACAGCAGGGTTGGTTCCTTGCTATAACATTTGGTTATAATTTCCTTGTTACTACAGCAAGGTGGGCTTAAAGGTTTTGGAATATCATTGCTACAGTATCAAATTGGGGGCATTGGTCCCTGAATCTGAACCTCTGGAGTCTAAATAAATGTTATACTTCCTCTGCCTTCTACCTAGAGAATTCCTAATACTTCACCATGCACCATGAACCATGGAACCATTCAGGTGTGCTCATGGTGCTCTCCGAGGTCATAAATTTTGCCTTACTGCTATAGCGTGGTGGATAGTGCCCCAAGATCCAGCTGCCTAGAGTCAGGAAAACTCATCTCTCAGAGTTCAAATCTGGCCTTGGACACTTACTGGCTGTGTAATCCTGGCAAATCACTCACCCCTGTTTGCCTCAGTTTCCTCATCTGCAAAATGAACTGGAGAAGGAAATGGCAAACCCCTCCACTAACCTTGCCAAGAAAACCCCAAATAGGATCACAAAGAGTTGAATATGACTGAAAAACAACAGAACAAGGACAACGATGATTATTCAAATCCTTCTCTTCTTTCACGGATCAGCTCAGGTGCTATTATCAATAGACCTTCCTGATCCCTCAGATGAAAATATACTTTCTCCTCAATTTTTCCTGGAACACTTTGCCTGGACCTCTCCTTTGTTTCTATTACATACCACCTCATGCCAGGTTTATTTGTACACATATATATCCCCCTGTTACATCATAAGGTCCTTGAAGGTAGGGTCTGTGTAGCATTTCATCTTTGTGCACTCAGCCCACAACTAGCACAGTGCTTTGCACATGCAGCAGTAACTGTTCAATACATACTTATTGGCTGATGACTGATTGTTCTCACTTTCATTTTTTTCTCCTACTCCATGAATTGCCTGCAGCATGAAAGGGGAAAATCTGGTCATCTATGCTTCTTTTACAAGCCAAGGCCAAATAATTTCCACATATGTTTACATCAATAGTTAAAAAAATAAAACGCAGTGGGTAGAAATTAAGTTGTAGATTGATTTTACAGAAGATGATCAACAAAGAAAAAATGAAATTCAGTTAGCTGAATTTCTCACTTGCAGAATTTGGCACAAACTCCTTCTCCAACAGATAGCATTTTTCTGTCAATCTCTTAACCTGAATTATCTGAAGATAAGGCAGAGAAGGGGGAGGGGGTAGCCCACTGCTCTCTTTGCCCGTTGTCATACTCAGAATAAATACTACAAGTTCTACTGTGGTGGTTTTTGGGTCAGTCCCATGGAGACCTTACTCAAAGGGACAAATGCCATCTGCCCTTAACCACAGAACCAAGGACTAAGGATGAAGAGTTGGTTTAATATTCCTGGCTGGAAATCCTGTCTCAGCAACACAGTTGATAATCATACATGGTCTCATAGCTGCCTACACTCAGCCCCATCTGCTAAGGTGGCACTATGCCCACTTGCCAGATGGCACACTGGTTTCATAGGGACATAGGTGCCAAAAAAGAATGGCTTTAGAAGACATTGTTAGTATCACTCCTTTGGGCCTCCCTCCTTGGTAACAACCTAACCATATTGGTGCCCCTTTCCCATATTACACCTCATTTATAATTTACAGAAATAAGCGATTTCAAAGACTTACTGGGTCATCTTACCTAGTCAGCTACTGGTTTCTGATGCTACTAAGGAAGAGAATAAATTCCACAATGGAGAAAAGAAAGAATGAATGTTTCTATATATATACAGTGGCCAAAACACATAGGTTACCCTATAGATGGTATCTGAGAGGGTTGAGTATCATTAAGTATATCAAACTTTGTTACATAAGGATGGAGCTTGTAGACCTGCTTGGTCTCGCTCTATGTAGACATTCACTGAAAGTGGAAAATGTATTTTCTGAGAGAAGAGTTGTTTTGTCACACTGAAAGAACCCTAAACCTGTGACCCATACTTGTCCTAAGGAGTAAATTTTAACCATAGCTGGTAAGTCACTAAGCAATATGGGCCTTTTGTTCTGAGGCCAATGGAAAAAGAAAAGCTTCCAAAAATGAGCCACAAAACCCTTATTTACTGGCAATAATCAAGCTGGATGAATAGTCATGAACATAGGCTCCAGCAGCCTCAGTATAACTGAGTTTATCTGGTTGCTGTTTGGAAGATAAAATTTTGGCAAGTCACAGGAAACCTAAGCTATTTTACAAATGAAACCAGTTCCCACCAGAGGATTCAGTCACTGGCTTGATGCCACTTTGCCATCTTGGTCTCTCCATTAAAGCCTTGTTCTATGATTTCCTCATCCCCATGGAACCAACTATGGTAAGGAATATCTTAAACTTGATCCTAGGGTCTCTTCTACCAAATCTCATGATTTAATTCCATCTCACAGATTTAGCTATCTCTTCTTCATGGATTATACTAATAATAGTAATAATGATATAATTATATAATAATTATAAAAACCCTCTTGCTCCTTTTGGGACATTTGAAATTTTTATTGTTGTTCAGTTATGTTTGACTCTTTGTGACCTCATGGACCGTAGCACACCAATACTATCCATGGGGTTTTCTTGGCAAAGATACTGGGGTGGTTTTGACATTTCCTCCTCCAGTGCAGAAAGGTAAATAGAGGTTAAGTGACTTGCCCAGGGTCACACAGCTGGTAAATGTTTGAGGCTGGATTTGAATTCAGGTCTTCCTGACTCCATGCCCAGCACTCTATCCCCTACGCCACCTGCTGGGTACCAAATGACATCTCAAATTCAATACAATACAAATTCTTTTTTCTTCCCTAAACATTTCTCATATCTAACTTCCTTTTTATACAAGTTTCTAATACTTCTCCCACCTATCAAACTAATAAAAATAATGGGATGTTTAAGCTAGAAAAAAAATAAATATCAGTTCAATGCAAGATAATAATATCATAAATTGATATTAACATTAAAATTTGCTGATAACTCATGGGCTTCCTTAGAATAGTATCTGTGATTCTTCTGTGTCTGTCCTTTCTTCCATCCCAAATGGTCTCACATAGACGTAGATATTTCTTTCCCCACGTTGCCCCCATGATCTACTTATCTCCAAAACCAACAAGTACTCTCTAGGCCAGATTCCCAAACATGGCAGCCAGGCTCTGACAACCTTATCCTCTTTGGACTCATTGCTTGATATCAGTCCCCAACAAGCTACACTCTCTGCTGCTGCCAGCATCATTTTTCTCACCCAGTGCAGTAACCACATTTCTACCCCTTCTTTTATTCATCCAGTCAACAATATTGAAAGAGGATCTACCATATGGCAAATATAAATGGCTTCCCTTTAACATCAGCATTTAAATTATGCTTCATTGCTGCCTTCAGGCCTACCACCAGGTGGGTATTAATTCCAAAAATCAACCTGGTACCACTATTATAATAACCTCCTAATGGGTCTCCCCACCTCAGGTCTCTCTGATTGTTCCCAACACAACAACTGAAGAGCTGACCGTGCCAGTCTTTGTCATGAACTCCATTGTCTCCCTTTTACAATTAGGATCAAATGCAAATTTCTGTGTTTAAAGCTCTTCACAGCCTCTCCCCAAAATGCCTTTCCAGATTTTGTAGATATAGTTTTAACATACACTAGAATCCAGCCAAACTGGTTATCTTATTGTTGTATTCCATCTCCCCTACCTGCCTTGGCACTGGCTGTGACCCATGCTTAGAATGCATTCTCTATTCACTTCCGCTTCTTGGGAGTTTCTCATTTCTATCTTCAAGGCTCAGCTTAGATGCTACCTTAAACACAGAGCCTTATCTATCTGTCCAGTTTCTAGTACCTTACCGCCACAAATTTTATCAAATCTATCATATGTATACATATGCATATATAGTACATCCCCAAAACCTTAATGCAGTTTTAAGCTTTGAGAACTTCAGAAGTATGAATGCTGCAAACTTTTAAAAGCATCATTTGAATGTTTAGTTATTTAATTCTTTTTAATATTTAGTTTTGTGAATTTTGAATAATACATTTTTAATGCTTAATTTTAACAAGATGAGATACTTTGTCACTATGCATTCTGTGTGGGAGAGTTTCTGGATAACATTTTCTTAGATCATTAGGTAAGTAAAGGAGATTCTTTGCTTAGTCACCTTGGTCACCTGAACTTTCTACACTGCAGTTTTTCTTATTGGGTCACATCAAAACTGCCATACATGAATCAAAATCATATTTTTTGGATGTCTTAAGGTTAGGATCATAAATGTAATCTTCTCAATCAATGAGCAGCTATGGCCGAAAGTTTTTACAAAGTTCAAAAATAGACTAGTGACATATAGAGCAAATTAAATTTTAACAAGAAAAATATTAATCTTTAGATATTTTAAATGATTATTAAATATTGTTTTTATAAGTTTATAGCACACATAATTCTACTCTAAGACTTTGGGGACAACCTGTGTGTCTATCTAGCCATCTGTCTATTCAAATGTACATGTATGTTTATATAAAATATATATGACATATATTTGTTTTGTAAATGTAATATATATGTTATATATACATACATACATATACATACACACAGAAGTTAAGTGTATTGCCCAGATGTAACCACAGGTGTACTATATGTGAAAATAGAGTGGTACAGTTGGATTCTAACTGTACTACTATGGTGGCACAGTGGGTAGAGTGCTGGATCTGGAGACAGGAAGACCTGAGTTCAAATTCTGCCTCAGATACTTACCAGCTACACTTCTGTTGTTGTTCAGTCTTGTCTGACTCTTTATGACTCCATGTGGGGTTTTCTTGGCAAAAATACAGGAGTAGTTTGCCATTTCCTTCTCCAACTCATTTTGCAGATGAAGAAACTGAGGTAAACAGGGTTAAGTTACTTGCCCAGGGTCACACAACTAGTAAGTGTCTGAGACCAAATTTGAACTCAGGTCTTCCTGTCTCCAGGCTCAGCTCCCTATCTACTGAGCCACCTAGCTGCCCCCACTACCTGGGCAAATCACACAACTTAACACAACTCTCAACTAAGTTTCCCTATCTATAAAATAAGGATAATAATAGCTCCTGCCTTATAGGACTATTATGTGGAATAAATGAGATAATGTATGTAATATGCTTTGCAAACCTTAAAGGGCTGTATAAATGTTTGCTACTATTGTTGGCTACCACCATACTATACTGCCTTCAGAGAGGCTGGTCAGGGGCAAAAGAATCAGAGGGCTAGAAAAAATCTGAATTGGAGGCAGAAACACAGACAAGAAAGGAGGACTCATTAAGTCAGAAAAATCAGGGTAAGAATACACATAACCCAAAGGGAGATAATCCTCTAAGAATGGCTACTGACATAGGAACTGAACTTTAGCAGCAGTGAAGAGAATCAAAGGGGGAGGGGATCATCCCATTCAAGGCCGCCATATCTTTCCATAGAAACATAAGGAGGACGGTACCCTCAATGAGGCAGTTCAAGTTACTCTCTCCACATTGAGTGCATCAGAGAATGGGCAAGTAGATAAGAAAAGATTGAAAACTAAAAGGCAGGGACATTTGAAGGAGAATCCAAAAACAAAACGAAACCAAAGAAGAGAGTGAGTATCTAAGAGAAGAAGGTGATCAACAGTGGTCAACTGAGATTGAGAATGAGAACTGAGAAAAATCCACTAGATTTAGCAATTTACAAATCATTGGTAATTTTGGAGAGGGCAGTGACCATTCAGCTAGCAGTGAGAAGCTGTCTTTAATTGTTCTTTAGCATTGCTCCTTAGGAATATGGCTACTGAATGCAGTGTTAGAGGGTGGGTCTAGCTCTGGCCAATCACTATATTGATCCACTTAGTTGTGGCAAAGTCAGAGTAGTTGCACTGTGCCACAAAAATGGATGGTTGATTGGGATACTTGGATGCTATCAAGGATCCCCTCTCATCTCTCCCATTTGTTCCACCTGATGCCTACAAATATGCTCAGATCTTTTCCATCCCCTTAAGCCATCTTTCCATGTCTCTCCTACCTTTTCAAAGTTAAATTCTTAGAAAACAGGGTTGTACTTTGACCTTTGCAAGTCACTAAGGGAATGTACTGGCTCGGCTAACTGGCACTCCCTAAGATTTCCCCAGCTACTGTCCTAAGATGCAGTACTGAGGTGTACAGACATATACAAAGACCAACTTGGCAATTTAAAACTCTTTGAAGTCTCCCCCACCCCTTCCTATTTTTTTTCCCCTTTTTGATTTGGAACTTTGATTTGGGAACTTCTGGCGTAGAAACCCCGACCCGCACTCCCCAACCCCACACACTGATGCAGAGAAGAAACTCATTTGCGGTTTACAATCTTAGCTTTGCATTACCTGGGGGCACTGATAGGTTAGATCACCTTCCTGTGTTCATACAGCTAGTAAATGTAATCAAATACTAGAAGCAGCACTGCTTAAACTGTTCAGTCGTGTATGACTCTGTGACCCTATGGACCATAGCACGCCAAGCCCTTCAGTCCTCCACTATCTCTGGAAGTCTGTCCAAGTTCATGCTCATTGTTTAGATGACACTATCTATTCATCTAATCCTCTGCCATCCCCTTTTTCTTTTGCCTTCAGTCTTTCTTAACATCAGGATCTTTTCCAGTGAGTCCTGTCTTCTCATTATGTGGTTAAAGTATTTAAGCTTCAACTTCAGTATTTGACCTTCCGGTGAATTAATTTCTTTGAGTACTGACTGATTTGACCTCCTTGCTGTCCAAAGGACTCTAATTTCAAGGCAAGCCCTCTATCTGGAATACCATACTGGCTTGCTTAAAGTCTTTTGTAATATAACAATTACAAGCCAGGCCCCGAAAATGAAGATGCATAAACAATCAAAACTCATTCAGGCTGCATTCGTTTGGCTGCTGCACGCTGATGAGTCATTTTTGTAGGGTTGAGAGTTCAAAGGTGTTCTGCATGTACGTAGTTGAACCCTGTCAGAAAGCTTTGCGGACTTAATTTTCTTTGGCAAAAACAATAGTTAGCCTGAGGCTGATAGGCAAACCCGTACTCAGGATTGGAAAAAGACCTTTAATGGTTTTGAGTGTTTTTACTTTAATAATATATCAGATTCTTCAAATATCTTTTATCCACAAACATGAAAGCATTATAGAATTGTGAATTATCCCCACCACCCACCCTCCCAGTATCCCCAGGAGAAGAAAGTTATACATTATAGCTCCCATTCACATTTGGGGAAAGTGAGGCCTATATGGCGAATGATTTATTTGACTTCATACTGTTTGTCACTGAAAAGGACAAAAAAAAGCCCCTCAGTCATAGATCACACTGCAAAGCTATGTTCATCTAGCTATCCCAGCTCTTTTTATAGAATTTATTATGTGGCTACTTCAGTGCAAGCTCTAGTCTTTTTACCAATTTGCCTCTGAATAAAGTAACAAATAAATGAAACTTTTTAATTGCCCTTTCCTCTTGTGTCTCTCTTTGACATCTCCCAGTATATTTAAAATTCAGAATTAAAAGAGGAAATAATGACCCCCCACCAAATGCCATCTTTTTTGGATATAAATATTCAATAACTTCCTAGCTGGAGGATGTGATTTCCTGCTCTTAATTCATTTCTGAGCTGTTTGCAGAAGCATTTGTTACACAGATTTAGGTAAATGGTTAACCTCCTTCCGTAGCTGAAGTCTCTGTGTGGCTATTCACCTACCACATAGGAACTGAACCAATTAATCACTTGCATTGTATAAAAAGAAAATCTATGGTTTTTGGAAGAAAGCTGTGCAGTGGGTGAGGAAAGTGGTAGCCTGATATGTATTTAGCAAATGGTTTTGCAAACACAGAGCATTAGAGACAGGGAGAGGAGAAAGTATGTTGGTCTGATGGGATGGTATCAAAAACGTGGGCAATTGGGGAAATTTTCTTGGCTGTTCTTTTGGCTGAAACATTTCTTGTGAAGACACACGTTAAAAATGACAACTTCTACTGAGTCATAAGTATTTATTTATAGTGTAATTCTCGGTGGCCACCCATGAGAAGGGACTAAATTATTTCAGATTCCTAGGGAACCAGCAAAATTATCCTAGAAAATGACTTTATCTAGACCACTGGTTGATTCCTGGATAGACAAAGTTAAGTACGTCTTACTTCCTGAAAAAATTTACTCAACCAAGTCTGTAATAGGGTTGGGTCCATTTTTATTTGTTGTGTCAGTAACTAAGAGGGAATAAAGATGTGGGTGAGTGATGCCAGGCAGTCTTCATAAAACAGCGTGTGTATATTGTGTGTGTGTATGTGTGTCTGTATGTGTGTGTTTTGGGAAGCATCCAAGGAATTTTTTTCTCTTTCGTGGTTTCAGATAAATTTTCACAAGCAAGCCCCAGTCCTTGAAACATGATTTCACTTGGTTACTGTGTTACCAAGTCTACTTTGCAGAATTCCCCGGAAGATTCACTTTGTAAGCCTGGGAATCTTTCAACCTGGAAAGGCAAGTCTTTATATACACAGATCAAATGCACATTCACACACACACACATACATTTCTCCTTAAAAAGGTAAAAGTATATTTATTGTATGTACAGCATTGAAATATACCCTGATTTTTTTTGAGGAAAATGTAGCTCCAAAAGCAAAACATGAAAATTCTCCGGATGACTTCATTGCATGTGGAATCTAACTGGAATACAAAATTAATAATGAACTTGTACACACAGTGTGTGAGTTTTAAAAAGCAGATAAATGAGAATTATGCATTTCTGGAATTCTACTGGAGTTCAGGTGAGGTTTAGAAGCTTCAAAATCCTTCAGCAGCCAGTGATGCCCATCTAAATGCTTCTATAGAGTTGCTGAAGAAGCCTCATGTCAAACAAAAAAGGAAAATACAAATAATACAAATACAAAAAAATGCCCTGTTCCTTTTCCCCAGTTTTATACCTCTAACAGTGTGTGGCACATAGTAGGTGCTTAATAAATATTGATTGATTGATTAAAATCCTGGGGCAATTCTGGCCCAGTAAATGTTGTACTTCTCTGGCTGAGTAAAGGTCATATGCCAGCTTTCTTCTTCTTGGAGGTGTAGACCAGAGGGCATTGCTTTTTCCCTCGATGTGACCACCACCAAAATGTCCCAACTTCAGCCTTTCTTGAAGATAACTAAACCAGCTGAGGTGGAACTGTGAAACTGTTCCTCACTAGGAAAACATCTACTTTAGCCAAAGCATCCTTCAGCTACCACTCCCTCCTTACTCCCCTGGAGGAACTGAAGTCAACAGCTGCCAGCCACCCTCCAGCACCGCACTCCCTCCCTCATGCAACACCACCATTGTTTCCTCCTCGCTTTCTTCCATTGCTTTCCCTCTGTTTGCTTTTCCCCTGCAGCTGCTGCCACTCTGCTCCCCTCACTCCATGCTGCAAATGCAGGGCCGGTTGTCCACTTCCTTCAGTTCAAAATCATCTCCTCTCCTTCCCACCTCAGTACCGTGTACTCTGTACTACCTTTAGTCCTACCGTGGAATCATGGAAATTAGAAATTGTGTACATAAGGAAGGTGCATTGTGGGGGGAGACGGTGGAGGTAACATCCATTCCTCCTTCTCCCAGGTGTTGGCTTTCTCGTAAGGTAAATGCTATAAGGCATTTCTCATCTCACTTACAGGCTAAGATGCTTTCCGAATATTCAGGAGAAACAAACCGGGCATTTGAGTAGCAATATTATTTCCCTTTGTCATCCCTAAGTAAAAGTACCTCAAGGTGAGTGGTGGGGGCCTATGGTTTCTTCAGGGATGTATGATTTTAACCTAGGACAATTGTTATCCATTCTGACCACACTCATTGTAGACTCAAGCCAATTCAATCAGTAGCTACTTTGTTATTCCCCATATGTATCAAAGATGCACTATCAGATACGCCCTTGGCTAGCAGAGTCCATGGCCAGGTTTTATCCAAGACTATCACCCTTCATGACCTGTCCAGCCAGGTCAATTAACTATCTTTCATTACTTTCTATGTATTTCATTTTTTGCTAATACGTGTCTATATCGTTTCCTCGATAGAGTGGAAGTTACTTGAGAGCAGGGACTATTTCGTTTGTGCTTTTGTTTCCTTGGGGCCTAACACATAGTATTCACTTAAGAAATCCTTATTGAGTGAGTGATTGAGTGAGTGGTTGCTACCTTTTCTCAGCCAAAAAAGATGCAAAGATCAACAACATCTCTTTTCTTCCAGGAACATGGACAAGACCAGCCTTCCTGACGTTGAACACGGTGTGGCAGATTTGAAGGGGGAAATACGTACTCACGCTGACAGATCAAAAGGGATTGAATCCTATGGCAATTATAAATAAAATGTTTTAGTTCCATAGTTTCACTCAAATTTCATGCCTACAGAGAAAATAGAGTTGAATGAATAAAAACATTTCTTATCCCTTATGTGCGAAGCACTGTGCAAAATGGTAGGAATACACGTAGAAAAGCAAAACAATCCACACTTTAAAGGGGCTTGGATTCTATTCTGATAGAAAGATCCAATACACATGGGAGGTTTCAGCTTCAGGTCAGTTGGAAAAGCCCAGGGTTCCCTTAAGCAAATAGTAATACATCTTCTTGAATGTCATTTCCATTAATAAAACTATACCTATTTCTGATGCTGACCCATTTAACAATGTCACATTTAATGAGACTTTCTTTTCTGGATCTTCAGTAGCTAGGGCTGCCGATATTCTTCAGAGAAAGATAATTAAGCCAGGCAGGTCACATCTCCACAAGGGTTGGTCCCCTGAATGAGGCTGCAGAAGCTCAGCTTTGAAAGCAGGGCTGGTGTTCTGAGGGATGTTACTGTTCCTGGGGTTCATGGACTCTGGGTTCTAGGCTATCTCTACTAAGGTCTAAGAAAAGATTGGTTGACATGATGGTAGTAGTTTGACCTGCCTGACACATCCTACCTTCTGTCTCTACCCAAGGATTTTATATGTCACTTTAAAATTTACAAACCACTTCAGATCCAAGATAACTTTTGATCCTCATATAATAATCTGGGTTGGTAGTAGCAGGGATTTAAAGACATTACTATCCCTATTTGCAGATGAAGAAACTGAGACTCAGAGAGTTCAAGTAACTTCTCCCTATTATGTAGCTAGCAAGTGCCACAGACAGATTTTGATTCTAGATATCATGACTTCATTTCCATCATATTATACCCAGCAGTGGGCTGGTAAGTGTTTAACAACAAATTCTCTAGGAGAAAAATGTACTTTTATAGGTTTTGAGAAGGCAAGAAATATACCAAATGATACCTTCTCCCGAGAGGCAACAGATGATATCTGTATTTTTGCCATTAGAACAAAATCAGAGCAATGATAAATACTCTGCTATGGCTAGAAAGATACTAGAGATGTACTAAATGTTAGCATTCCCTTATGGAAGTTTTCATTCATCACTTAACTGAAAATGACATTTTGTAAGCAAGGTGTTTCAATTACCATTGTTTTAAGTCATTTTTTCAGTACTTTGGGCCTGAAGTTTGGGAATTTGCTTCAAAGTTATAGGTCATGTGATAGGGGCATGTAAACCATGTGTAATATTGTATATACTTTTCTCCATATCAAAGCCTATTTTCTTCAGATGACTCATAGTGGTTTTATTCTCTTTTTTTTTTAGAGGGGAGAAGACAGGGCAATTGGGGCTAAGTGATTTACCCAAGGTCACACAGCTACTAAGTGTGTCAAGTGTCTGAGGCCATATTTAAACTCAGGTCCTCCTGACTCCAGCGCAGGTGCTCTACCCACTGTGCCACCTAGCTGCCCCACTTTTGTCGTCTTTTATTACTAAGGAGGACTAGAAGGAGCCTTCTCCTTTTCTTCAATGGCGTAGAGTCTGATTCTTTAGAGGCTGACTGCCTTTAGAGCAGAAGGCCTTATGCAAAACAGATCATTCTCACTAATTTAAACAAGAGGAAGTACCATAGAGGCAGCAATCTATGCCTCAATAATTGTGCTGTACATACAATTAGAACCCAAAGTGGTGGTTCAGGTGAACCATAGATACTTACAGCCATGGACCAGATATTCCTAAACACACTTTCAGTGATGAAAATGAGTTCAAGAAACAAATCCAGGACCCCCAGTTCTCATTTTAGATTGGAGTTATGAAAGAGTTCTGGACTTAGAAACAGTATACCTTGGTAAAAATCTTGGCTCAGCTCCTAATTTGCTGTGTGACTCTGAGTAAGTCGCTTAACCGCTGGGCCTCAGTTTCTTCATCTGTAAAATGGGTTATTAGCACGTGTGCTATGTGGTTGATAGGAAAGTACCTTATAAACCTGAAAGTGGTAATATAAATGTGAATTATTAGAATATGTAATGTTTGGGGAAAATTGTTATTTTTTGGTAGATGGAACACTATGGTAAGACTCAGGAGGCCTGGATCTCTGCCACTCACAAGTTGTGTGACTTGAGGAAAATCAGTTAATGTCTTTAGGTTTTCATTTTTTCATCCATAACATGAGAAGGTCAAACTACATGAAATCTGGCATTCCCTTCATCTCTAAAAGTCGACAGTTTTCTAAGAATATAAGGCATGTTCTTCACGTACTACACCATGTGCTGCTTCTTGGAGCGTGGAATACATGTTCTGCTCCTGACACATACATGTTGTACGACCTTGTAACTCATTTAGCCTCTCACTGCCCATAAACAACTCTTTAAGCTACTAAGTTGCAGAATGGGTGTTAACTTGAATTAGTAGGAGTGACTTCCTCACTAGGTATTCTTTACCAATGGAATCACAGATCTTATTTGAAAAAAGAAATTAAAAGGAATATGACCTCATGTTTGATTCATCAATCAGTCTCAATCAATAAGCTCCTACTACATGCCAGGCTCTAAATTGGACTCCGGGGATGAAAATTTTAAAAATGAAACAATCTCTACATCCAAGGAGCTGGTAAATGTCTATGATATATAAGGCGTAGGTTATATAATGTTATGCTAGAGCCATCCTAGGGTATTGCCTCATCCCCTCTTTTTAAAAGCCCACCTGGATGAAATCAAATGCACTTTATAATCTGAAAGGCATCAAGGTCTAATAATTACAGTATAGAACAGGGCACTAGATTTAGAGTCAGTAAGCTCTAATTTCAAATATTACCTCAGTCAATTACTAGCTGTGTGACCTTGGGCAAGTCATTTAAACTCTCTGGCCCTCAGTTTCCTTAGCTGAAATTGAGGAGTTGGATCCAGTGACCTCTCAGGTCCCTTCCAGATATAAAACATAAAACAGTTCAACCTGAACAGACAAAATGACTTATACATAAGAATTGGATAGCCAAGCATCAACTCCATGTGCTGCTTTCAAAGACAAAGCAAGCCACCCTCTGAACAACGGTGCCATTCATCCAATGAAGCAAAAAAGAATAAATATGGAACACAGACTTCAGAGAGCAGCTCCACTCAAGCACCAAAGAACACTCTTTTTATCGGATCTCATGTGAATGGAGCTGCTAATCCCATATCTGTCTTTTCTGCCTTGCTCGTAAACCCACCATCAGAGCAGTTAAAAATATGAAAAAAAAATTGTTTTCTTGGCATTTGTTGAGAATTTTTTTAATGGCTGAATAGGCAACTTGGGTTATTTGTCTTTTAAGTAATGACCTGGGCACAAGGTGGTGGCACACTATTAGGGCCTATACAACCTGCCTATTCATGACACATGAACCTTATCAGTACTGAGTTTGTTAGACTTATCAATGTGACAGTTTAACCTCTAAATACCTGCAACCCAATTCCAGCAGGGCTAATAAAAAACAATTTATAGACAGATAATTCTTTGTTTCAAGGGCACTGGGGGTCCATGCTATTAAAATATATAATGTTCAGCTAAGGAGCCATATTTTTTAATGTCAAAAGCAAGTCTGACCACACTAATAAGAAGCAATTGTAAAAGCCTGACCCCACTGAAGAAATGAGAAAATGTACCTCCTCCCCTTCTTCATAGTGGCAAGGGACTGAGGGTGTACAACAGTGCACGCACTCAAACTTAGCTGATGTGTTGGTAGGATTTACTGGGCTGCTTTTATTCCCTCTCTGTTTCTCTTTTTATTCCCTGTTATAAGGGATGACTTTCTGGGAGTGAGAGAGGTATATATCTGAAAAGTGCTGTAAAAGTTAAAGATACCAATAAAATAAATAAGTAAAGATTTAAGACCATTCAAAACTGCTTGCTAAATTGGAAAGAAGAAAAAGGCAATGGTGGTAGAGGACTGGATTGGGAACCTGATGACTGTCATCAGTTCTTAGCACTCGCATTTGTTATAGGTGTGATCTGCAGGTACCATATCACTTACAGTACCTACCTTCTGATCCATTATCAGCGCAATCACCATTCCTATATTATTGAAAATACGTATAATGATTTCCCCATATTCCTTAGTAGGAATAGCATAAAAGAACTGACTTCTTCAAAGAAAACGTGACTTAAAAATGAGTTCTCCGTGAAAGCTAAGTGGTATGAGCTTTGATTGTTACAAAGATATTTTCTACGGGCTGCTTTTCTGAGGCCCTTTCTTATTTTTTTTCCACCATGCAATTCCCAAAATTGCAATGATATGAAATGTCATTCCAATATTGCTTATAACTGAGAGAGCCAAAGTGATTTCTTTGTAAACAGAGGCATAAACTGAGCAGCCTTTTCATGAAATGCTCTCATGAGTGATAAATAAGAAAATAAAAAGAAGTCACTAAAGAGTATCATTTGTTTCCAAATGGTAGTGAACAAATGGGGTTTTTAAAAAGCCTCCTACAATCTACAGAGTCAGCTTGAGGCAGTAGGTACCTTATTCGGTGGCCATGCTATATAGATCTTGAATGTCATTGAGAAAAGGGAAGCAAAGATGAAATGAGGAAGACCCACTTGGGCAACCAAGAGAAGTAATGCTGCTTAATGGAGCACATTAAAATCAAAGAGCATTGAGGTCAGGAGATCTATAATGTTATGTGACATCCCAATTCTGAACCTTCACTGAATCTCTTCCAAGCATGCACAGAATTAGTTAGACAGTCTCAATTGGAAAAACCTGATAGTTCAAGAAACTGGATTTCAGTGTGTAATGGAAGAACACATATGTCAAAGTGAAAACTAACAGTCATGGAATAAGAAGCTGGAAGGAAACATGAAAAGTGTCTCATTTTTGTTCACTAAGCAGCTCCATAGCACAAGTTCCCATCTAGCCATGGAAATGTTATTGCTTTTGTTATTGTTTCAAGGGCCCTGTAAAAGTATCTTAAAGTAATAATATTTTTAAAGGAGTCTATGACCACCAAAAAAATTATAAAGTTTGGTGACTTTGAGTTTTCATCTAGCTTTGGGTTAGAATAGTAAATTAAATTCACGTTCATGCAATATCACTATCCATATTTCATCTCACTTGATGCTCATAACAATCCAGGGAGGAGGTGTTTTTATTCTCCCAATTTTACAGATCAGGAAACTGAGGCTGAAAGAGGCTAAGCAACTTGCCCAAATTCAAACAGCTAGTGTCTGAGAAAGAATACAAATTCAGGTCTTGCCAACTCCTCAACCAACACTTTATCTGCTGTGCCATATATCTGCCTTAAATCTCATTTTGCAAAATTTACAACCTTATTTGAAGAGCTTATTAAGAGATAATACCATTGTGTCTTAAGAACTAAATCTAGATCTTCATCATGATAAACACTTGAAAATAATTGTTTCCCTGGTTCTAAGGACCATCAAAAGATCAAAATTCAAAAACATATAACGGGCTAGATCAACTAGGCAGATGAGAAGAAAATGCTTTGATTCTTAGAGAACAAAGAAATCATGTAAGTATTTTGAATCTTAATAGTTAAGGCACTCTAGGGCATATGTTATGTATTATAAGAAGTTAAGGCAGAGTAGAGCCTCCTGTAAGTCTGGATTGGATTAGATGGAACATAGTTTTCATAATATGTTCCTCTATCATTGACTCATACTCTTGGAAGGCTTCCCCCAGCCCTTTATTAATCATAAGTTCTAATAAGACTGGAAGAAGTCAGATATTCAGGTATTTGTGGAGCTGTGTCCTGATTATTTTATAGCTTTTTTTTCCTAATTGAACTCCTTTTGTGTCTTAACATTAAAACCTTTTTTGTAACTATAACATTTTTCCCTGAATTCCTTTTATGTCTTAGCATTCAAACCTTCACAAATGGCCATAAACTTTTTCCCCTAATGCTGATTGACAGGCTTTGAGAAAGCAAAAGGATCAAATTCACTGGAATGGAATCCTCTACATTCTTAACCTGGGAATTAATTCCTCCAGACCATCTCCCTCCGGAAGAATGATTGCAACAGCATAATAGCCATCACCTCCAGATACACTGGGACAGAAAGTGGAAATCTATGGAGAGTTCTTTACATTTTATTTTTTAATAGGAATTAACAAAAATCAACAAGCATTAAGATTTTGATACACAAAGAAGAAAAAAAGATGATTATGGAATTTCTCATATACAGCTTGATTTTAAATATATATTATGTATATATTAAATAGATTCTGTGTGTGTGTGTGTGTGTGTGTGTACACACACACACACACACACACACACACACACACACACCCCTTTTAGGATGATGATACTATCCTGCTTGTCTGTTCCTTTCTGAACTCCTTCTGCTCTTTTCAGCATATTTTTAAATGAATTCTTAACATTCTTTTCTTCTTTGAGGGGTGGGCATAGAGTTGCTCTCGCCCTGAAAATTTCACCTTATACTCATCTCTAATAACCTATATACACCCCAACACATTTTGCATATTACATTTTGTGTCTAGCAAACAAAAGGACACCCTGGACATTGACAAATGATCAAATCTAAAATAATATTTTAGAGCACTGAGAGAAATGGCCCCCTAGAGAAAAATTCCCTTTCTCTAAAGATCAGTATCTGAGGAATTTTCGTAGAATCTAAAAAACCCAGGGTTTCTTTAGTCAGTATTACCCAAATTGAAAAGATGCTTCTCTTTGAGGTATAAGACCATGTGTCAGTATATTGTAGACACAGCCTTACAATGTCTAAGTAGATCCCATGCAAGTGAGGAAACAACTTTTTATTCTTAAAGTTTTGTGATACTTCCATGAGTTAACCTCTCAAAGTAAGTTTATTTTTCATCATGATATTGGTAACAGTCAAGAAAACCCTTGAATGATGAGGCCAGGTGAGGGTCAGAACTTAGGATCTTAAGGATAGGTGGCAGAAGATGGAGTGGGCAATGTCAGAACAAGTAGTCAACAAGTAGAATACTTCGAGAGTTGAAGAAGTAGAGTGTTCTTGTCGTTTGGTCGTTTTTTAGTTGTATCTGACTCTTTGTGATCCAATTTGGGATTTTCTTGGCAAAGATACTAGAGTTCTTTTCCCATGTCTTCCTCTAGCTTGCTTTACAGATGAGGAAACTGAGGTAAACAGAGTTAAGCGACTTGCCCAGGACCACCCAGCTAGTAAGTATCTGAGGTCAGATTTGAACTTAGGACAATGAGTCTTCCTGACTCCAGGCCTTGACATTCTATTTACTTTGCCAAGTAGCTGCCACAAAGTAGAGTGAGGTGGTGATGTAATATAGTAATGGAGGTGGAGGAGAATGAGTCTAGCAAAATAGAGGGCCAGTGAGGAAACAAGGTACATGATATCGCAAAGAAAAGGGTTTTTGGAAGCTACATTACTGTCTCTGTTTCAAATGCCTTCCTACTGCTCTTATTCTTGTGACAACCCAATCTGAATAAGCCAGCCAAGGAGGCTTAGTAACTACAAACAAAGGGTAGGTAACCTAATGAAGGTGGGCATAGGGAAATTGCAGGTTTTTGTTCTGGTGTTTAGCAAAGATATTTACCAGATGTATCCTAACGGCATGGATCTATCACCAGTATTCATCCACTCATCATTGGTCATGTTAACTCACATACTGTGCTCTAGGTGTTCCTTTTCTTTCCTCCCCTGCCTCCTGCACACTCTCCCTATCTGGATTCAAAGAAAGAAGATCAGAACTTACACACAGGAGATGCTTTTCTTCTTCTTCTTCTTCTTCTTCTTATTATTATTATTATTATTATTTATTTAATATTTTTAGTTTTCGGCACTGATTTCCACAAGAGTTCGAATTACAAATTTTCTCCCCATTTCCACCCTGCCCCCCCACTCCAAGATGGCATATATTCTGATTGCCCTGTTCCCCAGTCAACCCTTCCTTCTGTCACTCCACTCTCCGCTATCCCCTTTTCCCTTACTTTCTTGTAGGGCAAGATAGATTTCCATGCCCCATTGCCTGTATATCTTATTTCCCAGTTACATGTAAAAACTATTCTTTGAATATCTGCTTTTAAAACTGAGTTCCAAATTCTCTCCCCTCTTCCCTCCCCACCCACCCTCCCTAAGAAGGCAAGCAATTCAACATAGGCCACATGTGTATCATTATGCAAAACCCTCCCGCAATATCGTGTTGTGAAAGACTAACTACATTTTGCTCCTTCCTATCCTATCCCCATTTGTTCAATTTTTTCCCTTGACTCTGTTCCTTTTTGAAAGTGTTTGCTTGTGATTACCTCCTCCCCCTATCTTCCCTCCCTTCTTTCATTCCCCCTTTTTAATCTCCTTCCTCCTTCTTTCCTGTGGGGTAAGATACCCAATTGAGCGTGTATGTTATGCCCTCCTCAGGTCAAAACCGATGAGAGCAAGATTCACTCACTCCGCCTCACCTGCTCCCTCTTCCCTTCCAACAGAACTGCTTTTTCTTGCCACTTTTATGTGAGATAATTTACCCCATTCTATCTCTCCCTTTCTCCCTCTCTCAATATATTCCTCTCTCATCCCTTAATTTGATTTTATTTTTTTAAATATCGCTCCTTCATATTCAACTCACCCTGTGCCCTCTGTCTATATATATATATATATATATATGTGTGTGTGTGTGTGTGTGTGTGTGTGTGTGTGTATATATATGTATATATGTGTATATATGTATATATATTATATGTGTGTGTATATGTCTGTGTGTATGTATACACACACACACACACACACACATACACACACACATCTGGGAGTTCTGGAATTTGGCAACAATATTCCTAGGAGTTTTCTTTTTGGGATCTTTTCAAGGAGGCGATTGATGGATTCTTTCAATTTCTATTTTACCCTCTGGTTCTAGAATATCAGGGCAGTTCTCCTCGATAATTTCTTGAAAGATGATATCTAGGCTCCTTTTTGATCATGGCTTTCAGGTAGTCCAATAATTTTTAAATTATCTCTCCTGGATCTATTTTCCAGGTCAGTGGTTTTTCCAATGAAATATTTCACATTGTCTTCCACTTTTTCACTCCTTTGGTTCTGTTTTATATTTTGATTTCTCACAAAGTCACTAGCTTCCCCTTCCTCCAATCTAATTTTAAAGTAGTGTTTTCTTCAGTGGTCTTTTGGACCTCCTTTTCCATTTGGCTAATTCTGCCTTTCAAGGCATTCTTCTCCTCATTGGCTTTTTGGAGCTCTTTTGCCATTTGAGTTAATCTACTTTTTAAGGTGTTATTTTCTTCAGTATTGTTTTGGGTCTCCTTTAGCAAGTCATTGACTTGTTTTTCATCGTTTTCTCGCATCACTCTCATTTCTAGTCCCAATTTTTCCTCTACCTCTCTTACTTGCTTTTCCAAATCCTTTTTGAGCTCTTCCATGGCCCGAGACCACTTCATGTTTTTCTTAGAGGCTTTAGATGTAGGCTCTTTGACTTTGTTGACTTCTTCTCACTGTATGTTTTGGTCTTCTCTGTTACCAAAGAAAGGTTCCAAAGTCTGAGTCTGAATTTGAGTCTGTTTTTGCTGCCTGTTCACATTCCCAGTGAACTACTTGACCCTTGAGCTTTTCATCAGGGTATGACTGCTTGTAGAGTAGAGAGTACTTTGTCCCAAGCTTGAAGGGATGTGCTACTGTTTTCAGAGCTATTTCTACACAGCAAGCTCTGCCACACCAGTGCTCCTCCTCCCCCAAGAACCACCAACAAGGACTGTGACTCAGATCTGAGCTGGCTCTGCACTCCTGCTCTGATCCACTGCTTAATTCCTCCCACCAGGTGGGCCTGGTGCTGGAAGCAACTGCAGCTGTAGCTCTGTAAGCAGCCTCAGAGCTGCACCACCTCTGGTGCCCCTTGGGAGGTGGCTGACCAAGAACTCCTTTCACTCTGTCCCTGCAGTTTTTTCCCACTGACCTTCTCTGTTGTCTTTGGTGTTTGTGGGTTGAGAAGTCTGGTAACTGCCACAGCTCACTGATTCATGGTGCCATGGCCTGTTCCACCCAGCTCCAGTTCCGGCTGGTCCGGGCATAGCCCACACTGGGCTCTGCTCCACTCTGCTCAACTCTGCTCCCAGCTCTGTGCAATAGATCTTACCCAGTGACCATCCAGGCTGTCCTGGGCTGTAGCCCTGCTTCTCTCAGCTATTTTGTGGGTTCCGCAGTTCTAGAATTTTTTCAGAGCCATTTTTATAGGTTTTTGGAGGGTCCTGGGGGAGAGCTTTAGGCAAGTCCCTGCTTTCCAGCCACCATCTTGGCTCCACCCCCCCAGGAGATGCTTTTCAATACTGAATCTGACTGGATTCCTCAGCATCACTCCCCAGTACTGGCATTGCTGCAAAAAGCAAAAAAGTTTCACAGTTCAACCCCCTCACATACAGTGACATACACACACACACACACACACACACACACACACACACAAAATCGCTGAGCAATCTAATGCAATACAGCAAGCATCTATTAAACTCTTCCTAGGTGCCACTCACAGGCTAAGTGCTAGGGATACAAAAAAATAAGTCAAAACAGTCCTTGCTCTCAAGCAGCTGCTGACCTCAACCTTCATACTCATTAATTCTCTTCTTCCAGTTACCCCAGATTGCAAGCCTCTGGATGCTCCCTTAGATACACCAATTCTCAGGACCACCCTTTGCTTCTCACCATGCCCTGATTCTCTCACACACAAGTATAGGAGTTCCAAACTTCTGAACACTTCTTCTCTTTCTCCCATACGAACATTCATTCCTCCCTCTCTACTTTTCAAACCTCTTTCCAAACATTTGGAGGTTGCATACATCTAAGTTGCATCAAGAGTATATCCCAGGGCTTCTGAAATAAGCCTGGGGAAAGACTGGAAGCTGTTCCTGACCCCAGAACCTCCTGCAATCAGCTATTTCCCTTTTGCCAGTCTTCTCAGACTCTAATACCCTATTGGGATGAGTAGATTTCACTATTGCTTAGAGGAAACAAAAACAACAATGCAGGCTGTACCACCTTATATTTTGCAGTTTGCCAGGGAATTTGCTTCTATTCCACTGAGCTCTTGCTGTTTTCCTATGCGTACCCTTAGAGAACTAGAGCCAGAGCAAGGCATCAAAAAGAAATTCTCTAGGGGGATTTGCTGTTTGTTTGTGTTTTTTTAACACAATTTCTCCAAAGAATTTTGCTTGGAGGTTTGGCCAGGTAGCCCACAGCACAAACAAATACATTCCCCGACACATTTTGCTTATGTCATTTTGTGTGCAGCAAATGAAAGGATGCGTGGGACACTGAAGAGGCCTTAAATAAGAATGCAGACACATTATCACCGCTGAAGGAAGTAGCTCTCAAGAGAAAAACTTCCCTCCTACAAAAGAGCAGCTAGGTGGTTAGAACTTCCAGCTTGGAGTCAGGAAGACTCATCTTCGTGGGTTCAAATCTGGCCTTAGACACTTACTGTGTGACCCTGGGCAAGTCACTTAACTCTGCCACAGTTTCCTCATCTGTAAAATGAGGTGGAGAAGGAATTGACAAATGAAATCCAGTATCTCTGCCAAGAAAATACCAAATGGTTTCACAAAGAGTCAGACATAACTGAAAGGACTGAACAACAACAGAGATCATTTATATCATGATTTGGGGCCTTTCTTCTTAAACTTTGTAGACCTAACCCTAGGGTTTCCATTTTGTCGTATCAATACATCTTTCTAATTTTTCCCCTTAAAATGGTTTAATTAGTTCATATAACAAATAAGCCAATTAATTCCTCTCCTTGGAAACAAAAGCAAAGTCTGGGTGACTTCCTGCTTTATTCCCTGACAAATAGCAATTTGCACAAAGTGTTTTCAAAGAAGCCTTTGTAAAGTTGCAGAATGCTGTGACATGCATTTGCACATTCTAATGTAGCTTAAAATATTTCCATGTTTCTGTACTCCTATATGCAAGTAACATGTTGAACCCAGCAAAAATTGGCAATGTGTTCCAAGGAATTGAAATAATATTCACTGGTATCTTGTGTGAAGTTATTTGAAAGTGAAATAATGTTAAATAATACCTTTAAACTGCATTAAGACTTTGGGGACAGTATGAACTGTCCCAAGCAGCATGAACAAGGAACAAACATTAAAATCATGCTGAGGACAGAAATCACAAAATGTAATTGGAAGTAAAGCGACATTCTTGAATTTGATCCAAGCAACCAGTTCTTCCTATAATTTGAAAGGTCAAAGATTCTAAGCCAAACAGAGTTGTATAAAATGCTTATGCAACTCTATATTTTTACCGTCACATATCATATCTACGTATCCCCCAGATTATACTTAGAAATTACCACAGTTTTAATTCCAGATTTAAGTATTTTATTTTTACTTTGCATATCGCCCCCCCAAAAAATAGAGTACTAAAAGAATAAACCACACAATTTAAATAACATGATATTTCCTTTTCAATGGGCAGTTTTTTGAAATCTCTGAAACCCTGTTCTGGACATGAATGAAAAATCATGAGAGAATAACTCAGAGGACCTATGATAATGTGAACATTATCACAACCTTACATTTTATTTGTGAGTCTTATCAGAAGAGAATTGAGCTGCCTTAACATGAACTGAAATGCTTTCTGGGTTTTTAACCATCAGTATAAACCCATTTTGAATTGGTTCTCTTTTGACACTTAAGGACATCACAGCATTCTTCTAGCTAGAAAAAGAAACAAAAAAAAGTGGAAGACATCTTATTTCACAGTACAGGTACCTACTATGTTGGAGGCAAAATGTTAGGTTCTAGGGATACAATGACAAGTCAGAAAACAATCATTGCTCTTTATTAGTTTATATTCTGTGGTGAGTGAGGGGAAAAGAGGAGGGGAGAGACAGGGAGACAGGAGAGCAGTTTATAACATTTGCATGGGGAAAGAACTACAAAATGATTTGAGGAGAGAAAGAGTAATAGGAGGGGCAATGTAAAGGCTCAAGAAAGTTGGGCAATGGAGGTCAAAACTGCGTATATGTGTTTGCGTGTATGCCTATGTATGTGTATGTATGTATATATGTGTATATAGCATTGTATTTGTATGCGCATGAGCGTATGTAAATATAGTTCCTCACCAGCATCCACAATTTAGCCAAGAAGACCATTCTAGGACCCAAGTTCAATGTCTTCAAGTAAAGAATGACTGGGATTGAAATCTCAGAAGATATTGTTTCATACAATTCATAGGTAGTAATACTGATGGCACGTTCAATTTTTTCCCAGGGAAAGGGCCAATAAGGTATAAATCTGTATAGGTGAAAAACCTTTTTTCTTCAAGGAAAGCTTGTCATATTCAACTTTTCAAGAAAGCAACAGGAAAAGGCTCAGCTGAAGGAGAGTGTGACTCTGCGTGCGTGTGTGTGTGTGTGTGTGTGTGTGTGTGTGTGTGTGTGTTTCTGTTGTGAGTCCCTAATGACACCAAACACTATTAAAGGAATTAGAAATTGTGGATTGTGTCATTCCTTGGAGTCAGCTTTTCCTTGATGAATTCCTTGTTATCAGTAAACACACTTGGCAGTTAAAGAAATACATTAGACTCCATTTAGAAAAATGTTTATAGACAGCTGACTGATTCCATAAACAGTAAAAACTAGTATTTGGCTTAATGTCACTGTGGGTAGTTCATCTCAAATATTCAGCCAGCTGGTTTTACCCTAACTTCAATTCCAGCAACATCCACCAGGCAGTTTCAAAGAGTTAAAGATCATTTGGTGGGCAAAAAGCCTGTAAAAAGACCACTGTTCATTTTGCATAGGAATTTAGCTAATTCATATTCTCTTTTAAATGAAGAGTCTTAGCAATGCCAAGTCTATTGGAAGAAAAATTATGGGATACATAGGGTTGCTAATATTTCTATGAAACTCCATAACAAATAATTCACAACAGTGAGTCGTAAGTATTTTTTTAATGAGGAAAATGGAGTGTACACATGTTGGGGTGGGGGAGAAGGGGAATGATTCAATATGGTTTCAGTGAAAGAACAAACTCAGAAATCTTCTTTCCCAGATTATGGTGACTGACCAGACATGCTCTTCACCAATCTCATAAGTTTCACTCCATCTAATTTACGTTCTAATTTCAATTCCAATCCCACTTAATGTTGCTTTAATCCTAAATTAATGAGGCAAGTTAGAGCTGGAAGGTGTCGGCTCATTTGAGGGTATCACACTCTCTCTGACTATGTAAAATTACAAATGCCTGTCTTAACAGCCCATCACTCACTCATTAAAAAAAAACTTTTTAGAGTGTGACAATGTAATAATCCACATTTGTGTAGTACTTTAAGGTTTACCGAGTTCTTTCCTCCCAAAAACTCTAGGAGATTGGTAGTGTGGGCATTATCACCTCCATGGGACAGATGAGGGAATTGAGGCTGCAGTTTCCCTAGGATCACACAGCTAGTACATATAGAAGCTAGGAATTAAACGCTGGCTCTGCAGGGTCCCAAGTCCAGTATTCTTTTCATTCTATCACATTGAATAGCCTAATAGTTACATGGATATACACACACACACACACACACACACACACACATCATACTTTACAAAATCAAATTAATACTGTTCTTAAACTTTAGGTTTCTTGCTTAAGACTCATTATCAAGAAAATCATTTCCTTACAACCAGCACAGGTGACATAAGGGAGCAATATTATTCATATTTCTCAACATTCACCTTACTTCTATTGTGAATTGACCCCACCGGCTACTGAGAAAAGGGAAAGAGAATATTCTGATATTGATGTGTGCCTACTTTCACCCATTCATTTATCTTTATTGGTGCCTTTTATTTTTACCCAACATTCATTTACCTATATATCCCTCCCTCTGCCGCCTACTCAGTAAGTTATCCCTTCAAACACAGATTTTAAATGGAAGAGAAAAAAGCAGCTCAGTAAAACCAAGCAAAACAATGACCACATCTGACTGTATCATTAGTATCCCAAAAAGACCTAGGGGCAGGTAGGTGGCCCAGTGCATAAAGCACCAGCCCGGGAGTTGAGAGGACCTGACTTCAAATTTGGCCTCAGATAGTTACTAGCTGTGGGACCCTGGGCAAGTCATTCAACCTCATGGTACTCCCAGGCAATTCTCTACACTGATAAGTGCAGAGAAGGCACTGATCTTTTTTAGGGAGATCACTATATCAATGGAATCACAAGTTAGATTTTTTAAAAGTGCACAACAGCAGCAGTGAAAAAGTAATATGTGAGATCCTAAGGAGAAAAGGTTATTACCGATTGCAGAGAACCAGAGAAAGCTTCCTACATCAGTTAGTGACTGGGCTTGAAAAGATAGACAGAAATTAAGAGAGAGAGAGAGAGAGAGAGAGAGAGAGAGAGAGAGAGAGAGAGAGAGAGAGAGAGAGAGAGAGAGAGAGTTTAAGTATGGGAGTGTATGTATGTGTGTATTTGTGAGTGAATATGTTTCTAAATGTGTGAGTATATTTGTAAGTATGTGAGTGTATTGTGGGGAGTGGGGGGAATGTTGGAGGTGGGATGTAAAGACATCCTAAGCAAAGGGAAAGGGCGAGGCAAAAACAGGGGACAGCAAGCACTCTAATTTATTTACAATATATTTAAGTTAGAGTATATTTAATTCTGAATTATAATCATTTGCGTATATCCCTTTACCAAATTGCAATGTGAAGTACTTGGAAAGTAATATGAGATGAAGCTAGATTGAGATAAGAGCTCCAAATTAGTGGGGCATTGAATATTAGGCAAAAGAATATTGGGGAGTAGCATGGTAGCTGTCCTCCAGTATTTGGAGGGGAATTCGATCTCTTCTATTTGGCCCCAGAGGGCAGAATCAAGAGAAATCAGTAGAAGTCTCAAAGAGTCAGATTTAGGTTTGATGATCTGGAAAAACTCTCTAATGATTAGGGATGCCCCAAAGCAGAAATTGACTGTCTCAGGAGGGGGTGGCTTCCCAGAGGTGTTCTGGTAAATATTTAATAACCAACTTTCCAGGGAGGAAAAATACATTCATGACACACGAGTTTAATCCATGTTATTAACATTTTCTTCATCACTTTCTTAAGTCTAGACAATCAACGAAACAATAAATCAAGCTCTGGTTTGTAGCATTCATTGATTTCTGAGGTATAAATGTTCACACTGAAAATTTAATGATTCGGCTCTCTTGAGCTGATATAAGATAGGTCCAGCATACCCCTATCAGGCACCACTTAAAACGAGTATCTTCAAACAAAGTCTGAATAGACTAATAATTCAGGTTACATGTTAGACTCAATATCCAGCAAGGTCCTTCCCAACTCTCAAATTCTGCCATACTCTAGCTCCCCAAACATTGCATGGATACCTATGCACCACATAGGCTGCCCATTGTTACCCCTCACTTCTGGTTCATGACTAGCCTTCTTCCACTTATGGTCGTACCTATCTCCAGTTAGGTTCCAGCCTATTCACCTATACCCTATACCTCTCAGTTATCCTTTGTATCTACTTGTAACTAATTCTTAGAAGACTGTGGCTTTCCATGAATCACAGTCATATAACATTACTGGAAAAATATTGATATCATACAGCTAGATCTTCATGTCTAGGAGAAATTAAGGGTCATTAAAAGAATGGTGATATTTACCAAATGAAATCTGGTCTACTTTCTTCCTCTTATTCAGATCTCAGGTCAATTCAGTGTTCAGACTCAGCATCTGCCCAAGATATGTAGGTGCAAAGTACATGAATTTATGCACACATACTCACAGAAGTATGCACACATGTGCATATACACATATGCAAACCTACATATAATGACATATGTAAAAACTCTACATTTAAATACATATACATACATATATAAAAACTCTATGTAAATACACATATAAACCTTTATGTATATGTATGTGTGTGTATACTATATATCAAATATATATATATATATATATATATATATATATATACACACACATCCAAACATATATAGACACATTGTATAGGGGTGTGTGTGTATATATGTATGTGTGTATATATACATATATATGTATATTCATATATGTGTATATTCTGATGGACTCCCTCTATGGCCATCCATGCAACTACTGCATCTTACAGTCTGTACAATAGACCTCCTTCCATTCTTTATCCACTCGTTCTGTTTTTTCCTGTATGGCTAGCTATTCCCAACTCTAATTTTAGGCATTTAACCAGTTCTTCAGTATTCCAAGGCTTGGTATTGTTAGCAAAATGTACTCTCCAAGCAAAAGCATCTGGTTGATGTCACCACCCATATAGCACCCCTCTTCTGACATCCACCATGATTATGGAAAACACCTTTGGCAAGGATGATCGATGATTAAAGGTATATTGAGCATTACATCATTCAAGAAATTTGGAGTGATTTCAGAATCTTCATGGAAGTTGTCTTTTGGGAGGAAATTCATGTGTATATATATATACATATATATATATATATATATACACGTATATATTTATATTGATCTGCCAAATGAAGTGGTTTTTTACAGTTAACAAACAGTAAACCTAATGGAATTCTTTTTAAAAGGTATGGTCTACTATAAAATAGAATTTGCAAAATTCTGACTGCTCGCTTCTACTTCATCAAGAATGATCTCAATACATATATAAGATATATTCTCACAAAGATTTTATAGAAACATGAGAGTAGTCATATGGGTCCGGACAGCTAGGTGACAAGAGCTAAACATGGTAGACCTAAGTTCAAGTCCCACCTCACGCACTTTCTAGTTGTATAACCCTGGGCAATTCACTTAACTTTTCTCAGTTGGTATTGCTTCATTGTGAGAACTGAGTGAACCACACTGACTCCACCTTGTGACTTAATTTTGAAGCAAGCTTAGTTTCCTTTCTGTTCAATTATGGGTCTAGTCCAATTTCTGCCTTCTGAGAAAACTTATTCAGTTATGGGAATTATGAAAAGACTTCATTGCATTGTTTGAACCTAGCCTTTCATGGCTGGGATGCTGGACCACCTCTACCTGCTGCTTAGAGGCCCTTAACTAAGGACCTAGGTTAAGCTGACCAGAAACCCAATCAGATCCAAAGACTGATGGAAGGAGTTTCTTCACAATTATACATCTCAAGCAACTCATACATCTTATCTGAAAACTGGCTCCATACTGTCAGTTATTGTTTTCATGTTCCTTTGATTGAATACAGACACTTTGGGGAGTGAGACACCTCTTTTTCTGATTTCAGGAAACTATGCCTATTTGCTCTCCTCCTCTCAAGTTGGAAAGTCCCTAATGTTTCCTCCAATTAGAAATCAGATTGCTTAATTTTGTATCCTAGTTAATTGTTTTTGTTTAATTAATTGGTCTTATTTGGTTAATAGTTTTTAATATATAAAAATCTGTCTCACTCAATATATTAGGGTCTTTGGGCTGACTGGGGAGTTTATTGATCCATTTATTTGTTATGTTTGTTTTGCTAATTCATCCTGATCTATATCTTGCCACTGGACCCAGATGCCTCTGGAGGAGAAAGTGAGGCTGGTAACTTTGCACAGTCCTGACTCACTTAAATCCAATTCACTTGCAAGTCATAACATCACCTTCTTCAAGAATGAAGGACAAACAATAACCAACAATCTGTGAGTAGTAATAGTTGCCCCACTGGAGACCCAACTGCCCAGCTCCAGTTGGGCAATGCAGCTCTTTCCTTCCTTCTTCCTTCTTTCCTTCCTTCCTTCCTTCCTTCCTTCCTTCCTTCCTTCCTTCCTTCCTTTCTCCTTCCTTCCTTCTCTCCTTCCTTCCCTTCTTTCTTCCTTCCCTCTTTCCCTTCTTCTCTCCCTCCTTCCTCTCCCTCTGCCCACATAGGAAATCATACCCTTACCTATGGGTGCTCTACCCAAAGGAATATAATTTTTGGTCCCTGAAACCTTGCAAGATGTCTTGGGGTTTACTGACTAGATTTCTTTTTTAGGACCATGCCTTAAGCCCAAATCATTCTAGTTCACATTGATTGGCCATTGAAATGTCCCAGCCCAAGCCTCATTTGGTCATCATTTGGGTTCTGGTGGCTCGAAGTGAGTTTAAATAGCAATTATTTCTGTTTTGGTCTTCCCTGCCCACCCAGATTGCTTTCCTCTCTCTCTCCCTCTCTCTCTCTCTCTCTCTCTCTCTCTCTCTCTCTCTCTCTCTCTCTCTTTTTACTAGGTAAAAGAGGCCATTCTTGCCTCATTTCTTACCTAGCCTTAATCAATGAATGGGCTTTGCCTCAGACAAACTGAAACCTGGGAAAGACCTTAGTTTAAAAAGACAAGGTCTCCCACTGCATCCTGGGCCATCTCCAGTCATCCTGATCTATATCTTTCTATTGAACACAGATGGCTTGAGAGGAGAGAATGAGGCTGGTGACTTTGCACAGCCCTGCATCACTTAAATCCAATTCAGTTTCAAGCCATGACATCATCTTCCCGATGCTGAGAACAAGGGGCAAACAATACAACAATCTGCTAATCAATCATATAGCTTGAATTGTTTTTTCTCAGTTATTCATCGCATCATCTCTAAAACAGAGACAATAACAGCCCCTACCTCATCACATTATTATGAAGATCAAATGAGATAACATACAGCACATTGCAAACCTTAAAGCAACACTATAAATGTGTTATTAGTTCTTAATATCCTCTCAATCATCATTTGGAGGATAATGATAAGTTCCATTATCCTTTCCAAGAGTTTTACATTATCTCCTCTTTAACATATCTTGAGAATCAACCCTTCCAAGGTATCAAAACTCTCATTGTTCTCATAAACAACATTCTGTCTCCTGACAGCACCTTTGAGGTCACTCCTCATACCTAGAATGTACTCTGTGCCCCTCTTAGAATGCCTTCCTTCCTTCCAAACCTTTCTCAAATGCCACCTCTTATATGAGAATTTTTCCAATCCCTCCATCCCTCTCCTCTGCATTTGCTCTATATAATTTGAGATTTAACTTATTTATACCTATGTTCTTTCTCCCAGTAGAATGTAAACTCTTTGAGGGCCCAGTCTATTTTATTTCTGTCTTCAGCGCTTAGAACAGTGTTTAGCACACAACAGGTGCATAATAAATGCTTGTTGATGGATAGATTGACTGTCTCTAGTTCAGACATCTCTTTGTATACTTCATCTGGTATAGTTGCTCTTTCTTTTTAGTTTTTTTTTCTCTTTACTTCACTGCGGGTAATTCTTCATGAAGCATATCCCATACTGTAAAGGTAAAGTCTAAAGGGCAGTTCCACTGTCATTGATAGAGAAAATAATTTATTATAGAAATATTGAGTGATCCCTACAAGATGAAAGAGTGAGATGTTGCCCAGTTCCTTTCATAACTTCAAAATAGCTAGAAATTCACACACCAAAAAACAACTTAAAATATTAGCTAAAAGTCTGGAAAAAGAAATTCCCAGATATAAATAAGCAAAGAAAGGAAATTCATAATGCGATGAAGAAATAGAATGGGGTAACAGCATGCCAAGAGAAATAGTCCAATGAAGAGTACAATTCTATGACTATAGCTCAAAACCCAGAAAAGAGGATATAAAGGTCACAAAAACCCTGAAAATGTTTGCGTGATCTAATAAAAAGATTCAAAAGTAAAGCTAAGAAAAAATGGAGCTCTTTTAACGAAAAGCTCAAAAGGAGAATGGATAGATACAAATAGCTGATTCAGAAAGGGCGACTGCACCAGCAACCAGTCACTTTATATCTGTTAGAATACTATTTTTCATGATAGTATTCACTGTTTTCCATGTCTGAAGTCTCCTGACCTTCTTGTTGAAGAACGTATTCATGATATAGAGACATGAAGATGCTGAAAAATGTATAAACCTTTGACTTTCCCAAACTACATTTTCCAACATATTTTTCACCATCCTCCACCATATGCACATTTACTATTGAAGTATATATTTACTTAACCTGGAGGATTATATTAAGTTCTTTGTAGAATTTCCCTACTTCCTCATCCTTCACAACAGGCATTGCCATATGTATTACAATTATATCCAGGACGCAAATGCTCATTCTGAGCATTGCAATACAAGATGACTAAAGAGTCCGTTAGATGATGCTTCTTACTGGCCTCTTAGATACACAATAAAGCTAACCACATCCATCCTTTGATTTTCCTCTCTAAGGAGAACTTGTGTGTTATTCTTCTAAATAGCTGAAGATTTCTTTGTCTTCTGTTTTTAATTATAGTAAGAATGTCAAGATTAACATGATTCAGTCTCTATAACAGGTTTTTAACCTGGAGTCCAAGAACTTAATTTTTAGATAGATGGATGGACAAATAGACAGATAAAGATATGTGTGTGTGTATATATATATATATATATATATATATAATAATTATATATACACATATATATAATATGGATAGATATATAGATAACTATAGTCATTCTTCTGAACTGTAGTCAACAGGCTTCGCCAAACCACCAACATTTATGATACAAAAAAAAATTTTAAGAACTTCTGCCCTAGCATAGTAAGTTCACTCACTGCCCTTTAGATAAAAACTTCATATTTAGATTACCAATGACTATTAATGTTTGAATATAGTCTAAAATCACAGGCAGGTTTTCCATGGTTGAGAATGAGAAGGTTTAAAATGGAAGTCTATCAAAGGATCAAGCATCCTACCATGGGCAGTGCTAGTTAATCATTGTAGTGAAAAACCATTGGGGTCAAAACTATGATTCAGCTAAGTGAAATGAGAGTAGGGAAGATGGTCTGTGGGTCTTAGAAAGGGTCAAGAAACTCAAGATCATATGAAGAAAAAAAAGGTTTAGTATTGATCACAGATTGGATTTTACAATTATATTAGGGAAAAGAGCAGGAAAGATGTTTTGCCATTGCATAGATCCACCATCAGTCATGATGTTGTAAGAACCTAACAGTCTTTGTCTTCTTTTCATACAAAGTAAATTAGTCCAAATGAGGAAGGGAATCCTATTTCAGGACTAGTTTAACAACTTTTCTAACAGATATGTTGATATGTGTGTGTATAAAACATGTGTATATGTATATATGTGCGTGTTTGTATATATGTGTGTATAGGTATATACACATACGCATATATGTGTATATGTATGCATCTGTATGTATGTGTGTATGTATATGTATGTGACCCAAATAAAATAAAAGTTGGGAGATTAAGCCTAGAGATCAAAAGACCCAGGGGGGACATGAAAACTGCTTTCAAATTTTGAACAGGAATTTGATTTATTCTGGGCAAATCCAGGAGGAATAACCAGAGGTTGCAAAGAGAAAATTTTAGGTTTATTGTAAAAAAAAAAAAAACAACCCTTTCTACTAATATAGTTCTCAAAAAGAGGAATAGGTATCCAGGGAATTAGTGTGTATATTCCCCCTTATTGGAGGTCCTCAAACAGAGACTGAATGACTGACCATTGGTCTGGTAAGCTATGGCAGGGATTCCTTTAGATGTATGGTTGGACTTAGGTGGCCACTGAGGTCTCTTTCAACTCTAACATTTTCAGTGATTTCATCAACAATATCCTGCTCTAGCACAGGCATGGAAATGTACAACAAATCAGGGCATGTGCAATTGGCTCTATATTTAGGGTTTATTAAATATAGTCAATGACTTGTCAAGCATTCATTGTCTGTTTCCAGAAAATATGAAATATATTTTCCTGACTTTTTTCCCCTTTCATCTTTCCCATCCATGTGGTATTTAAGGAAAATTTAAACCATTTAACATAACGCACCAAAATTGCTCCTTGCTAGGGGCTATCTTAAAAGTCTTAATGTGTTTTTAATAAATCATTACGAGCTTTTGTCCTCCCAAAGAGGAAGTGGCATTTTGCCACAAATAAACAAACCAACCTCGGGAGATTAGAAGTCAGATAAAAAAAATCAGAAAATTAGAACTCTTAGGGCTTCATTGAGTTCCAAGTTAAGGAGAAAATGTTCTGTGAATATTACATAATATCATACAGCATGAGTGAATAATAAGATATTTTAAAGACAAGGAAATGTGGTCACACCTAAGATGACAAACATATTTTGTTTTTATTGTAGGCTTTTAAAAAAGAAATCTCTATCAAACAGTGGCTTGAATTCTGCTGCTGAGGAGAAGTCTGTTTTCAAAGCATGCTTTTGAGTTATGATAGATGTCTTAAATTTAAAGTCCATCATATCATGGTATAAAAAGAGAGGCCTTTTGAGATCTAATCTTCTGTACAAGCTGCATCATACTTTTGTTACCAAATAGCTTTGCTGCTGAGTTGCTAACTGTGGGTTTTCCTGGAAGCACTGTTCAACTTTCCTCTTTAAATTCCAAATCAATGCAGATGTTGTTATGCACAATGAACTTGGCAAAGGCCTCACCTCCTCCTGTGGGGATTATAGGAAGATGCCTGAATGGTGTTTTTTCCCCCTTCTCCCCTCCCAAAACAATGTCAACATTATTATAATAAAGCTGCAACGTGGATGATTGGGCACTCACTAAGTCTCATTATACAACTTTCTGTAGCTGGGAAGAAACTCTGGGCTACTAGAATCATACAAATAAATAAATAAAAATAAATTTATATACAGATATATTGCATACACAAATATATATATATATATATATGTATACATATATATATAACAGCATAAGGTAAAGATATGCTACTAATATTTTTATGAGATATATTTATTTTTCCTTTCCTCTAACCACATAATCACAAGCATAGGCAATAAGAACAAATTAAATTGAAAAATAGTTTTTTTTAAAGCAGAGAACTTAAAACTGACCTTTATTAGAACCCACTGCTACATTGTTAAAGTTTCAGTTCAGTTCAGTTCAGTTCAGTTTCTTTCTCAGTATTATTTAAACTAAAGATCAGTAATACTAAGCAGGACTTAATGTTGTTTTTCTGCAGAATCCAGAACATAGTTCTGCATTAATGGTTGAGGGTCTGAATACTGAGAGCTGCCAGATGAGAAGCAGCTGACTTACAAACCTTTTTTGCCAACTTAAAAAAAATTACTTTTTCAAGATTTTCTACTTTTTTTTTTACTTTTGAACATGTCCTTTTAAAAGTGGACCCCTGACTAAAAACTCTTTCATTTTCCATTTGTGGTCTATATAAATAAGAAACAGACAGCTTATACAGAATTTCTCAGCACCCAGAATCCCAGAGATCAGGACCCGTGCCAAATTAGATCAAATGCAGCTAGACTGTGCAACCAAGGGTTCAACTGAATGGATTAACATTCTTGTAGGAAGCAACTTGTGTTCATTTTGGTATTTTTTTAGATTTTCTTCCCCTTTTGCTTCATATCACTGAGTTATAATATAAAGGAGCACATCACTGACCAAGAAAAAATATCTTTTTGCACTATTCCTTGATCAATGGTAATGAATGGGGGACAGGAATGAAGAAGAAAGAAAGGACAGTAAAGTTAGGAAACTAGGGGAAGCAGAAATTGATATCTAACATATGGCAGTCTCATGTGGTAAAAGTAAAAGGAATGATGAACTAGAAGTCAGGGGACCTGAGTTCTAATTCTGGTTCTACTACTAACTCTATGGCCTTGGGGAAATAATTTCACTTCTTAGGGCCTCAGTTTCTTATCTAAAAAAAAATGAGGGAGCAAGACTAGAAATGGGATTCCTTTTCCCCAATTCTGATATCCTAAGTTATAAGATTATAGGATATATTTCTGAGATCAGTGTTCCCCTTAATGTTCCCTTGCATTGTAAACTCCCCTAGGATAGTCACTGTATACATTATATCCCATACTTATTTCCTTAATGCAATGATTTGTATGTATTGCTTATTGAATAAATGTATTAATTGGCTGCTCCAAAACTATATGTAAAGTCAGTTTGAAACAGAAGATCAAGCCAAGATGGCGGCTGGAAAGCAGGGACTTGCATAAGCTCCCCACCAGGTCCCTCCAAAAACCTATAAAAAATGACTCTGAACAAATTCTGGAACTGCAGAACCCACAAAATAGCAGAAGGAAGCGGGGATCCGGCCCAGGACAGTCTGGATGGTCACTGGATGAGGTATATCATGCACGGAGCTGGGGGTGGAGGAGAGCAGAGCCCAGCATGGGCAAAGGCAGAGCCCAGCGTGGGTGGAGGCAGAACCAACCAGACCAGGAACCAGGAGGAACAGGCCCTAGCACACTGAATCAGTGCACTGTGGCAGTTGCCAGACTTCTCAAACACTTCTCAAGTTCTCAAAGACAACAGAGAAGGTTAGTAGGAAAAACTGCAGGAGACAGAGTGGAAGGAGTTCCTGGTTCAGCCACCACCCCGGGGACAGCTACAGAACTACAGCTGCAGTTGCTTCTGGCCCCAGGCCCACCTGGTGGGAGGAATTATGTAGTTGATCAGAGCAGGAGTGCACAGCCTGTTTAAGATCCCAGTCAGGTCCTGGCTGGAGGTTCTAAGGGAAGGAGGAGTGCTGGCATGGCAGAGCTGGCTGTATAGAAATAGCTCTGAAAACAACAGCACATCCCCTCAAGCTTGGAACAAAGTACTCTTTACTCTACAAACGGTCATACCCTGACAAAAAACTCAAGGGTCAAGTAAGTTAGCTGGGAGCATGGCCAGGCAGCAAAAACGCACTCAGATTCAGACTCAGACTTTGGAATCTTTCTTTGGTGACAAAGAAGACCAAAACATACAGCCAGAAGAAGTCAACAAAGTCAAAGAGCCTACATCAAAAGCCTCTAAAAAAAACATGAACTGGTCTCAGGCCATGGAAGAGCTCAAAAAGGAGTTGGAAAAGCAAGTTAGAGAAGTAGAGGAAAAATTGGGACCAGAAATGAGAAGGATGCGAGAAAACCAGGAAAAACAAGTCAATGACTTGCTAAAGGAGACCCAAGAAAATACTGAAAAAAATATTGAAGAAAACAACACCTTAAAAATAGACTAACTCAAATGGCAAAAGAGCTCCAAAAAAACAATGAGGAGAAGAATGGCTTGAAAGACAGAATTAGCCAAATGGAAAAGGAAGTCCAAAAGACCACTGAAGAAAATATTACCTTAAAAATTAGATTGGAGCAAGTGGAAGCTAGTGACTTGATGAGAAATCAAGATATTATAAAACAGAACCAAAGGAATGAAAAAGTGGAAGACAATATGAAACATCTCATTGGAAAAACCACTGACCTGGAAAATAGATCCAAGAGAGATCATTTAAAAATTATTGGACTACCTGAAAGCCATGATCAAAAAAGAGCCTAGATATCATCTTTCAAGAAATTATCAAGGAGAACTACCCTGATATTCTAGAGCCAGAGGGTAAAATAGAAATTGAAAGAATCCACAGATCAACTCCTCAAAAAGATCCCAAAAAGAAAACTCCTAGGAATATTGTCACCAAATTCCAGAGCTCCCAGGTCAAGGAGAAAATACTGCAAGTAGCCAGAAATAAACAATTTGAGTATTGTGGAAAAACAATCAGGATAACACAGGATCTAGCAGCTTCTACATTAGGGGATCAAAGGGCTTGGAATATGATATTCTGGAGGCCAATGGAGCTAGGATTAAAACCAAGAATCACCTACCCAGCAAAACTGAGTATCATGCTCCAAGGCAAAATATGGATTTTCAATAAAATAGAGGACTTTCAAGCTTTCTCAGTGAAAAGACCAGAGCTGAATAGAAAATTTGACTTTCAAACACAAGAATCAACAGAAGCATGAAAAGGTAAACAAGAAAGAAAAATCATAAGGGACTTACTAAAGTTGAACTGTTTTGTTTACATTCCTACATGGAAAGATGATGTATATGATTTATGAGACCTCAGTATTAGAGTAGTTGAAAGAAATATGCATATATATGTGTATATATATATACATATATATATATATAGACAGAGGGCACAGGGTGAGTTGAATATGAAGGGATGATATCTGAAAAAATAAAATCAAACTGAGGGATAAGAGAGGAATATATTGAGAGAGGGAGAAAGGGAGAGATAGAATGGGGTAAATCATCTTGCATAAAAGTGGCAAGAAAAAGCAGTTCTGTAGGAAGGGAGGAGGGGGCAGGTGAGGGGGAATGAGTAAATCTTGCTCTCATCAGATTTGACCTGAGGAGGGAATACCATACACACTCAATTGGGTAGCTTACCCCACAGGAAAGAAGGAGGAAGAAGATAAAGAAGGGGGGACAATAGAAGGGAGGGCAGATAGGGGAGGAGGTAATCAAAAGGGACAGGGTCAAGGAAGAAAATTCAATGAAGGGGGATAGGTTAGGAAGGAGCAAAACATAGTCTTTCATAACATGAGTATTGAGGAAGGGTTTTATATAATGATATGCATATGGCCTATGTTGAATTGCTTGCCTTCTTAGGGAGGGTGGGTGGGGAGGGAAGAGGGGAGAAAATTTGGAACTCAAAGTTTTAAAAACAGATGTTCAAAAACAAACAAAGAAAAAGGTTTTTGCATGCAACTAGGAAATAAGATACACAGGCAATGGGGCGTAGAAATTTATCTTGCCCTACAACAAAGGAAGGGAAAGGGGGATGGGAGGGGAGTGGGGTGACAGAAGGGAGGGCTGACTGGGGAACAGGGCAACCAGAATATATGCCATCTTGGATTGTGGGGGGAGGGTAGAAATGGAGAGAAAATTTGTAATTCAAACTCTTGTGAATATCAATGCTGAAAACTAAATATATTAAATAAATTAAATTTTACAAAAAAGAAACATAAGATCATAGCAAGAAACTTTGAGACAGCAATAGAACTTCTGGTGTGGGGGAGTAGCACTGTCAAAGAAGACATATTACTATTTTACTCAATCTTTTAGTCACAAGCCTACCAGAAACTATTTTTTTTAATTTTTTATAATTATAAATTCAAATACTGTTCTGCTACAGAAAGAAGTGTCCAAACTGACAGAGTTTAGACTCACAGCCTTGGATATGTCTCTCTGGCTCTGTACCATTGAAGTTGTTCATCTTTCATTTTCAAAGAGGACCAATGATATCACAGGGTGATGTCTTGACTAGCTTCTGAATTGGATTTAAGGGAGGCAGAGTTGTTGCAAAATCATCGGGCACACTTTTTTTTTCTGAGTCATCAAAATCCAGTGGCAAGAAAAAGTCTGAATGATTGGTGATGGCCCAGGATGCAGTGTATGACCTTGGCATCTTCAACGTCTGACCAAGCTCAAAGTGGACTACAGAACCTGCCTCAGCTGCCTTCATTGCTGTTGGAACAAATTGTTCTTAGCCACCCATTCTGCCAGGGAAAGTATTCATGTGCTTGGGGTAGCCATCCCCCAAACTTACCTATGGTTTTGAAGCCTGTTAGTTACCCTCAACCCAGTCTAGCCCTTCTGCTGAGATGATTTTACTGTGGTGTGGCTGTTGTGTGCTACAGCTTCTTGGAGCCATAGGTGAGAGTTGAGTGCCAGGTAGACACCAAATGTGGATGAGCAGCCCTGAAAAGGGCTCAGCAAGCCCTCACACCAGAGGTGCTAGACCTCCCTGAACACCTCATACATCCTACCATTGAAGTAACCTTTATAGGATTCTTGAAAATAAGAAAATTTCACAATGTGATAAGAATATAGTGACAGTTCAGGTTTGATATTTTACTTTATCAAATAAAACAATAGTTATTTAGCTCTTCTGGAACACTGCTGGAGAATCATTTCCTACACCACTAAATCCCTCTATGACCACTTTACTCAAGAGTTCTTTCTCTCTGGTCATCAGGTGACCTGAAATAATCCAAGGGATCGACCACCTCTCTTTCATCAGCACAAGAAAATAGGGAAAGAGGGTATTCCTCTTTGATCCTCTCAAGGCATGGAAAAGGGATCGATATTCAGGTAGAACAATCACTGCCTTAATTACTGAGGGAGAGAAGGGAACAAGACACTGTATCTGAACTGATAAAGACTGAGAATAGTTTCTCTTTCAGATTAGTCCAAAGGTTTGGCTAGCACAACTTTTAATGCTTTCTCAATATTTCTCTAAGAGAGAATCAGGGGGTGTTGTGTCTACTTCCCTGGGATAAATACTTGTCTCTTAGATACTATTTTCATAAACTGATATTAGTTTTAAGAGCAGCTTAGTATAGTGGAGACCTGCATTCAAGTCTTAGATGTGGTAGGTATTATTTGCGTTACCACAGACAAGCCACCTAACTTCTCCCATCTTTAGTTTCTTTTTTTATAAAGGAATATAGTATCATTAGTACTACCTACTTCCCCTAGTATTTGTATGGAACGTGTTCTTTAAACCTTGCTCTGTAGTCTAGTACATCAAACTTCAGTGAATATAATCATGTTTTCTAGGTATAATTTGACTCATAATGTACCCAAACCCATGTAATGAGTCCTGCTATCAAGGTTTTACTGCATTGCTTAAGAACACTTCCTGGAGTCTAATACAATAGACTCTGTCAAGATTTTTTGTTAAATCTTGAAATCTAAAACAAGATGGACCCATCTTGGATACAATCCAAAGGGGCTTAACTAGAAAGGTGGCAAAGGGATCTTATTATAAAGCATGGCCTTAGGGCATGAACCCCAAGGAAATCTTACTGTGACATTATTGAATTCATACAAGCTGTCTCCACATTGACATACCAACACCTATTGTTTTTTTAATGCCTGAATTCCTCCAAACCAGTGAAAGCTGATAATTAAAAAAGTGAAAAATGCATCATGCGTGTAGGTATGTTGGTCATGCTTTTCTAAATTCACAATCTCTTGAATTTTGATAAAAATGCATTAGGTATTAGGGATAGAGTAAGAAGTTTTAAAATATGACCTTTTGTTATCTCAACAACGTGCTTTTTCCCTCATATTTCTCCTCCCATCTAGATCAGCTATGAAACAACAAGAAGAAGAAAGAAAGAAAGAAAGAAAGAAAGAAAGAAAGAAAGAAAGAAAGAAAGAAAGAAAGAAAGAAAGGAAGGAAGGAAGGAAGGAAGGAAGGAAGGAAGGAAGAAAGAGAAAAAGAGAAAGAAAGAAAGAAAGAAAGAAAGAAAGAAAGAAAGAAAGAAAGGAATGAATGAATGAAAGAAGGAAGGAAGGAAAGAATGAAGGAAGGATGGAAGGAAGTAAGTAAGTAAGAAAGAAAGAAAGAAAGAAAGAAAGAAAGAAAGAAAGAAAGAAAGAAAGAAAGAAAGAAGGAAGGAAGGAAGGAAGGAAGGAAGGAAGGAAGGAAGGAAGGAAGGAAGAAAGAGAAAAAGAGAAAGAAAGAAAGAAAGAAAGAAAGAAAGAAAGAAAGAAAGAAAGAAAGAAAGAAAGAAAGGAAGGAAGGAAGGAAGGAAGGAAGGAAGGAAGGAAGGAAGGAAGAAAGAAAGAAAGAAAGAAAGAAAGAAAGAAAGAAAGAAAGAAAGAAAGAAAGAAAGAAAGAAAGAAAGAAAGAAAGAAAGAAAGAAAGAAGGAAAGAAGGAAAGAAAGGATGGCAGAATGTTGGAGCTGGAAGGAAACTTCAAGCTCATCTCATCCAACACCCTCATCTTATACGTGGTGAAAGCGAGGCCCAGAAAAGGAAAGTGACTGGGCCTTAATATTGCTCATCCTTAGGGATCCTGCAGCCAAACGAATATGTATCCTTGGTCCATACATGTGAAAATTCTTGGTATTTTTCAAAAGACAGGACCCTTTACATACAGTCCATCTCTGTCCTATGTCCCCAGTTGCCCAGGTCCCTCCCCTTGTTTTTCCACCCAAACTATAGGTCTTCTATAAAGTTGTCTAGTTTAGAGAATTACCTTCCTCCTAATGAAATCTTCATTTGCCTATGGCATTTGACTCAGCTAAATGTCGTGTTAATGTTTATGTTAATATTAAATAGTTAAGTGTTAAAAAGAAATCTGATTTGATTAATTCACTTTCTGGACTGAATGACTGCTAGTTCCTACCCTTAACAGAGGTGTTTGCAATTTTAAAAGGACATATAGTGCTAGTCCTCCCTGAATACCCCACGCGTCCCAAAGCGGGATGTTTACTCCAAGCACATGAAGCCTTGCCCCAGTGGAATTGGAAGATAAAAACAATTTGTTCCAATGGCCACGAAGGCAGCTGAAGCAGGTGCTGTGGAGTGCTTAGAGCTTGATCAGACATCAAAGATGCCAAGGACATCCGCTGCATCCTGGGCCATCACCATCTAGACTTTTGTCTTACCACTGGACTTTGATGAGTCAGGAAGAGAGAGTGAAGTTGGTGTTTTGGAGCTCCACAAACCATGCCCACACAACACAGTGAACTTAACTGATTGTTGTGTGTTCTGACTGCTCCACAGACCAGCCATTCCTCTCTCTCTCCCACTGCCTCTTCCTGAAACACAACAATATTGAAAAATACTACATAAATTTAGTTGACAAAATAGCAGCAGGATTTGCGAGGATTGGCTCCAATTCTGAAAGAGGTTCTATTGTGGATAAAATGCTATCAAACAACATCTCATGCTACAGAGAGATCTTTTGTGGAAAGAAGAGTTAATCTATGTGGCAAACTTTAGGAAATTGCCACAGCTACTCCAGCCTTCAGCAACCATCACCCTGATCAGTCAGCAGCCATCAACATAGAGGCAAGACCCTGCACCATCAAAAAATCACAACTTGATAAAGGCTCAGATGATGGTTAGCATTTTTTAGCAATAAAATATTTTTTCGATAAGGTATGTACATTTTTTTAGCCATAATACTATTGCATACTTACTGGACTACAGTATAGTGTAGACATAACTTTTATATTCACCGAGAAACCAAATAATTTGTGTGACTTGCTTTATTGTGATATTCACTTTATTACAGTGATCTGGAACCAAACCTAAAATATCTCTGAGGCATGGCTGTGCTTATTAAATCTCCAATTGGTAGGATTTAATTGAATGAAGCAAAATGAAAAAAAATAGACAATGAGTAGGAGAGATACTTGAGGGTCAGTTTACTATCACAAAGGATGGCAGGGAACATGGCTCTGCAGTCTGCTTCCAGGGCTGGCTCTTCTAAGCTGTATGTGCTATTGTATCTTTCTTCCTCTATTTCTTAAACATGGATGTTTTATTGTTTGTCTGTTTTTACGTGGAGGTGGTAGACAAGAGGAATTTGTAGGTTAGCTTGCTTGTAATTTGTGGACTGCCTACATTTATTCTAAAAATTGATATGTTACAAAATGGCTGTAAATAACAGGAATACGGCTATTGCATAAAACCAGATACACCCAACAGTGGCAAAAACAAGAATGAGAAGCAGTGCAATGTAATGGAAGGAACCATGATCCTGGGAAGTATAGGATTCCAATTCCAATTCTGCCACTAATTGGCTATGTTACTAAGGACAAATTACAGTCCTTCTGGACCTCAACATTTTTTATCTATAAAATAAAAGAGTTAAATTGAATGATCTTTAAATTTTCTACAAGCTGTAAAATTTCATTAATCTTTTTTCCCCCACTCATTTATAAATTTTTTGGCTTACTTTTTTAATATAAAATTGAATAATCACGATTCCCTTTATTCCATTCTTCTTTGTTTGGTATGGACCAATCATAGGTGGTGTGAAAGGGCATACAATGTAGTAGAAAGAACAAAGAACACTGTATTGGGTTTGGAGTTTCAAGTATTAGACCACAAGCAGCCACTAGCTAGTTATGTAGTCTTGAGCAAATCATTTGAGTTCTCTGAATCTATTTCTTCACCTTTAAAAAAATTATTTCCAGGGTCCTTCAAGCTCTAAAATTCTCTGATTTTTAAAAATAGACAGTGGGAATTTGGCTGTGATAGCCTATAGCATTTAATCAAATCATTAGAAGCTTGAACCATAGCAGGCAACAGATATCCACTTGAAGGCTTCATTCTTCAAGGGTTATCTAGCTTACTGGGCATTCAATTAAATGCCTAAGATCAGGTTTTGCACGGTGGAGTAAGAGAGCCATCAAAGTCTTTTCAACAGATGACTAGGCATTTATCTGACTTCAGAAGCCCCATTCACCTAGGCCTTCCCCATTGACCTGCTATCATAGTAACTTCCAGCCATATGAGTGGAGCTGGTTCAGCCACAGGGTCAGGAATCTAACAGGCTGACTTTGGTAAGGAACTAACCCAAGTTCTTTGTTTTTCTAGCAGCAAGAGCAGAGTAAAAGTTCCTTTAGAATTCATCTTCTTCGACCTCACACAATTTTGTTTCTTTCTATCTGGAAGGTTATAAAGAGGAATGAATATGAAATGTCTCCTGAATGTCATTAAAAAAACCCCTAGATTCAGCTCTTTTTTTTCAGGTTAGCCCAGAAAGGGGTAGTGTGTATGCACCAATGAACAGAAGCTCAGTAGCACAGGGCTCTGAAATGTCAGCAATGTGGTATCTGGAACTAAGATACTGCCAAGAGCAAAAAAGTAATACTACACCCATGAGTTTCTGGGAATAATGCTGAATGCTTCTGAGCAGCAATCTGGAGCAACTAATTTAAGCTTAATGCCCTGATAATTTCAAGGAGAATGGAGAGCAAGCTCACAAAAAATGCAAAAGAGAGAATTAAACCATGGATAAGTCATTTACTTTGTGCACACCTATCTCCACATAGGATATTATTTTCCTGAATGGAATAAGGGTAACACTTTGACCTTGAAGATCCCCAATGTGGGCTTCTGTTTCTTTATCTACAAAATGAGCAAGTTGGACTAGATGACCTCTTTTGTTATTGTTTTTGTCGTTTAGTCATTTTTAGTCACATGCACTCTTTATGACTGCATTTGAGGTTTTCTTGGCAAAGATACTGGAGTGGTTTGCCATTTCCTTCTCCAACTCATTTTGCAGATGAAGAAACTGAGGCAAATGGTGTTAAGTAATATGCCCAGACCTCTAAGATCCTTCAAATGCTATGATTCTCTATCATTTCCAGGAACAAAAAAAAAGAAAAGAATTAAACTGGGCAAATGCATCAAATAACATAATATAAACATAAATATGTTCATGCAAATGATTCAATAAAAAATTACTGCAGTGTTTAAAGCAACATACTTATAACTAATAATTAAAATTTCAGTTCTGAATAAAGGAATAAAATTCATGAAAAGTCTCAGATTTGTGGAGTTTTTCTGGAACACAGCCAGTGGGTGATCCAGTCAGTCACAAGCTTAAAGAGCTTGAAGGTCAAGCTGTATCTTCTACACAAGCCACAAGATTCTGCCTCATTATTCTGAAGTATTTAGATCTGTAGCAAGAATAAAAGGCACAGAAGCGCTTGGAAAGCAAAGCACCTAGGATTGTGGGAGAAGCCAAGCATCAGAACAATCTATAATATCTTTTGGGAACCTTCTCAAACTCAGAAATTGCAGTTCAACCAACTCTGGAGTGGGACTGTGCAAAGAAAAAGAGTCAGAAAAGGGGTCAAAGCCAAGACCTATGTTAAGCTAGGAGACCAAGATCAGACCTGGGAAATCCTCCAGAAGACAGGACCTATTCTTAGCCACCACATTCAGGACCAAGCAAGGCTTGCCCAGTCCATCCGAGCATATGAAAGATAATAGATTTGTGACTCAAGAACAAAGCACCAGTCCAGAAACTGAGCAAATATAAGAAAAGACCATGAAAACATACTATTGACTGAGAAGAATCCAAGAGGCAAATAATTACAGTTGTAGCAATAAAGAAGGAAGAGGAGAACAAGAACAAGAAGGAGGAGGAGGAGGAGAAGTAAAAGAAAAAGAAGAGGAAGGAGAAGAACAAGAATAAAAACAAGGAGAAGGAGAACACGAAGAAGAAGAAGCACTTATATAACATTTTAAGGTTAACAAAGTTCTTTACATATGCTCTTATTTGATCCTCACATCAATCCTCACAACTCCATGAGACCAGGGACTTTTTTTGTATTTCTACAGCTAATACAATGCGTGGCACAGAGTAAACAATTAATAAATGTTTACTAACTTGATTTGACTTGACCCACCTTTTAGCGGCCACCACTATGAAGGAGTAGAAATCTTAAATATGAAATTCCAAAACACAAGAATATTTATATAAACAACAAATTTCAATGTCAGAGGGTAGATCATAAAGGGGGTATAAAAGCTGTGACTGGAGTTAGGGCAAGGCAAAGAGAAGAGGGACAACAGAATAGAAACATCGTTTCAATTCTATATGAGTAGTATTAAGCAAACTGCTCTTCCACAGCCTTTAAAAAAACACAAAGGGGTAGAGTAAAAGAGGTAGGAAAAGTCACAGTACGACGAGAAAAAGTATAAATGCACAATTAAAAATCATAACTACATACATGAATCGGATATAAAACAAAAACAAAGAAAAAAAAGGATAGTAGAATGTGAAATGAATGTGAGAGACCCATCAATATGTTGTTTGCAAGAAACAGATCCAATGCATAAAGATTCACACAAAGTTAAAACAAGGGGCCAGATCAAAATATATTGTACTCGAGGCAAACTCATAAAAGCAGAGGTGGCAGCCATTATTTCAGATGGACAAAATACAAATAAGCATGTTAAAAAGGAATAAACAAGCAAAATTACATTATGCTAAAAGGTAAAATAGATAATGACTCAATATTATTGCTGTTCGGTTGTTCTTTCAGTGGCCCCATTTAGGGTTTGCTTGGCAAAGATATTGGAGAGGTCTTCCATTTCCTTCTCCAGCTCATTTTACTGATGAAGAAACTGAGACAAAGAGGACTGAGCAACTTTCCCAGGTAACACAGATAGTAAGGGTTCCTTAATATGAATGCACCAAATGACATCTAAATATTTAAAGAAAGAGTTAATCACATTGTGGAGAGAAATGGACAATAAAACTAAAATAGTGAGAAATAGCAATATGTCCCCTTTCAGATCTAGACAAATCTAATGCCATGATAACTAAATGAAATTTGAGAAAAATTAGATTTGATAGCTTTCTGATGATTACAGATTGGGAACAGAAAGAAAAAAAGCAGCATTTCTTTTTTAAAAATCCTTAAAAACCAAATATAACTTTTGAAAATAAAAAATTTAAAAAATTTAAAACAACAAAACCATTGGTTGATAAAGAAAAATAAGAAGTTTTACTTATAAATGAATAAAATAGATAATAGCTAATTTGATTTTTAGAAGAGAAAGGAATACCAAATTACTTATATAAAAAACGAATTCACAAGTGAAGATGAAATGATAGAAATGATCCGAAACTATTTTATCCAATTATGTCACCAAAATTGATAACAGAGAAAATGAGTGGATATTTATAAAAATATAAAATTTAAATTAACTGAGCAAAAAATAATTTATTTAAATAACTCAATATCAGGAAGAAATGGAATGAGCCATAAATGAAATCACAAAGAAAAAGTTCCCAGATAGGTTTACAAGTGAATATTATCAAAATTCAAACAATAACTAATTCTAATATTGCATAAATTGTTATTATTACAAAAATAATGAGATCCTTCTAATGTTCTAACAATTTCTATAATAATTTTGTTGTATGGATAATTAAAGCAGAAGAGATAAAGCAAAGAAAGAAAATAATAGAACAATACTCCTAATGAATAATCACACAGTAATATTAAGTAAAACATTAGCAAAGAGGCTACAGAAACATATTTAAAAGATTATGCATTATGACCAGGTTGGATTCATACCAGGAGTGCAGGGTTGATTTAATATAAGGAAAATTCTAAAAATAATAGACTATATTAATAAGAAGAATATCAAATATTTGTACAGCATTTTAAATTTTGCAAAGAACTAGATATAATTTCTCTCATTTGAGCTTCACAAGAACCCTGTGAGATAGTGCTATTATTATCCCACTTTATAGAGGAGGAAATTGAGACTAAAAACAATTAACTGACTTGCCCAGGTCACCCTGCTGCTGTCTGAAGCATGACTTAAACCAGGCCTGAGCAACATAAGATCCACAAGCCACTTGCCACCCACCAAAGGATTTCCAAAGGCCCTTGAAAAATGTAGGGTTTCACTGTGCAACCTCCTGTTCATCATGTGATTCGTAGCAACCAACCATCATCAGTCTGTCTCTGAGCTAACCTGTCTGCAGCCTGAAGAAGTTTACAAGTTGTGCAGGTCTGACTTAAACTCAGGTCTTTCTGACTTCAAGTTCAACATTCCATCCATTGGGGTCACCTACCTGCCAAGAACAATGAAAACAACAGTGACAACAAAAATCACATAATTATATCAATAGCTGAAGAAAAAAAATTTGAGAACTATATAGCATTCATTTCTGCTAAAAAATAGAATAAATGGACATAAACTAGAGGGTTTAAAGCAATAATATCCATTATTAGCACTAATGATGGTGGAAATGCTAGCTATAGCGATGAAAATAAAAAGAATTGAGAAAATAAACTTAAGCAAAGAGGAAACAAAATAATTGCTTTTTGGAAACAATATGACAGTCTGCCTAGCAAATCCCAGAAAGTCCATTAAAAATTAAATAAAATTATAAATAACTTAAGCAAATTTACAGGAATATAAAAATAAATCCACACAAAAATAATCAGCATTTTTGCTTATTACTAATGAAATCTAGTCTAGAAGGAAAAGATAAAAAAGATAAATTCCATTCCAAAAAACTACAGAATTATTAAAATATTGAGTCAAACTACCAAGATCTACACAGGAACTATGAAAACAACTATAGAACAGTCCTTATAAAAATAGACATAAATATTTAGAAAATGATTGATTGAGGGCAGCTAGTTGGTACAGTGGATAGAGCACCACCCCTGGAGTCAGGAGGAACTGAGTTCAAATTTGGCCTCAGACACTTGACGCTAGCTGTGTGACCTGGCAAGTCACTTATCCCCAAGTGCTACACAAAAATAAAGTGACTCATTGCTTAAGGAAAGTCTAATAATAACAACATGCTTTAATAACAAATAAATAGGAATATTACCTAAATTAACTTACTCAATGATATAACACCTAACCTGCTAAACATCACTTTATAGATTCTTTTAAAATTTGTCTAGAGCACAGGTTGGTAAAATATGGCCCATGGTCCAAATGCAGCCCATTGCCTACTTTTCCTTTTAAAAATGTAAAAACCATTCTTAGCTTTTGGGCCCTACAAAACAGGTGATTGGGACAACATAGCATAGTTTGCCAACCCTTGATCTGGAGGAATAGAAGGTTAGGGAGATGGAGTGACCCTGGTAATACCATATTGGGAAGCATTAATCATCGAAATGAATTGGTACTGGTTAAAATTTAGAAATGTCAATCACTGGAACAGATTGCAACAAAAACTGCAACACAATATGACAAAGCAAATTAACAAAAGAAGCATAGTGCTTTTTATACCCAAACACTCTAGATATTGAGATAAGGACTCTATTTGACAAAAACTCCTGGCAAAACTAGAAACTAATCTGGCAGAAATTAGGGTTAGAGTAACACCTCACACCATATACTAAGATAAACTCCAAGTGGATATGAGTTAGCTATAAAAAAGGTTACATCTACATATTAGGAGTAATGAAGAAAATGCTTTTCACAGCTATACATCAGGGGAAGTGGAGGGAGAAGAATTTATTACTAAATAAGGTATAAAGAAGATCAGAGAGTTTAAAATAGACAATTTTCTTTACCTATCATTAAAAGTTTTGAAAAATAACAAATCAAGGCTGCTAAAATTAGATAGGCAATAATTAACTAAGAAGTCTGCATGTTCTTTGACCTAGAAATACTACTAGTAGTTCTATACCCCAAAGAAATAAGAAAATAACCCACATACGCAGTTCTTCTTCCTTTGCCCCTAAACTCTGGTCCTGACTCTCTTGACTTCTTTTCCCACCATGATCCAGCAACCTTATTACCCTGGAACACCACTCTGTCTCTGTGGCACCTTTCTCTGAATTCCCAGGCCAGTCAAGTTCACTGCTTCTTTCCTTACTGGGCTCCATTATTGAATCTCCAGACTTTTTTCTACCATAGCATGACATAAGTACCCCCTTTTCAGAATGTAACTTCCTTGAGGGAAGGGATTTTTTTGGCATATGTAGCATGGGGGTGTCATCATATGTAAAACTATTCACATTTGTTCTGTGTAGACCTCCCATGGTGTAGTGGGTAGTAAAAGTGAATAAAGGCAAGCCTCTGAGGGGTTTTCATTCTCTCCAGAAAGCAAGGCAGCCTGTCTCCAGGTGGCTCTTCAAATAGCATAGAAAGCTGCCTTCTACCATCAGCTCTCATCATCCAAGCTTTCTTCCAATCACATCAGTTCCCTCCATAACATGCAAAGTCTTCCTGTGTTTACTCACCTAGTGTGAGCCGTGCTTAACTCTTGTCTTCTCGGTTCCACTGGTTTCTGTTTCCTTGACACATCTTGCAGCTTCTCATCTCCATTGGTTTGTGCTAGAGTCTGTCTTCTGAAAGAAGCATTGGTTTTCCTCACTGATTCCGAGTCTTCTCAGCTGGCTTTCGATGTGTCTTCTCAATGATTGTCCTGCTTAAAATTTTTTTTCTTAAATTTAAATTTATTTATTTAACATATTTTTCAGCATTGATTTTCACAATAGTTTGAATTACAAATTTTCTCCCTATTTCTACCCTTCCCCCCACTCCAAGATGGCATATATTCTGGTTGCCCTGTTCCCCAGTCAGCCCTCCCCTCTATCATCCCCCTCCCCTCTCAACCCCTTTTCACTTCCTTTCCTGTAGGGCAAGATAAATTTCTACACCCCATTGTCTGTGTATCTTATTTTCTAGTTGCATGCAAAAACTTTTTTTTGTTTTTGAACATCTGTTTTTAAAACTTTGAGTTCCAAATTCTCTCCCCTCTTCCCTTCTCACCCTCCCTCCCTAAGAAGTCAAGCAATTCAACCTAGGCCACATGTGCATCATTATGTATAACCCTTCCACAATACTCATGTTGTGAAAGACTAACTATATTTTGCTCCTTCCCAACCCATCCCGCTTTATTGAATTTTCTTCCTTGACCCTGTCCCCTTTCCAAAGTGTTTATTTTTGATTACCTCCACCCCCATCTGCCCTCCCCTCCATCATCCTCCCCCGTTTATTTTTTTTTATCTTCCTCCCTCTTCTTTCCTGTGGGGTAAGATACCCGATTGAGTATGTATGGTATTCCCTCCTCAGGCCAAATCTGATGAGAGCAAGGTTCACTCATTCCCCCCTCACCTGCCCTCTCCCCTCCTCCCACAGAACTGCTTCCTCTTGCCACCTTTATGCGAGATAATCCACCCCATTCTATCTCTCCCTATCTCCCTCTCTCAGTATGTTACTCTCTCATTCCTTAATTTGATTTTATTTCTTTTAGATATCTTCCCTTCATCTTCAACTCACCCTGTGTCTGCTCTCTCTCTTATATATATATATATATATATATATATATATATATATATATATATATATATATATATATATACACACACACAGATATATACATATATATATGTATATACATATATACATACACATAGATATATACATACATACACATTCACTTATATATATACATAAACATATATATGTGCATATTCCCTTCAGCTACCCTAATACTGAGGTCTCATGAATCATACATGTCATCTTTCCATGTAGGAATGTAAACAAAACAGTTCAACTTTAGTAAGTCCCTTGCAATTTCTGTTTCTTGATTACCTTTTCATGCTTCTCTTGATTCTTGTGTTTGAAAGTCAAATTTTCTATTCAGTTCTGGTCTTTTCACTGAGAAAGCTTGAAAGTCCACTATTTGATTAAAAATCCATATTTTGCCTTGGAGCATGATACTCAGTTTTGCTGGGTAGGTGATTCTAGATTTTAATCCTAGCTCCATTGACCTCCGGAATATCATACTCCAAGCCCTTCGATCTCTTAACGTAGAAGCTGTCAGATCTGGGGTTATTCTGATTATGTTTCCACAATATGCAAATTGTTTTTTTCTGGCTGCTTGCAATATTTTCTCCTTGATCTGGGAGCTCTGGAATTCGGCGACAATATTCTTAGGAGATTTCTTTTTGGGCTCTATTTGAGGAGGCGATCGATGGATTCTTTCAATTTCTATTTTGCCCTGTGGCTCTAGAATATCAGGGCAGTTCTCCTTGATAATTTCTTGAAAGATGCTATCTAGGCTCTTTTTTTGATCATGGCTTTCAGGTAGTCCAATAATTTTTAAATTATCTCTCCTGGATCTATTTTCTAGGTCAGTGGTTTTTCCAATGAGATATTCCACATTGTCTTGCATTTTTTTCATTCCTTTGTTTCTGTTTTATAATATCTTGATTTCTCATAAAGTCACTAGCTTCCACTTCCTCCAATCTAATTTTTAAAGTAGTATTTTCTTCAGTGGTCTTTTGGACCTCCTTTTCCATTTGGCTAATTCTGCCTTTCAAGGCATTCTTCTCCTCATTGTTTTTTTGGAGCTCTTTTGCCATTTGAGTTAGTCTATTTTTTAAGGTGTGGTTTTCTTCAGTGTATTTTTCAGTATTTTTTTGGGTCTCCTTTAGCAAGTCATTGACTTGTTTTTCATGGTTTTCTTGCATCCTTCTCATTTCTCTTCCCAATTTTTCCTCTACTTCTCTAACTTGCTTTTCCAAATCTTTTTTGAGCTCTTCCATGGCCTGGGACCAGTTCATGTTTTTCTTGGAGGCTTTTGGTGTAGGCTCTATGACTTTGTTGTCTTCTTTAGGCTGTATGTTTTGGTCTTCTTTGTCACCAAAGAAAGAATCCAAAGTCTGAGACTGAATCTGGGTGTGTTTTTGCTGCCTGGCCATATTCCCAACCAACTAACTTGACCCTTGAGTTTTTCAGTGGGGTATGACTGCTTGTAGACTAAAGAGTTCTATGTTCCACGTTTGGGGGGGAGGTGCCAGCTCTGTCACACCAGCACTACTCCTTCCCCAAGAACCCCCAACCTGGACTGGGCTTAGATCTTCAGCAGGCTGTGCACTCCTGCTCTGATCCGCCACTTAATTCCTCCCACCAGGTGGGCCTGGGGCCAGAAGCAGCAGCAACTGTAGCTGCCCCACCTCCACTGCCGAAGCTGAACCGCGAACTCCTTCCACTCCTGCAGCTTTTCCCACTAACCTTCTCCGCAGTCTTTGGTGTTTGTGGGTTGAGAAGTCTGGTAACTGCCGCAGCTCACTGATTCAGGGCACTAGGGCCCGCTCCGCCCGGCTCCTGGTTTGGTTGGTCCACGCTGCTCAGGCTGGGCTCTGTTCCACTCCATTCCCAGCTCCCAGCTCCCAGCTCCGTGTGGGATAGATCTCACCCAGAGACCATCCAGGCTGTCCTGGGCTGGAGCCCTGCTTCCCTCTGCTGTTTTGTGGGTTCTGCCATTCTAGAATTAGTTCAGAGCCATTTTTTATAGGTTTTTGGAGGGACTTGGCAGGGAGTTCAAGCTGGTCCCTGCTTTCCAGCTGCCATCTTGGCTCTGCCCCGTCCTGCTTAAAATTAAGGCTTCCTTGCCCTCAAAATAGCACCATTCAAATTAGCTTCTGGGACACAGGGCATTATAGCCATCTCTATCAATAGCCAGTACCCTTCCCTCTGAGGGCCACGACTTTATTCCAGTTCTCTCAAAACTGTATGTATCTCAAATTTTTGTGTATGCCTTTCCACACACTTTTTTATCTGACATTTTCTCTCAACTATTTCTATTTGTCCTCATGATATTCCTTGTGTTTTTCATACAAATGTCATTTCTGACCTTTCATACAAATGTCATTTTCTGACCACATAATAAAAATCTAATACCTTACATATGAATATAGGAACTCTGGCTCAGAGAGGGTAAGTTATTCCCCCTAGTTTTTTAATTATCATTTTTGGTTTGACTAGCCAAATTACTGAATTTCTACTGTCTGCAATCACTCTAAGCCTTCGTCATGTTTGTGGGATTTTTAGGACTTCTACAGGGACCTCTCTTCTTTAGTTCTATGAAACACAACACTAATATGATCTCATGCCTCCCATTTACTTTTTATGTAAACATGGAGATTTTTATGGAATATTCCCAAAATTGAACTAAACAAAATCATTTAACTATTTCAGACCTTTTTTCCCTTTTATCTCAGGTCCCATTTTGACTTTACCCACACACCGGCCTAAAAATTTCTCTCCAGTCATGTAATGGTTGTACTCTAAAATTTCATGTGTCCAGACCAATTCTGAAAAGTTAAGTGTGGGTCAAATGTTCCCCTTTCAGATAGTGAGAGTCATGCTGGGGTTCACTAGAGAACAGGGAAAATGCGCAAATGCTGGAGCCTTCTGACAACAAGATGAAGGGATAAAAGGGAGTAGCTTGAAAGTCTATTCTAGTGAGACTAGTTTTAAGCAAGCAAGAGAAAGTAGCAGGTTAAATGGAATAGGGTGCACCTTGCAGGTTTCATTACATCCTACTGAGAAGCTGTTCTAACCTTTTGTTCAAAGCCATGCATTTCTACCATGTAATTAATAAGGAACATCTTTGCTCTGCAATACTCTGCTGGAGAAGTCAGGCAAGGGGAAATGCCATTGTGAGCTCTAACTAAATCAACCCGAGCTTGAATTATGAACTGTTAAAACAAAACCGCTTTGGCCACCAAAAGCCAAGTCTTCGCTGTCAAAAGTAGGGTTACCTGATAAGTGGAAAATGTCGCATCAGTGTCAAAAGAAAGTATAGAAAAACTCTTTAGACCAAATACCAAAAGTGTGAGAGGGTTTGATGGATCTATGAATACTCCTCAATGGGACAATTTCATTACATGGGTAGTTTGCCAAGGTAGTTTATAATGCCAGGCCTTTCTAGTAAGCACAGCAGCATGGTGGAAGAAATGGACCCTTTTCAGGTATTTTTGACATACTTAACTTTTAGTGGTTCAGCACCATAGTTAGTTGCCCAGGGTAAAGGCATGAGTTCTTGTTCCTAGACAAAATAATCCTCCAATTTCTGCTGTTCCATATCTTTTTGTGTGTGTGCTGTCACTGGACCAATGGCCTAAATATTAACAATTAGATCATATTTGAACACAGGAGAAATAGAAATTTTACACTCCTGATAGTCACAGGATATAGTAGTAGACGTGTGTGTGTGTGTGTGTGTGTGTGTGTGTGTGTGTCTTAGACTTTTAGGAATTCATTCATGATTACTGAAATGAGATCAATATAATGATTCTGTTGTTGTTCACTCCTTTTTCCAGGCATGATCCACTCATTTGGCGTTTTCTTGGTAGATACTGGAATGGTTTGCCATTTTCTTCTCTGTCTCATTTTACAGCTGAGGAAACTGAGGCAAACAAGGTTAAGTGACTTGCCCAGGGTCACATAGCTAGTAAGTGTCTGAGGTAGGATTTGAATTCAGATCTTCCCGACTCTAGACCCAGAACTCTATCCACTGTGTCACATAATCTAATAATATATACCAGAAAAACCCAATGAATTAAAACTACCTATTGCCCAACCCACAGTTGGATAGGCTGTCTATTGAATATATGTATAGTATATGTACAGTAACATATACATATCTGGGGAGGGTTCTGCAGATAGGTGAGCTGGGAGGAGAATCAAATAGAGTGAGCTGGATTGCATTTGGAAAATTGGTTAGTGTTTTAATGATCCCAAACTATTTTTCAAAAAATAAGCCATTTTTAAATACCAATATTTCTTCCAGTGATGCTGTATGGCAATAAATCTGTGAAAACCACAACCTCCAAATAAACAGAATTACAAGTGAGCCATAGAGCAATGAAGAGAGAGCTGCACCGTAGGCATAGACAGGCTCTCAAATTCCTTTTTCTATAATTAAAAATAATCTTTCTTATTATGAGCTCAACAAACCCAAGCATACTAATATAAAAAGAGAAATGAAAAGAAAGAAATGTATATGAAACTATGAAATTGTGTTACATACAGTTTATTCTTAATAGTGTATATTAAATCTAAGAAAATATTGAAATTGAACTCTTTGGGTACATTTCTGAACTTTGTTTTCTTTCTGTGTATATTTTATGTTTTATTGATGTTATTTTCTTTCTTTTGTTTCTATCTCTATCATTTTCCACTAACTCACCTCCTCCTTCCCCCCAAGATGCCCTCCCTTGTAACAGATAATTATCATCAAGTCAAACAAACTACATATTGACCATTTCTGAAAATACATGTCTGTTCTGCACCTCTACCTCAGCACTTCAAGGCTGAGGTGGGTGTCATGCTCCATAATTCTCCTGAAGTCATGACTGCTTGGTGCATTGATCAGAATTCTAAAGTCTTTCAAAGTTGTTTTCTTTTACATTATGATGGTTTAGGAAGTCTCCTTGCTTAACCACTTTGGACACTTGATTTATCTGTGTTAAACTTTTTTATGTGAGAATGGCAGGGATGGGGGGAGGTTGATGTCAAAACTATTGGGTGTACATAAATATCTCATTCTCTGGAAGATCACAAGGATAGTATTATAAATTCAATCTTTTCAGTAACTGAGCAATGGTTGATGAAAGTTTTTACAAAGTTAAAAAAATAACCACAGTGATATAAAGCACAAAATAGTGTTTATGTTGAGTTTAATAACTAACCTTACATATTTTTGCAAGTTTGTAGGATTTATACTTCTGAAGTTATTAAAGCATTAAAATGCACCAGCACTTTTGGGGACACCCTGTATGATGGGAAAAGAGAGTAGGTCAACCATGTAGCAAGAGTGAGAAATAACGCAAGCCACTTTAGTGTTGCATTGGTAACTACCAAATGAGAAAAGACCTAAAGAAAGGCTTGCAACACACTAGGAAGAACCTACATAGGGGATCTGTGAAAGAATACAGACAAGAATGATGGAGGGCTAATAAGGTATGGATACATTAGAATCTTTTTTAAAAAAAAATAATATTTTATTTTTCCCCAATTATATATTAAAACATTTTAACATTGTTTTTGTTTTGAGTTCCAAATTCTATCACTCCCTTCTCTCCCCCCTCCCTGAGATGGTAAGCAATCCAATATAGGTTATACATGTGCAATCATGTAAAACATTTCCATATTATTCATTTGTACAAGAAGAGTCAAAAAAAGAAGAAAGAAAGTGAAAAATAATATGCTTCAGTCTGTATTCTGACAACATCAGTTCTTTCTCTGGAGGTGGATAGCATTTTTCATCATGAGTCCTTTGGGATTGTTTTGGATCATTGTATTGCTGAGAAGAGCTAAGTCAGGATCCATTAGAATATGCCCTAATTGAGGCAACATGCAAATAGATGAGAATACAAACTTCAAAATATCAAAGCCATTTAGAGTAGAATAAGTAGGGTAGTGAGGGTAGACAATAGTGGTGGAGTTAACGGGTTGGAAGTATAATACTTGACCATGGTGGGGTTCTTTTCATATTTACTTGCCCTGAGTCCTATTCTCAGCTGGATTGATAAAAGAACACAGGCTAAGTGTACCATACTTTCCAGGTAATATATTTAAAGTTTAAACTGATTGGTTTTTTAACCCAAAGTGAAAAATTCAGACGTTGTTGGTAGGGTATTTGTTGAAAGGGGCTTTTTGTTTGTTTGCTGGGTTGGTTTGTTTTTATTATACCATTCACAAAACTCCACATAGCCAGCTAACCACTTAACAAAGTATTGGTCCTGAATTTATTCACGGTGCTTAACAGTTTCTTATAGATATGGAAATAAGCAACCTACATATGTTTTAGCAAATATTAAAGACAGAATTCCAGAGACAATAAGATGCTGCAGAAAATGCCATTAGCTATTGGTCAGTAAATGGATATTAATGTTAAATGGCCACACAATTCACAATGGCACAGTATCAGATGCTATCTTTTGACAAAGAGAAATGCTACCAGAAGAAATCTTATTTCAGCTGAGATCACTCTTCTGTGATTTATAATCAAAGTATAATTTTCACTTGGTGTTTTGTGTGATTTTGTTTTTTATTCTAGTCTACCTTTTAAATTAAATTGATCATCGCATTAGCACTGATGGATCTCTTGTCTGGAAACTTAGGATAGTGTCATGGACCATAATTATTTGGTGTAGAAACCACTCCAGATGGTCAGCTAAGTTGCATGTTTAATAGAAAGATCCCTGCTGTTCAGGTTGTAACCTTGAAGATGTGAGAGGAATGATCTGAGCTAGTGAGGAAATCATGCTTAAAAGTCCAAATATTCTTGTCTGAAATTGGTATTTAGCATATAAAAGAAAAGTGATGAAGCAAGAAAGAAATCATCCATTCAGATTACCTAAAGATTTTCTAGGAAGTCACGTCAATCATTTTGTGAAGGTATTGATTAAAAGAAATAGAAATAGACCAATCCTGAATGATAAATAGAAAAACACTGCAGACTGCACCCCCTCCACATATGGTGCCTTTGAACTTTTTTGATCCAGATTTTAATTCAGATTTAACCTTCAAACTTAAATGTCAAGGAACAGGCCATCATTTTAGTGAGCATCCAAGAGCGTCCAATAGGGTAATGCCAAGTACTTAGTACACAATTTCACATCCATTATTGAAGATGCTGCAATTCTACAATTCAGGTTCTCTTTCTATACTTCAATCACAGATGGAATTATGACAACTTCTTTCTATCGGAAAAACTGAACAAAAATGACATATTATCTCCATTTCCCAGGCCTAGAAATGAGGCATTTGCTTCCAATTCTCTCCTCTTTCTTTCTGTTCCCCATAAAAGAGTTTAACAATTTTTCAAAGCAACATTTTAAGATTGAGAATGTAAGGATTAAAATTGACCTGAATAATAATATTTAGGAAAATTCAAGGTCAGATTTTTTGGTTCTTAAAGTGAAGCTAGATTTCATGTACTGACAATATAAAACATAATTTTTTCTGTTTAGATGGACTAATATTTAACATTTACATTTTTAGAGCAACGATTTTTATCACACAGAATCTGAGAGTTGGAAGGGGAGTCCAAGGCCAGTCTCGTAATATGATGGAAAGAGAGCTAGATCCTTAATTATAATATGGACCTAAGTTCAAATCCCAGGTCAGCGACTTCGGGAAGTCCCTACTTATCTGAGCCTCACTTTCTTCCTCTATAAAATCAGAGAGATCAATAGATCTCTTTCAGCTCCAAATGCATAGGTCTGTAATCTAAGATTCTAGTTCAACCCGCACATATACAGAAATCCTCTCTGCTTGAAAACTTCCAATAAGGGAGCACCACTGTCCTACCAAAGCCTGTCATTCCATTCTAAGATAATTCTAATTTTGAAAAAAATTTTCCTGGCGTCAAGCCTAAATATTCTTTTTTGAAACTTCCATGTCATTGTTCTGTCTTATGGGGCCAAACCATTGCAGGGCAGCTAGGTGGCACAGTGGATAGAGTGCTCAGCCTGGAGTCAGGAAGACTCAAGTCCCAATCTGACTTCAAACACTAGTTACATGACCCTGGGCACGTCACTTAACCCTGTTTGCCTCAGTTTTCTCATCTGTAATATGAGCTAGGGAAGGAAATAGCAAACCACTCCGGTATCTTTTCCAGGAAGACCCCAAATGGAGTGATGAAGAATGTGGCACGACAGAAATGACCCAATAGCAACAACTAAACAGCAACAAGAGGCCCAAGCAGAATAAATCTAATCCTTCTTCCACATGACACTCCTCCAAATATCGGAAGTTTCAAGTCTGCTGTCTTTCAAATTCAATGTCCTCAGTCCTCAGATGGGATGTTCTCCAGGTTCATCACCATCATAATTACCCTCTACAGCCTGTTAACATTCTTCACGTATGAGCAAGGATAGCAGTTTGTTCTAGTGAGTAACTTGTGTATGGGCAATTTCATATTCATTCCTTCAATGCTTACATGCTGTGCACAATGAATAAACCAACGTGCTGGGCATAGTGGTAATAAGTTGCTTTCATAACAAAAGTGGAAGAAGTAGGATTTTAACAGTTGGAAATGGAGGGAGCAGTATCTGGGAAAAGGAAAAGTCATTCGAATGGGCGCATTGGTGAGCAAGTATGAGATATATTCAACTAATAGTCTGGTGTGGTTGAAGCATAGGGTACGTAAAGGGCTTTGGAGTGACGTGTTTAGAAAGATGTTAGGCCTAGAGTAGAGAGGAACTTGAGTAAAATTATTTGGGGGTTTATCTGTAGGTAATGGGAAGCCATCAGAGGTTTTTAAAAAGGTAAACAATATGCTTAGGACTGGACACGAGGAAGATAAGCCTGACACCACAGTGTATGACAAGTGTGTGAGTGTGTGTGTATGTGCATGGTGTGTGGGGAGGACAGGAAAGCAGCTCTAGGTATAGAGATACAACATAGGAGACTCAAGATGACATGATGGAAGTCCTGAATCAGGAGGAGTCACCACTTTTATTTGTTCCTTCTCTCTTCTTATTCACAACACTTAGCTTAAGAGGGTGCTTGAAACAAAGTAGGTGCTTAAACACTTGGTGAATGACAGTAAGATTGGAATGAAAAGTATAGATGTGATGCTTTTTTGTACATGGTCAATATGTGGATTTGTTTTGCTAGATTATGCATGTGAATTTTAAATTTTCCATTCTTTTTCATTTTAATTGTTCAATTGGAAGGGTAGTGATACAGAGAGATTAACTAATCCTTATAAAATTGTGCAAAATTGTACAAAAATGATTGTACGTGAAACTGCAAATCTATTATGTACAACTTGGTATTCCTTTTAAATATATAATAAAGTTATGATGTGACTTTCTCTTTTTTTCCCTTTTCTTCTTCTCTTCCCGTTCCCCACCCTAGCTTCATGGCCTCTGTTGACAATCTAGAAATACTCATGGACCCCTTCTCAGAATAATGTTTTAAATGCATAAATAAAAATACATGGGATTAAAAAGGAAACCAAAAGCTGGTGAAAATTAAAAGCTATTATTTCTTCTCCAAGTTGACTTTCATTATTTCTTGTTCCTCCTGTTCAGAGATGGGTTCTGGATAACCCAGGTTAAGAATCACCTGTCTAGTTTTGTTTCTGTTTTTGTTTTTCCTGCAGCCATGTTAAAAAAAAACCTAATGCCTGTTCTCCATGAGAGAGAACTTAAAAAAAATTAGAAGGCAGAACCCCCTAAGTCTTCAGGCTAACTACCCCCAGTTCTTTCAATTGATTCTTATCTAGCCTGATTTCTCCATACCTTAGTGGTCTTGTTCTCTGCCTATACTCCAACTAACCAGGATATCTTCCAAACTGGGGAGTCTAGAACTCACTGTCATATTCCAGGTAGGGTATGGCCAAGTCAATGGTGCCATCTTTCCCTTTGTCCTGGACACCATGTTTCTATTAACACAATGTCAAATCATAACTCCCTTTTCTGGCAGCTACTTTTGAGTCATACTGAACTTGGGATCCACTTAAACTCTGATGTCTTTTTTATACTAAAATGTTCACATCATTTAGCTTCTAAGGCACATCCTTGTCTCCAAATGTCTACACAATAAGGTCTGCTCTTGAAAAGCTCTGGGGTTCCCTTTACTCACTGCAGGAAACTCCATAGCTAAAAGTGGAGAAATAGTATAGTGTGATGGAAAGCATGCAGATTTTGGAGTCAAAAGACCTGGGTATAAATCTGGGCTCTGATGCTCACCATTAGACCTTAACACAAGTCACTCTGGGCCTCAATTTCTTCACCCATAAAATGAGGAGATTGGATGACATGACTTCTGAGGTTCTTTCTAGCTCTAAATTTATGATTATACAGATGCTGATCTTCCTTTCCCATTCCTTTTCTATATCCTCACCATGCCCCCACCGCTGCCTTTGTGTCAAAATTTTAAAATATGTCATTAGAAATTAATTGCTGGACAGGTCCTTTTAGCTATTTAGAGGTATGTGTTTACATGTGTACATATATGTGTGCATAATATATGTGTGTGCCATATTTTTAAAAGAAATCTAGGTTCTATTTCCCAAATTGAAGATATAATTGAGAAACTAACATAAAGTTTGAAACAATGGTCTTGGCAGCTCTTGGTAGCTAGGTGGAACAGTAGATAGAGCATTGAACCTAGAGTCAGAAAGATTTGAGGTCAAATTTTACCTCAGACACTTACTAGCTGTGTGACCCTGGGCAAGTCACTTAGCTTCTGTTTGCCCCAGTCTCCTCAACTGCAAAATGGGGGTAATCATAGCATCTCCCTCCCAGGGTTACTGTATCAAATTAGATGTTTATAAACTGCTTAGCACAGTGTCTGGCACATAGTAGGTGCTTAACAAATGTTTATTGCCTTTCCTCTCTCTCCTTGGCAGATTGTTGTGGAGACCTAAGTCTGAAGGTCATTGGCAACTATTACTTGGCATGTCCTATGACACTTTTTTTGTAATCTGGGGTACATCTGTCCTTGGGAGTCTATGGACAAATTTCAAAGAGTGAGTGAATTTGAATGAGAAAAAAAGGAAGACATCTTTCTTTTCAGTATCATCTAACTGAAATTTAGCATTTCATTGAAGTATTGAAAAACATCATTCTTAGAAGAGGTCTATAGGTTTCACTAGGCTGACAAAGGGTTTCATGACCCCAAGCCCCTACACTACGTCATTCTGATCCTAAGACAAAAATATGAGGGAAAATGAAAACCAATATGGAATATTAATCCTTTATTCATGGTTCTCAATAAATGCATAAAAATTGAACAGAATCTATTAGAGTGCTGAAATTTGTGTTGTGAGCCCAGAATGCAAATTACTAGAGAACACATGGCCAAAAGAATAGGCAAGGCTTATTTGGTGAGTCCTTTTGATCTAAGTTTGTCTCATGAGGGAGACGCTGAGACTTTATACTAAAAGCTTTCAACTTTTCCAGATGAGAAAAATATGCCCCCTCATCAGTAACTGAATTCCTTTTCTTGGACAAGTATCTTGGCCTCTGGGGCTCAGTTTCACTTTCTGATGATTTGGACTGTCATGTTTTGCCAGCTTGAGTAAATCTCACAAAAATGGTGAAGAGAAAGGAACTAATCTAGTATAAGTTTGTCCTCTTGGGAAGCCAGCGTCTACAGAGAGAGAATAATGGGAAGCCTTGTCACATTCTTCCTTCCCTTACCTTCCTTTAAAGGAAAGGTATGGACAAAATCCTATCTTAGGGCCTCATGATCCACCTCCTCCTTCTTTGTCATCTTGACAGCTCTGAGAGATGGCATAATTGCTTATTTAATGATTTATTGTGCATGGGGTATTTTTTTCCCTCATGATTTGGAACTTTCCAATTCCCTTTTGACAACATACATTCTATGTCCAAATAGTCTACTTTTCAAAAAGTCCTCTTGTTTGGATATTAAAATGAAGTGAATTCTGAATTAGCATTACAATGAATATCAATTGGGATTTCAGGGGTGCCTATTGACTGGAATTAACCCTTCCATCTACAAGCACATGAGTGATTAAGTGTCTGCTCTATCCTTCACTGCTAGGCCCTTACTTCCAAACAACACCCATTTGAAACAAAGGCATTTATTACAAAATAATTTCAAAAATAGCTCTGACCACACATTGTGAAATGGAACCCCAGGAAATCCAAATGAGATGAATTGTCTTGCTTTCAGAAATGTCTCTTTGTAACTCAAGTGGCTTTATAAAGAATGAATTAAAATGTCTATGTGGGACTTGGGGAGTGGGGTGGGATGGGGGCGGGTAGGGGTTGGGAGTATAATGGGTAACTGAAGTACAGAAACTACCACAGGCAAAAGAGAAACTTAGGACAATCATTGAGACAATCAAAGAGATTTTTTTTAAAAAAAGCACTTTCCATCAACTCTTCACACATTTCAAATTAAGTTGGATTTTGTTTATGATTTCTATTTATCTAGAAAGTTGTCTCAGTTTTCTGCTTTGCATATGAAATAATAAGTAGTAGATAAGTAGTGAGTAACATGGAATAATGGAGAGGGGGCCATCCTTAGAATCAGGACAACCTGAGTTGCAGTCCAGACCTTGACACATGGCAAGTCAATTAACCTCTATGGGCCTCAGTTCCTTTGTTTTTTTTAAAATTAGCCAGTTAGACTTCTAAATTCCCATCCAGCCAGGGATGCTAGATGCTGCTCATGCTTCCTATTGATGGGAAAAGTATGCATGACACACTTTTAAATGGAATCTGCACTATTAACAATTTCTCCATCACTTTCTTATATCTAGATAATCAACAAAACAATCAAGCCCAGATTCATAGTGTTTGATGATTTTCAAGGTAAAAGTGTTCACACTGAAACCTTAACAACCATCTTGTGACAAGTACAAGCTGGTTTTATGCTTCTATAATCCTGTATGCCATTTTTCAGTGCTTATACTAGTCTCAAGTAAAATGATTTTAAAAAATAGAGATTTGTGGCATAGTCATTGAAGACTCAGTCCTTTGATAGAGGGCTTCTTAAACTTTAAAAATATGTGTATGTGTGTGCACATAATACACACATACATACATATGTGTGTATGTATATAGACACATATCTACATGTAGCTATATATGTCTATAAATCTCTCTATATAAATATGTGTATAATATATACATACATATTTATGTGTGTATGTATACACACATAGATATATTGATATCGATATAGATATATCTAGATATAGATATATACATATAGATATACATACAAATTGGACCCTTTAGCAGTCTAGTGAAGCCTATGGACCCTTTCTCAGAATAATTTTTTCATTGAATAAACTACATAGGATAATAAAAGAAAACAATTATATTGAAACATAGTTATTAAAACATTTTGAAAAACAAGCTCATGGAACCAAGGTTAAGAACACATCCTTTAAAGAGGCATCATGAATCTGAATTGCTAGGCATAATCTGCATTTGGGGGGGTGGGGAGCACAAAACTGCTTTTACCTGTGAGCTTACAGTGATGCATCCTTATTTCAATAACCAAGATGATCAAAATAACTGATTCAATAAACAAGATACCAAGCTTACTCTATTATTTCACTCTTTATTTTTTAGGCAATACTACTCATATTCTCCCTTACCTAATGGAGATTTGATTGATTCAGTTTAACAACGATGTGTTGGGCACCTACCATATGCGAGGCACTATGCAAAGGGTGAGACATCAAATCTCTGTGCTCAAAGAGTTTAAAATTTTTAATGTTATCATGATTATAACACCAATCACTATCACATTCTATATCATTATTATTATTATTCAATACTTTAGAGATTAACAATTTCATTTGAGCAAGTACTCCCTCCACCACAGCATATTACGAGCCCTCTGCTTCCTAGTCTTGGAGGGTTAGAGAAAAGGACACAGCCTTGGTGAGCAGCTACACTTAGGGATCAAGAGGAAGACTATGAAGCAGGGAAGGAGATCCAGAAGGAAGTTAGCCAGGTAGAAAGAGAATTGGGAGTGAACAATGTCATAAGAGCCAAAGGAGTAGAGAAAGTCCAGACAGAAGTGGGATTCAACAATATCTATTGAAATTGAAAGGCCAATAAGGATGATTGAGAAAATGCAATTAACTGTAACAGATAAGAGATTACTTTTGACCTTGGAAAAAAGAGTTGGAGTAGAGTTTTAGGGTTGGAAATTTCATAGCTGTAGAATGAATGATTGGGTGATAAGGAAGTAGACACAGCAAATATAGGCTACTCATTCTTAAGGGGAGGAGAAATATAGAATAATCACTAAAAGGGAGGCTAGAATAAAGGTTTTGGGGGGGGGTTTGTTTTGTTTTTAGAATTATAGAAAGCTGAACCTTTTAAGGGAAAGCAAAGAACAGTCCTTAGAGAGGAAGACAGTGAAGTTGATAGAGAAGGAACGATTAAGTGTAAGATTCTAAAGGAGATAGGACAGAATGGGATAAAGATCATGAATGGAAGAGGTACAATGATTTACAAGGAGAAGAGCTATCTCATCCTCTGAGAATTATGGAAAGGAGAAAAGGAAGGACTTCTGAGGTATGAGTGCACTCATATCAGTCCCAGTAATTGCAATAAATAGGTGATAAAGTCAGGGTGGGGAGAGGAGACAGAAAAAGAGGGGGGAGTGAGAGAGAAAGAGGTAGAGCTAAGAGAGAGAGAGGAAAAAAAGGAGGGGTGGTGAGAGAGAGACAGAGACAGAGCCAAAGAGAGAGACAGGGAAGTGATAGAGTACAGTTGAAGGTTTAAGTGAGAATGAAAGACTTGGAATAGTGGCCTTTGTAATGTGATAGGGAGTCAGAGATTAATGACATAACTAACTAGCAGCACAATATCCAACCCCAGGGTGTCTTCTGAGCTTATCTTGCATCGACAATTGCCTTATAGATATTTCAAACTGCATGTCCCAGAAACATCTGAAACTCGGCATTTCCAAAACTGAATTCATTATCTTTGTCCTTTCCTTTTCCAAACTTTCCTACTTCAGATGAAGGCGACCACCATTTTTCTAGTCTCCAAGGTTTACGACTGCAGCATCACTGACTCTTCACTCTCTCCTACCCCACATATAGAGTTACCAATTGTTCCAATTCTATGTTCACCACATTTCTCATAATTGACCCTCTTGCCACTCACACTTTAGTTCATGCCCTCATCACCTCTCCTCTAAATGATTACAATGGCCTCCTAATCGCTTTCCCTACATCCAGTCTCCAGTTATCAACTTCAGTTGATCCTACATGATATTTTCAAAGTAATTTTCCTTAAGGTCTTAAACACAAATGTTACCTTGTGATTCCTACCCAACCAATTCCACTGACTCTGCATTGCCTCTGGAATAAAATATAAGCTTCTCTGTTTAGTATGTTTTTCTCTATTTAGTTTTTAAAGCCCAACATGACTCATGCTTACCCTAACTTTCTAGCCTCAGTGGACATTTTTCCTTCCCTCATACTGTGATCCAGCCAAAATGGTCTTTTCTCTATTCCTCACACATGACAATCAGTCAATAAACATTTATTGAGCACTTACCATGTGTCAGGCGCTGTGACGAGCACTAGGTAGACAAAGACATTAGAATATTAGAATGTAAGCTCCATACAGGTGGGTCATTTCATTCTTTGTGCTCACATAGTGCTCAACACATAGTAGACACTAAATAAATACTTATTGATAGTTCAGTTTGGAGAGATGATGAAGTCTGTGGTTCAGTGGAGCAGAGTGGAAATGAGCTTTATAGAAGTCAAAGGATCAATTAATTGAGATCTTATGAAAAACAACTTTGGTATCATCCTTATGCACAACTGGGTCAACCAAATGGGTGTTGAGTCAATGTTCAATAGCAAAATAAAATCCATGACTCTAATCATTTGTCTAAACTGACCATTGAGTTCAGTCAATATCTTCCCAATATGTAGGTACACACATATGTATATATGTGTACATATATACATATACATACATACATATGTGTGTGTATATGTGAATATATGTATGTATAAAACCATAAAAACCTCAAGTATCTAAATTACTTGGAGTTTTTCAAAGATTTGAACTGTCACCAATGATGACGTTATTCTATTCAGAGCATATGATTCCTATAGCCTATTCCTAAACTTTTGCAGACAGAATCCACAGCAGGAAATAATTTTATTTATTTCTAAGCAATGTGTTAGCTCATAGTTTCATAGATTTGGAGATGGAAGGAACCTTAGAGGTCACCTAGTCTGATCCTCCTCATTTAACAAATGAGGAAACTGAGGCCAAGAGAGGTAAAGTGACTTGTCTAAGATCACACAGGTAGTTAGTGCCAGAGCCAGGAATCAAACCCAGATCCTTTAACTCCACATCCAGGGGTCATTTTACTATCTCTTTTCTGGTTGCCTTTACATTCACATTTTGTATCAGTTATCTATCGGGTAAAGTTTTACATTCTTTGCCTGAAATTCAGTCTGATGCCACCCTACATTTTCAGCCATATGTCATGGCTCCTCCATACACTCTTATGTTCCAGCAAAGCTGAAGTACTTTCCACATCCCCAGAACACTCACTGTCCATTTTTCAACTTCATCTCTTTCTTCACTGTATTCCTTATGCCTGGAAAGTCCTACCCCTCTCATTCTGCACCTCTCTTTCAATTCTGGGCCCAGCTTACTGGTTACATGCAATACTTGTACACAGCGTATTACTAACTCAATGACCCACACATTCACCTGAATGTTATAGTCTGAGCAAGTACCTTTCATCGGTGTTTTTTCACTTATGTGAAATGTTTAACCCAGAAGCTGTGGCTACTATTCCTATAGGATTCCCTGGGCTTGATGCGATTAGCACAAGGTTATGTACAAACACATCCATTATGAATTTTTAAAATATTTTGATAACTATATTTCACCATAATTGGTTTCTTTTGTAATCCTATTTATTAATTTTATGCATTTAAAAGATTTTCTGGGAAGGCATCTGTCTACAAGTTTCACAAAAATGTCAAAATGATACATGACATAAAAACAGTTAAGAGCCCCTGATTTATAGGGAATCCCTCTTCCATTGTTCTCTGAGGAGGGCAAACCCCATAGCAAGGCCCTGTGGGGCACACCTTCAATGAGCATACATCTCTTTGTGTTATGCTCCCAATTGATACTAATAATCAGAAGATCATGGAACAAAGTTATCTCTGCAATTTATTTGCCAAAAAAATAATAATAATTCTGATATGGTCTTAACAAGGATTGGTGGAGGGCTTTTAATGATGCATTTTACTCTACTGATGCAAATGTTTATCAACAAACAATTAATTCAGTGAGATCTTGTATTTTCTATACCTTTCAGTCAGTTATGTGACTCTGAAGATATGATTTGTTTGAGAAATCTATCTGCAGAAACCTAGCTGGTCCTTCCTCATTCTCATCAAGTACACCCTTGATACATGTGTTGGTTGTGCTGATAAAAATTTTGTAGAAATGAAAAAGTGGACATCTGAGTAGATGGTATCTGGTACTCTCTAATCAATTCGGTTTGCTTTCTCTTGTTTCTAATAATACTGTCTGGGATGTTTTCAATTTAATTGCTATTGTCTTCTCTAAGAAATATCAATTCCTTATCCTCTTAAAAAATGGTTAACCTTGGGTAACCTTCAAAACAGATTTTTCTGTGTATCTGGTCTATCCTCTCAGATTTAATCTTCTTAAACACCATTTCCACCTCTTGATATTACAGTGTGGTAGAGTATAGTCATTTCACCATCATGATTACTATAAACATTGACAACTTTGTTTTATTTTGTACCTATTTGTTATTTTACTTTTAATTTCATCTAACAATTCTCTTAGGCTATTATAAAATTATTAAATTTCACGTCCATGTGAAGAGATCATGGGTGAGGTACTGGGAAAGAACCTAAGCACTCAGGATCATGAATCTGGAAGTTTATTGCTCAGTCAGGCAAGCATGTAGCTCCCCAAATCTAGGGTTCCATGGGAGCATGATAAAGAGCTTGGGAATATTGTGAGATGTGTAATAAATGGCAAAAATCTCTTGGGTCTCCACCCTTTGTTTGATTCTTTCTGCTATGTAGATTCACTGGGACTAAGTGGGAGGAGGACTTTTGGGACAGTCTGTCAATAGGTGATTTGAACTATGTGTCCCCACCCTCCTCCCCTTTCTCAACCACAAAGGCATTGTGATTAGGACAGTTTGCCTACCTTGTATACGTGGATTAGATGAAGTTTGCTAAACTGATTATAACCAGGAAAGCTTTTCATTCTTTGCCTAAATAAAGAGGACTAAACCAATATTGGACATATGGGATTTCATGGTACATTTGGGGACCAATCAATGGTCAAACTTGGAGTCATTTCTGTCGGCTAGAGCTTAGTAATATGCCAATGCTCAAAGTCGAGGCTTCTTCTGACTTGAATTCATACCCTTATTAAGCAATTATGTTTGAGAAGCAGCCTGGAATAAGGGATGCCAGGCCAATCATGGAATTAGGAAGATGCAGATTCAATTCCTGACACCAACACATACTAGTTATTTGAACACAGACAAATCCCGTAACCTCTCAATACCCCTAGGCAGCTTTAAGGCTATAAATTACAGACCAGTTGCTGATTTCTGTCAGTGAAAAATTCTCACTCTGGGAGTTCTTTTATTAGTATATTTCATTTGTGTACTGATAATTATACCCTACTGCAAGGGTTCTTACTTTTTTCATTTATCATGGATCCCTTTAGAAGTCTGGTGAAGCCTATAAACTCTCTATGCAGAATAATGACTTTAAATGCATAAAATTAAATACATAGAATTGCAAACCAAAAGTTGAAGATGTCATTGTTTTCCCATTCAAGTTTATAGACCTCCTGACTTTTATATGTGTATCTTTTCGGGGGTCAGTGGATTCCAAGTTAAGAATTCCTGTCTACTATGTGTCTTACTGCAATGGGAGGTTGGGGTCAGATTGTGAAGAACTTTTAGAAATCAGAAGACGTTATACTTGATCCTAATCACAATTCACTTTGAGTGGAGTCATTTCATAGTAGAAAGCTACTCTCTGTATCTACTATTTGGGGCCAAAGGTACTTCATATATATTCATTGTCCCTTTGTTGTTCTTCAGTCCTTTCAGTCATGTCCAGCTCTCCATGACTCCATTTGGGACTTTCTTAGCAAAGATAGTGGAGAGGTTTGCCATTTCCTTCTCCATCTTATTTTACAGATGAGAAACTAAAGCTAAAAGGGTTAAGTGACTTGCCCAGGGTCACACAGCTGGTTAGTGTCTGAGGTCAGATTTGAACTTTGAGAGAAGGGTCTTCCTGACTCCAGGCCTAGAATTCTATCCACTGTGCCATTTAGCTATTCTTTATTGACCCTTAGGGGTTTTTTAAAGGTAAAGCGTACTTATGATTGCTAAAGCTTGCACCCCATGTTCCCATGAAATATTGTTAACTTCATAAAAAGACACAGGAAGAATGAGCTTGTTAAATCATGTAACTTGCTCAGCTTTCTACTGGAACTGGCACACAGCGGGTAGTGGGAGGAATGTTGATTGCCAGCAGTCCACAGGTGCATGGGGGAAAGGATTCACCCAAACCCCAGGGGCTCTTGGTATAAATTCTTGATTTACCTGCCAAATTACTGCGAACCTGCCAAGCCCCAAGACTCTAAAACCTGGCTCAACCCAAAAAGCAGCCTCCCCTTCCCAGCTGCAGGGATGTCCACAATAGTCAAGAAGCAGGCATAGTAGGTCAAGTTTGCCCTTCAAACAGTCCCAGGGCAAACATTTGTACCTTGGGCCAGAATTCACTAATCTTTATAAGGTGAACAAAGACAACTCCAAAGCACCAGGGTGTAGCCCTTCTCTTCGAAACTGAAATCAGCTGAGAACATAGAGCAAGTTTCCATATCAGAGAAACCCAGGGCCTTTATGGACAGGGTGGGGCACAGTTACATACCATAAACTCTTAATGAATTATTTTCAAAGCTCAATGCAATTCCATTATTGATCTAACATTACTCGTAAATAGAGCTGTGTCATAGGAAGGAGTGACTTCATTTTTGGCAGTGTTTGAACTCAGCAGAAAGCATAGATCTGACCAGTTAGAAAGAACATAATTGCATTCAGCTCTAGTAAGATGTGAGTTTGGATCCTCATCCATTTCCATTAATTGGGGGGGGGCAGGGCTGGAAAGTAGGCCAAGTGTTATTCTTAAATATGGAATTTTGTGCATTTGCATAGTACAAGTTTTTTTTTTATTTTACTAGCAAATGGTCATTAAATTATATCTCATTTAAAAATATAATTATGGGACGAGTAAACGGTTTGGAAAAATTCAGGTTTGTCCAAAGTCTTAAAGGCAGAGTACAGAATTTTCTCAAAGTTTGGGGTGGCAGAGAGACCACTGGATTAGGAATCAAAGGTCCCAGCTCTGGAACCATCTTACCTTTGTATGACTTTGAGCAAGTCATTTGCCTTTTCTGGCCTCCATTTCCTCATCTATAAAATAAGAATTAGCAACCATGATTCCAGGAAACTGGCGATGAAGTATGCTACCCATCTCCTGCCAGAGGTGATGGACTTGGGGTGAAGATTGAGACGGTTTTAGATACAGTCAATGTAGGGATTTGTTTTGCTTGACTATATGTTGGTTATAAGGGCCAGCCCCACACCCCCAATACCTGAGGGATTAGATTGGGGGATGGGAGGAAAAAAATAGATTTTTGTTCATTGAAAAAATTAAGTTAATTTTTTAAAAACAAAATGAGGGTCGAACTAAATAAACACAATGTTCCTTTCCAATACTAAATCTTTGGTCTTATGAAACCTAATTTCTCCAAACCTATACAACACTTCAATGGGAAATATTATAATTATTGATTGGTCTACATTGGAATGTATCTACTACTCAGAGCGACTTTGTAGCAATTAACTTATCACAGTGTTTTAGCGTGACAAATCCTAAGTAATATCAGTGCATTTCTCTCAGCAAGTTGTGATTCTACTCTCTGCACAAAAATCATCCTTTTATATATTTCAAAAAGATCCTTGTACTTTTAACTATGCACCTTGTAACCACTGGTCTCTTACCTACCAGAATCTTCTCATTTCTGTCTGGGTACTACTCCAGAACAAATAAGTGATCTCAACTAGGACTGAGGAAGAGGCAGCTCATGGGAATTTACTCCAACACCACAGGGCTTTGATAATTGATTAGGGTCAATTTGTTGTTTATCCTTCATTTTCGAAGAGAACCAATGACATCATGGGCTGATGACTTGTGCGTGATTTAGATTTAAGTGAGGCAGAGGTGCACAAAGTCAACAGCCTCACCCTCTTTTCCAGAGTCATTGAAGTCCAATGGCAAGACAAAAGTCAGGACTAGTGGCTGCGGCCCAGGATGCAGCAGGTAACCTTGGCATCGCAGATATCTGACCAAGCTCTCAGCACTCCACAGCACCCGCTTTGAAACAAATTGTTCTCATCTGCCCGTTCCACCAGGGGAAGTCTTAACATGCTTCGGGTAGACACCCTCCCCGCCCCAACTCGCCAATGGCTTTGAGGCCTGTTGGTTACCTTCCACTTGTTTTAGCCTGCCAGTCAAAATTATTTTATTGGGATGTGGCTGCTGGGCACACTACAGCTTCTCAGAACCACAGGTGAGAGCCGGGTAACAAGTGGAGACCAAAGGATGATAAGCAGCCCTGAAAAGGGCTTAGCAAGTGTTCACACCAGAAGTTCTAGTCCTCTAGGAACACCCTATACACCCCAGGATCCATTTATCATCCTGATAATGATTCCAAAGACATTAACAACAACAGGGCATGGTGACAATGGGACTTTAAGTTTTACAAAGCACTTTAACATTCTCTCATTTGCTCCTCACAACAATTCCCCTTTTACAGATGAAGAAACTGAGCCTGGGAGAGTTGAAGTGATGTGCTCCGCATGGCTGGTAAGAGTCCCAGGTGGAATTTATATTCACGTCTTCCTGACTCCAAATCCAGCACAACATCCACTATGGAACTCTCCTAGGATGTTAGATGCAGGTGGAGCATTAGATGTATTTTAATCCACATACCCCACTTTACAGATTAGGAGACTGAGACCCATAGAAGTTGTCCAAGTGGACACAGCTAGTGAGTGGTAGAGGTGATGATTTATCAAGGATGGCAATGTTAATAATTCACATGACTGGAGCACCTAAAAACTCAACACCAAATTGTCCTCAAGAATTGATTAGAGGAGAGTCTAGACCAAAGTAGGCAACCACAGGGAGCATGGGCAAATCTTCTGAGTGATGCCCAAACCAATTTAAGATGTAATTGGGAAATACTTAACAAAATATATTTAAAAACAATACAAAACAGAAAATGTTAAATTATGGTTTTCTGTGTCAATATGGCACCCTTAGGGATCAGTTTCTATTTATATTTGACAACACTGATCTAGAATATTTCCTATGTCTCTTCTAACCCGGAGATTCTGTTACATCAAATCTTGGCACCTAATCCCATGCCTTTTCCACTGCATCACATCACTTCCCTTTTTCTCCCTCTATAGACAGTCAGCTTTGTTTGCTACTCAGTTTGCCTGTCATAAGCCTATGTTACTGTCTATAAATTAATTTATTATAAATATATATTTCCCAAGAAGTTCAGACTATCACAAAAGATCAAAACAAATAGTTACCTACTAAGAGTCAGTCAGTGAACTAGGATTAATTTATTTTATTTTATTTTTTTAGATATCATCCCTTCATATTCAACTCACCCTGTGCCCTTTGTGTGTATATATATATATATACATATATATATATATATATACATACATATATATACCTACATATATACATACATAGACACACACACGTATATATATGTATACACATATATATATATATACATATGCATATTCCTTTCAGCTACTATGATGTTAAGGTCTCATGAATCATACACATCATCTTTCTATGTAGGAACGTAAACAAAACAGTTCAACTTTAGTAAGTCCCTTACGATTTCTCTTTCTTGTTTACCTTTTCATGCTTCTCTTGATTCTTGTGTTTGAAAGTCAGATTTTCTATTCAGCTCTGGTCTTTTCACTGAGAAAGTTTCAAAGTCCTCTATTTTATTGAAAATCCATATTTTGCCTTGGAGCATGATACTCAGTTTTGCTGGATAAGTGATTCTTAGTTTTAATCCTAGCTCCATTGACCTCCGGAATATAGTATTCCAAGCCCTTCAGTCCCTTAATGTGGAAGCTGCCACATCCTGTGTTATCCTGATTGTTTTTCCACAATATTCAAATTGTTTCTTTCTGGCTACTTGCAGTATTTTCTCCTTGATCTGGGAGCTCTGGAATTTGGTGACT